>NC_091282.1:787138887-787441917 GCF_032444005.1 Ranitomeya imitator | reverse complement strand
GACCGGCCGGTCTCAGCCAGCCCTGTTAGCAGTGCTCTGGATTGCGGATCCCGAAATCTTCAGTAAAAAGGTAAAGAGACTGCACCCTTTGTGTCCTCGTTATTAACCGCGCCTCACATCATCACCATCTACACTACTGGGAAGCCGTGGGGAAACACTTCACCTGTTGGAAGGTATTCCATCTAGCTGCCATAACATCACCCCAGTGGACCCCAAAGCAGCGTCGGTCACCCTGACCGAATACCACAGGTGGCGTCATGAACTTGACAAACTTTCATTACCTTTCATTGGACGCCCCTTAGCAGGGTCACGGACCGGGTCTAGCCACCGTGACAACCCCAGGACCGAGACAGAGAGGCCTGGTACCGAGTACCCTGCGGCGCTGCGTCTGGGGGCGCTCCAATTTTGGCATCACGAACAGGATGTACTTAAGCCTGAAGAATCAGGTCATGTGTGCCTTGGAACTGTGATTGAATTGCGCTTGAACTGTGATTTATTGCCAAGACTGTGTATTGCAAAAGACCGCCAAGATTCCCGCCAAAACCGCCGCCATTACAGCGCCACGAGGAGCGCAGGAGAAGAAGAAGGGCGTGGAGTTGTGGGCATGAACGAATTGAGAGGCGCGAAGAACAATGACCGCCCAGTCTAAATATCTCTGTACCTTGAGGACGTGTCTGTCAGCAGCCGAGATCCGCCTCCTGATCCTTAATGGCGGGCGGAGACAAGGAAAACAAAACCGCCCAAGAAGAAGAGAGCGGGAAAAGGACAAAGAGGGCAGCAGCTACGTGGAGGACGCCATGACAAGTCACCCGAAGCCGGAGCGTGGGGTTGGAGCAGGAGACTCCCCCAGCTACCCGGAGGAGGACCGCGGCCCAGCCTTCACTGCTGATACTGATTCCCTGCAGCTTGGAATGGAGGAGCTGATAGATCAACTCCTGCAGCTGCAGGTGAAGACCAAGTCCTTGCACCGAGTGGCGCCTGTGGGAGATCTGTCGACGCTGATGCCACCACCGCGGAGCCCGTCACTGTTGGAGCTCGTCGACACCCAGGACACCGCGGTGACAGGTAG
Organism: Ranitomeya imitator; assembly: GCF_032444005.1. Classification (NCBI taxonomy): domain Eukaryota; kingdom Metazoa; phylum Chordata; class Amphibia; order Anura; family Dendrobatidae; genus Ranitomeya; species Ranitomeya imitator. The sequence continues at coordinate 787,440,848 of NC_091282.1, read as the reverse complement.
GGATGCTGACCCTGCCCCAATAACCGGGGACCTGTTAGTGGGCCCTGTCGCAGCGCCACCTCCCCATGGTGCTCATCACCTCCAGCGCCTTCAGCCCTGGGACCAGGCCTCGGGTATGGAGCAGTTCTTAAAGGCCCCGATTGCGCCCACCACCCTGCCAGGTGAACTCTACTCTGAGCAGACCGTTTACCGCTGGGTGAACCCCGGGTCGGATTTATTGGGGTTCCCCGGGGCCGGAAAGCAAGAAGGAGAGAAAGTGGAGGTCCTCAGCTGGGAAGAGTATCAGGCCCAACTTGCCCGGAAGTGGGAAGAAAAGGAAGCCGAGTACCAGGCCCAGCGTCAGGCCTACGACCAGAAAGACCTGGCGGTTAAGGCCAAGGCCCGCAAAGGCCGCAGTACTCACCCGGCCCCGCGTAAGCAGGGCCAAGTCGTAACCTTCTGGCTCCGTGGAGGTTGGGGCTTTATTAAGGAGCCTGGGCTGTACGCGGAGGTGTTCATCAACCGTCGGGATGTAGAGCCGCATCTCTTGGAGGGACACCCAGACCGAGATCTTTACCCGGGAGACATCGTCACTTATACTAGACACTTTGGTGAGAAGGGTTGGTTTGCCTTAAATGTGCACAAAAAGAAAGGTCCGGTGGTGCACCAGGCCAAGGCCCCAGCCCAACCGTCTCCTGTGGCGATAGTGTCCCCTTGTGGCCAGACTTCTGCGGTTACAAAGACCACCATAGTCACCCCGACATGTACAATCGTCAGGACCACCACCTGTACCGTCGCCACCACTACCACCGTAGTTGCCAAGGAGTTGACTGCCATGATGACTGGTGCTCCAGCTGCTCCTAATCAAAGAACTGTGGGTACGCAGACCCCTGTATGGAGTGGGGGAGCCCCTTATGTAGCACCTGGTAGCCGCCAGTGTCCAGCTGGGCTACCTCCACCTGTGCTACCCCAGAACTCCAATGAACCTCGAAACCCCGACAAATGTAAATGGTTAACTGTTTGTTTCCTGCTCTTTTGCTGCTTAGACCCGTTTAAGGTTAACTCTTAAAGGGATCCCTTTGTTGACATGGGATCCCTATTGTTTTACGTTTTCGCACAAGTTCATCATTGTTTCAAGAGACTACCGAATCTTGGACGGTGAATGATTCACAAACTGGTCCTGTAAATAGTTTGCACTTTCTTAAAGGTGCTCTCTACTGGTTTTACAAAGACAGAAGACTTTGCGAAGAAACTGTTCCTGGTAACGACGTGAAAGTTTCTATGGTCTTAAAGTTTATGACAGACTTGTTAATTATTTGCACTACCTCAGAAAAGACTGATTTTTCCTCTTAAAGGGAATGTTTACTTGTTGCACTCTGACAATGTTGCCTTAAATAGTTAAATAGCAATAATGTTTCCATAGCAGATAATATGTAGCTAGAAAGTTAGTAAGTGAACCCGTAGGGGTTAGTGAGTCCTCCTGAAAACCATAGAGAGATGGTTGATAGATCTCGTGCTGTGAACCTAGAGGAAGAGATGCAGTAGGCCCAGACGAGTAGCTAGGCGGTCCTGCATATGTGAAGTCAAAGAAATAAAGAAAACGTTAAATTTGTACTATAGCGTTTTATAGTAAGCCTTTAGTGGGTTCAGCCTATACGCCCTTAAAGGAAAAGTTAAATTATTGTTCAAAAATTTGCACTTAGTAGAATACCCGGCTGGGTAATGGAAGTTGTTTATAGTCAGTAAATTAGAATGTTATTTAAAATATTTAAATATGTTTCTGTTTGTAACATTCAAGTGACCTCACCTCCCATAAAGGGAAGCACTGTTATATTTACTTGTTCATAGAATTTCAAAATTTTGTATGTTTTTTGCTAACATGTTTTATTGTTCTTCTTTTCCCAGTCTGGGAGTACTGGATGTAACCGGGGGGGAGTGCAGCGCCCCAGAGTCCTGGTCGTTGCAGTAATGTCGCTCTGCCACTAAGGGGAGTGATGTTACGTCTGATTGCACTAAAGGAGTTCACCTGACCAGGTATCACAGTCACACACTACACTTCACACTCCGGCCACCAGGGGGAGCAAAGGGCTCTATGTATTAGGCCACTCCTCACACTTGGGTAAAACTGGGGGTTGGATAGGAAGTTAGTCAGAAAGCAGCCTGGGAGAGTTCCAGGAAGGACCTGTCAGGGGTGGGATCCTGGCAGGGACCTAGCAGAAAGGACAGATCGTTACGGAGCCGCGCCTGCACTACCTTGCGGCGGCATCTTAAGGAAGGACACGAAGCAAAGTATATTGTGGAGAAGTGAGAATCGAGATCATAGCAAAAAGGCGATAGAAGCAGTAGGAGTCGTGCCTCGAGATCGGCAACATCCTACTGAGGCGTGTAGCGGGTGGCCGGAACGCCGAGGAAGTAACAGACTTCAAGCATTACTTCAAACAGCGGCAGGACAGTTAATTATAGGTTGGCTGTCTCACCTGAATCACCTAAGCAGACATAGGAGGCAATCGTGGGAGAGGGGCGTCTCTAGGGTCCCAGAATAACTCCAGGCCTACCTGTCATACGGGTGCGTCCTAGCCATATCATCTGGGGGACAGAGAGAGAAAGAACAAATACGACAGTTGTGAGGACTATCCCGTGGTGCTCAGCAGGGAAGGACTACAACACACAGGCGCTAGTAGGTAGGCACTGATTTCCACCTGCAATGGGAACTCTGGAGGTGCCTTCGGACCGGCCGGTCTCAGCCAGCCCTGTTAGCAGTGCTCTGGATTGCGGATCCCGAAGTCTTCAGTAAAAAGGTAAAGAGACTGCACCCTTTGTGTCCTCGTTATTAACCGCGCCTCACATCATCACCATCTACACTACTGGAAAGCCCTGGGGAAACACTTCACCTGTGGAAAGGTATTCCATCTAGCTGCCATAACATCACCCCACTGGACCCCAAAGCAGCGTCGGTCACCCTGACCGAATACCACAGGTGACATCATGAACACTTGACAAACTTTCATCACCTTTCATTGGACGCCCCTTAGCAGGGTCACGGACCGGGTCTAGCCACCGTGACAACCCCAGGACCGAGACAAAGAGGCCCGGTACCGAGTACCCCGCGGTCCTGCGTCTGGGGGCGCTCCAGTTGCACACTCCAAACGGCATGTAATTAATTTCAGCGAGACCCATCAGTGTTGTGAAGGCCGTCTTCTCCTTGTCCACCTCTGCTATGGGAACCTGCCAGTACCCACTGGTGAGATCCAAGGTAGAAAAGTATATAGCAGTAGGGTTGAGCGAAACAGTTCTTTTTCAAAAGTCGCCGACTTTTGGCAAAGTCGGGTTTCATGAAACCCGATCCGATCCCTGTGTGGGGTCGGCCATGCGGTACGCGACTTTCGCGCCAAAGTCGTGTTTTGTATGACGCGCTTGGCGCCATTTTTTTCAGCGAGAGAGAGAGAGAAAAAAAAATTCACATTGACTTTGCATTGGGTTTCGTGTTTCGGTCGATCCTCTACTTTTCGCCATAATCGGCCGATTTCACTCGACTCGACTTTTGAGATAGTCGGGTTTCGCGAAACCCGACTCGACCCTAAAAAAGTCAAGGTCGCTCAATCCTATATAGCAGATTTTAACGCAGCCAGTGACTCTTCTATTCTAGGCAACGGGTATGCATCCTTGTGTGTAATGCAGTTTATCTGCCTATAGTCTACACACATTCTCATGGTGCCGTCTTTCTTCCTAATGAGGACTAATGGAGCTGCCCAGGGGTTACAGCTATTTCTGATTACCCCAGCCTCCTTCATCTCTCGCAACATACTTTTGGCACACTGTTAATTAGCTGGAGGTACAGGTCGGTACCTCTCCTTGATGGGTGGATAACTTCCCGTGGGGATGTGATGTTGTACCCCTTTTACCTGCCCCAAATCTAGTGGGTGTTTACTGAATACCCGTTCATACTCATGGACCACCCGGTAAGCCCCTTGTTTCTGGTGTGAAGGTGTAGAGTCAGTGCCCACATGTAATTTCTGACACCAATCTTCCATTTGTCCTGCAGAGCCATTGTCCTCTACCTGGTTGGACCGGACCAAGGGTTCTGTCGCCTGTATCACATTGTTATCAACAGTAAACAGTTTGACAAGTGTGGCATATCTGAGTGAACCTCCTTCTCCCCACAGTTGAGAACACTTACTGGTACCCTCCCCTTGCAGACTTCAACCACCCCTCTTGCTGTCAGGATTGTAGGCCTACTGTCGGAATACACAGGTTCTACCAGTGCCTGGTGGTCTTTACCTCGGATACCTATTGCTGCCCGACACCATATCAACATTTCACTTCTGGGGGGTATTGCAATGGGGATTGGATCACTCACTGTGACTTTGCCAATTTCTCCACCGGATAGTTCTACTTGCTGTCTCTGTACCAGGGCTCTGATTTCCTTTTGCAGGACTCTCTGCTCACTGGAACTAGCAGTTTCTGCCACCTGTTGTAACAAGACAATAACCTCGGCCAGACAATTTTCAATAATATTAGTACCAATGGTCATCATAGGGTTATGAGTCGCCCTGCTAGGGCCGTGGGGTAATCGATACCGGGTCCGGTGTTCACAGGGGGATGTCACGGTGGCTGCGACGCCGTCCGTGGCCCTGGGCACTCATGTAAAAGGGGAAAGGTCTTTAAAGGGAATAAAGTTTATGTTCGTGACGCCACCTGTGGTACTCAGTCAGTGGGGACCGACGCTGCTTTAAGGGGTCCTTTGGGGTTATTAGGGTTTGCCGGAACACACCAAATATATATTCATAGAGTAATAGGTGCGTTCGCAACCTGGGGTCCACCATGCAGGAGTAAAACCCGCTGCTAGTAAGTGATGGTACTATATGGCGGTATAAGTGAACTCTGTTAATTCACAGAGTCACTTCAGACAAGAGAACGCTGTGCCCTGTTAACCTCACAGAGGAACACAGCTACCAAATAGAGCAAACAGTGGTCATGCAGTCAGAATAGCACATGCAAAACTCCTCACCGGAGGTGCTAATATTCTAGGGGCTTATTTCAGCCGGGCCCTGAATCCACACACACAAAAAACCTCCTCACCGGAGGTGCCGGTATTCTAGGGGCTTATTTCAGCCAAACCCTGGAACCACATACACATGACCACACTGGCGCTGAACACAAAACTTAGTTGATACTAGCGCATGGCCGTGCAGCCATGCGAACCTTTTATAGCTGCAGCAACTTTAGGACCTTCCTAGAGGACCATTGGGAGCTGCTACAGTACCTGAGCCACTTCAGGACCTTCCTAGAGGACCAATGGGAGCTGCCGTAGTACCTGAGCATGTGACCCCCGACCTCCAATGAGAGGTCTTACCCTGGGCATACTCAGAAGGGGAAAAGCAGGACTTAGTCCCAGAGACATCTGCTCGCCACTGACCAGTACTGGCTACAATGGCTGAGTCTGGAATGGCAGCAGTAACCATCCGCACCGTATCAGGCTGAGCTAGACCCTTGGACCGACGTCTCTACTGAGCAGGCTCCACTGCGGCTGAAAAAGAATGGGAGACCACAGCAGAGATGGCTCGAGATTCCCCCTGTGCAGAGGCGGGAACTTGACCCCTAACATTACCCCCTCCTAGGGCCCCCCCACCTTGGACCTCGCTACGCTCGAAGGCTGCAATGAGCTGGGGAGCTCGAATGTGCTCAGCAGGTTCCCAAGACCTGTCCTCTGGGCCATTACCCTTCCAGTCCACCAAATAAAATTTCTTGCCACGTACCACCTTGCACCCCAAAATAGCATTCACCTCGTAATCGTCCGTAGACGAACCCGATGTCCCAGCAGATGACTCGGAAAATCGGGACATGTATACGGGCTTCAAGAGGGACACATGAAAGGTGTCTGTGATACCTGGTTGGGAGGAAGGGCCAGACGGTAGACCACAGGTTTAACCTGTTCGAGGACCTTGAAGGGATCCAAGTAGTAAGGTGCAAACTTAGTGGACTCAACATGCAGCCTGATGTTACGGGCGGAGAGCCACACTAAGTCGCCAGGAGCAAAGGTCGGAGCGGGGTGCCGATGAGCATCAGCGGAGGACCTCATTCTCTCCTTAGAGGCCCGAATGGCATCCTGAGTGCGGTCCCAAATATCCTGTCTGCCACCCTGGAGAGCCCAGTCTGCCGCCCTGGAGTCGGAGGAAGACACCGGCATGGGCACAGGGACACGCGGATGCTGGCCGTAATTAAGGAGGAATGGATTCTGACCGGTGGAGTCGGCTACGGCGTTGTTAAGCGCAAACTCCGCCCATGGTAGCAAGGATGCCCAGTCATCCTGCCTGGCAGAAACAAAATGACGTAGATATGTGACCAGAGTCTGGTTGGCACTCTCTACCAACCCATTCGTCTCGGGATGATATGCTGAGGAGAGATTCAACTCAATGCTGATTAGACGACAAAGCTCTCTCCTGAATCGAGACGCAAACTGGGGACCCCGGTCACTGACAATTTTGTTCGGCATACCGTGTAGGCGAAAGATATATTTGATAAACAACGCTGCCTGCGCCCGTGCAGAAGGTAGCCGTGGAAGAGGCACCAAGTGCACCATTTTGGAAAAATGGTCGGTGATCACCCAAATAATGGTGCAGCTATGAGACTTGGGTAAGCCCACCACAAAATCTATCGCTTTTTGAATACCATTTGCCAAAGTGCCCCATGAGTAGTCTAGAGTGCTCTATGAATAATTCTAGAATGCCCCATGAGTAGTTCTAGAGTGCCTCATAAATAGTTCTAGAGTGTCCCAGGAGTAGTTCTAGAGTGCCTCATAAATAGTTCTAGAGTGCCCCACGAGCAGTTCTAGGGTGCCCCATAAATAGTTCTAGAGTGTCCTATGAATAGTTCTAGAGTGCCCCATGAGTAGTTCTAGAGTTCCCCATAAATGTTGTCAGCTTGATTTCATGATTAGTGTTAGAGTACCCTCTTGGATACTGCCAGCCAGAGTAGAATTGTGTCAGAGCCGTGTATGATCCGTGTCAGTGTGTCAGTGCGCTATGGTCAGTTCTAAGGTTTTGGATTGATGTGCAGTTGCAGAACATCCTCTGCCTCCACCAGCAAAGGATATTTACATGAGATCTGTCACATCTTCCATCTCTCAGACTGATTGTCTGGTTCATGTCCTCCATCCTCCCTGACCTTGAATATCCAATTCTGCGAGAATCTCAAAATCCTGACACATCCATTACCTCCAATAAAGAGCATGGGGCAGAAAGATTATATCCAGCACGTGCTGATATGCCAACAGGAAACATCTATAAAATATCTATCAAATATCTATTAATCTAATATATCTATATATCTATTATCTATCATCTATCTATTAATGTTATCTATTACCTATCATCTATCTATCATCTATTTATCTATCTATTATCTATTTTTTTTCTATTACCTATCTACATCTATCTATCTACCATCTATCATCTATTTATCCATTATCTATCTATTACATCCATCTATCTATTATCATCTATCTATATGCATTTTATCTGGCCATCCTCCATATTTTCAGTGGATTTGGCCAGGTGAATGCTACAAACAGGGCTGCCCAGAGGCGTATCTAGGGTTTCTGGCACTCGGGGCAAGAATACATTTTGGCGCCAACGCCCACCCCCCCCCAGGGCATGTGCGATCTGCACACTTAGTCATATACCCACGAGCTCCTCTCCCTAATGCTCTCAATATTCAGTGAAAAACTGAGAGAAGCAGAAGAGAAGCAGAAGAGAAGCTCATTATCACAGGACCATAAGTATGAAAATCGCATATGAGTGAAGTGTCCATGTGATGACTACTGGAACCTGCAGAGCTGAATCGTGACATCGTAGCTTCTGAATTCTCACAACTAATTGACTGCACACTTTTAGGATTCTCCCTTGCCGGTGGACAGTCATGTCAGTGTAAGGAGGTGAAGCACAAGGAGAGTCTGGGGGCGGTTACCTTCTCGGCTCTGTGCCTGGAACCATTGAGCTGTGCTGCAGGTTCCCCAGGAGGCAGACTTAGAGACTGGGACAGGAAGAAAACCAGGCAGAGAGCGGGAAAGGCATGCACGCAAGGGGGAGAGCAGCGTGAGCAGCGGTCAGAGCAGGGTGCAGCTGCGCTCCGGGAGAGAGAGAGAGCTCCCGGTCAGAGGACAAGTACAGGGAGATTTCCCAGAAAGACAGCATCTTGTGAGTACCTGAAAGCGGACTCTGCTGTGACTGGTGAGGGGCGCTTTGAGACCCGTGTAGAGACATTGGCCCGTGTAGAGACTGCGACCCCCTGGTACCCACGGTATCAGTACAGAGACTGTGATTCCTGGTGAGAGACTTAACAGTGCAGAGCCCCTGATTCCTGGCTGTGATGTAAAAGCTAAAGACTCAGAGCCTGTGCATATCACATTAACTCCTGAAACCCCAGGCAGCGGGCTCCTAGAGACTACTCAGCCCACGGACAACAGAGGGAAGACAAGTGCCGCTGTTTCTCAGTGCCTAAGTTGGAGAAGACGACCCTTCAAGCAAGTCCTCATCAGACTGTTACGTGTTCTTTTCTCAAGAAAATCCTGCTTAATTCTGTTACACTGTTTGACTCCCATATTTTTGCACTGTTTTATTGCTAGTTATTTTCCATTGCTTCCTCCCTGCGAGGAGAACCTTATTCCTGTTATTAACCCCTTTCTGACATCGGATGTACTATCTCGTCCATGTGGGGTGGGCCCCTATGACCATGGACGGGATAGTACGTCCAGCGCGATCGGCGGCGCAGCTGACATCCGGCACTATGTGCCAGGAGCGGTCACGGACCGCCCCCGGCACATTAACCCCTGGCACACCGCGATCAAAGATGATCGCGATGTGCCGGCGGTGCAGGGAAGCACCGCGCAGGGAGGGGGCTCCCTGTGGGCTTCCCTGAGCCCCCCGCAGCAACGCGATGTGATCGCGTTGCTGCGAGGGTCTTACCTCCCTCCCTCCCTGCTCGAGCCCCGGATCCAAGATGGCCGCGGATCCGGGTCCTGCAGGGAGGGAGGTGGCTTCACAGAGCCTGCTCAGAGCAGGCACTGTGAAGGCTGCAGCGCTGCATGTCAGATCAGTGATCTGACAGAGTGCTGTGCAAACTGTCAGATCACTGATCTGTGATGTCCCCCCCTGGGACAAAGTAAAAAAGTAAAAAAAAAAAAATTCAAATGTGTAAAAAAAAATAAAAAAAAATATTCCAAAATAATGAAAAAAAAAAAAAAATATTATTCCCATAAATACATTTCTTTATCTAAATAAAAAAAAAAAACAATAAAAGTACACATATTTAGTATCGCCGCGTCCGTAACGGCCCGACCTATAAAACTGGCCCACTAGTTAACCCCTTCAGTAAACACCGTAAGAAAAAAAAAAAAAAAAACGAGGCAAAAAACAACGCTTTATTATCATACCGCCGAACAAAGTGGAATAACACGCGATCAAAAAGACAGATATAAATAACCATGGTACCGCTGAAAACGTCATCTTGTCCCGCAAAAAACGAGCCGCCAGACAGCATCATCAGCAAAAAAATAAAAAAGTTATAGTCCTGAGAATAAAGCGATGCCAAAATAATTATTTTTTCTATAAAATAGTTTTTATCGTATAAAAGCGCCAAAACATAAAAAAATGATATAAATGAGGTGTCGCTGTAATCGTACTGACCCGAAGAATAAAACTGCTTTATCAATTTTACCAAACGCGGAACGGTATAAATGCCTCCCCCAAAAGAAATTCATGAATAGCTGGTTTTTTGTCATTCTGCCTCACAAAAATCGGAATAAAAAGCGATCAAAAAATGTCACGTGCCCGAAAATGTTACCAATAAAAACGTCAACTCGTCCCGCAAAAAACAAGACCTCACATGACTCTGTGGACCAAAATATAGAAAAATTATAGCTCTCAAAATGTGGTAACACAAAAAATATTTTTTGCAATAAAAAGCGTCTTTCAGTGTGTGACGGCTGCCAATCATAAAAATCCGCTAAAAAACCCGCTATAAAAGTAAATCAAACCCCCCTTCATCACCCCCTTAGTTAGGGAAAAATTAAAAAAATGTATTTATTTCCATTTTCCCATTAGGGCTAGGGTTAGAGTTAGGGCTAGGGTTAGGGCTAGGGTTAGGGCTAGGGTTAGGGCTAGGGTTAGGGTTAGGGCTAGGGCTAGGGTTAGTGTTAGGGCTAGGGTTAGGGCTAGGGTTAGGGCTAGGGCTACAGTTTGGGTTGGGGCTAAAGTTACAGTTAGGGTTTAGATTACATTTACGGTTGGGAATAGGGTTGGGATTAGGGTTAGGGGTGTGTCTGGGTTAGAGGTGTGGTTAGGGTTACTGTTGGGATTAGGGTTAGGGATGTGTTTGGATTAGGGTTTCAGTTATAATTGGGGGGTTTCCACTGTTTAGGCACATCAGGGGCTCTCCAAACGCGACATGGCATCCGATCTCAATTCCAGCCAATTCTGCGTTGAAAAAGTAAAACAGTGCTTCTTCCCTTCCGAGCTCTCCCGTGTGCCCAAACAGGGGTTTACCCCAACATATGGGGTATCAGCATACTCAGGACAAATAGGACAACAACTTTTGGGGTCCAATTTCTCCTGTTACCCTTGGGAAAATACAAAACTCGGGGCGAAAACATATTTTTTGTGGGAAAAAAAAAGATTTTTTATTTTCACGGCTCTGTGTTATAAACTGTAGTGAAACACTTGGGGGTTCAAAGTTCTCACAACACATCTAGATTAGTTCCCTGGGGGTCTAGTTTCCAATATGGGGTCACTTGTGGGGGGTTTCTACTGTTTAGGTACATTAGGGGTTCTGCAAACGCAATGTGACGTCTGCAGACCATTCCATCTAAGTCTGCATTCCAAATGGCGCTCCTTCCCTTCCAAGCTCTGCCATGCGCTCAAACGGTGGTTTCCCCCAACATACGGGGTATCAGCGTACTCAGGACAAATTGGACAACAACTTTTGGGGTCGAATTTCTCCTCTTACCCTCGGGAAAATACAAAACTGGGGGCTAAAAAATAATTTTGGGGGGAAAGATTTTTTTTTAAATTTTCACGGCTCTGCGTTATAAACTGTAGTGAAACACTTGGGGGTTCAAAGCTATCACAACACATCTAGATGAGTTCCTTAGGGGGTCTAGTTTCCAAAATGGTGTCACTTGTGGGGGGTTTCTACTGTTTAGGTACATTAGGGGCTCTGCAAATGCAATGTGACACCTGCAGACCATTCCATCTAAGTCCTCATTCCAAATGGAGCTCCTTCCCTTCCGAGCCCTCCCATGCGCCCAAACAGTGGTTCCCCCCCACATATGGGGTATCAGCGCACTCAGGACAAATTGGACAACAAATTGTGGGGTCGAATTTCTCCTGTTACCCTCGGGAAAATACAAAACTGGGGGCTAAAAAATAATTTTTGTGGGAAAAAATTTTTGTTTTATTTTTACGGCTCTCCATTATAAACTTCTGTGAAGCCCTTGGTGGGTCAAAGCGCTCAGCACACATCTAGATAAGTTCTTAAGGGGGTCTACTTTCCAAAATGGTGTCACTTGTGGGGGGTTTCTACTGTTTAGGTACATTAGGGGCTCTGCAAACGCAATGTGACACCTGCAGACCATTCCATCTAAGTCTGCATTCAAATGGCACTCCTTCCCTTCTGAGCCCTCCCATGTGCCCAAACAGTGGTTCCCCCCACATATGGTGTATCATCGCACTCAGGACAAATTGGGCAACAAATTTTGGGGTCCAATTTCTCCTGTTACCCTCAGGAAAATACAAAACTGGGGGCTAAAAAAACAATTTTTGTGGGAAAAAAATTTTGTTTAATTTTTACGGCTCTGCATTATAAACTTCTGTGAAGCACTTGGTGGGTCAAAGTGCTCACCACACCTCTAGATAAGTTCCTTAGGGGGTCTACTTTCCAAAATGGTGTCATTTGTGGGGGGTTTCAATGTTTAGGCACATCAGTGGCTCTTCAAACGCAACATGGCGTTCTATCTCAATTCCTGTCAATTTTGCTTTGAAAAGTCAAACGGCGCTCCTTCCCCTCCGAGCTCTCCCATCCGCCCAAACAGTGGTTTACCCCCACATATGGGCTATCAGCGTACTCAGGACAAATTGTACAACAACTTTTGTGGTCCAATTTCTTCTCTTACCCTTGGGAAAATAAAAAATTGGGGGCGAAAAGATAATTTTTGTGAAAAAATATAATTTTTTATTTTTACGGTTCTACATTATAAACTTCTGTGAAGCACTTGGTGGGTCAAAGTGCTCACCACACCTCTAGATAAGTTCCTTAGGGGGTCTACTTTCCAAAATGGTGTCACTTGTGGGGGGTTTCAATGTTTAGCCACATCAGGGGCTCTCCAAACGAAACATGGCGTCCCATCTCAATTCCAGTCAATTTTGCATTGAAAAGTCAAATGGCACTCCTTCGCTTCCGAGCTCTGCCATGCGCCCAAACAGTGGTTTACTCCCACATGTGGGGTATTGGCATACTCAGGACAAATTGTACAACAATGTTTGGGGTCCATTTTCTCCTGTTACCCTTGGTAAAATAAAACAAATTGGAGCTGAATTAAATTTTTTGTGAAAAAAAGTTAAATGTTCATTTTTATTTAAACATTCAAAAAATTCCTGTGAAGCACCAGAAGGGTTAATAAACTTCTTGAATATGGTTTTGAGCACCTTGAGGGGTGTAGTTTTTAGAATGGTGTCACACTTGGGTATTTTCTATCATATAGACCCCTCAAAATGACTTCAAATGAGATGTGGTCCCTAAAATAAAATGGTGTTGTAGAAATGAGAAATTGCTGGTCAACTTTTAACCCTTATAACTCCCTAACAAAAAAAAATTTTGGTTCCAAAATTGTGCTGATGTAAAGTAGACATGTGGGAAATGTTACTTATTAAGTATTTTGTGTGACATATCTCTGTGATTTAATTGCATAAAAATTCAAAGTTGGAAAATTGCGAAATTTTCATAATTTTCGCCAAATTTCCGTTTTTTTCACAAATAAACGCAGGTACTATCAAAGAATTTTTACCATTGTCATGAAGTACAATATGTCACGAGAAAACAATGTCAGAATTACCAGGATCCATTGAAGCGTTCCAGAGTTATAACCTCATAAAGGGACAGTGGTCAGAATTGTAAAAATTGGCCCGGTCATTAACGTGCAAACCACCCTTGGGGGTAAAGGGGTTAAACCCCTCAACTGTTGGTCTGTCTGTTCCGTGGTGACATACTCAGTACCTGCATACTATTACATTTGGCGTAGTCGGCAGGATGTCACACGGTAGCGCGGACGGGGTAGGCCAAGCAGCTGGGGAAGTTCCCAGGTCTAGCATTTCCCTGGGAACAATGTAATGCTGTGGAGTTGGACGGAGCGTATCCGGGGAATGATGCGGTACATCCCATAACACCAGCCCTGGAGGCAGAAATTGCATTGATGGCCCTGGAGGGGGAGGCGCGGGATTCTGTCATGCATAGGTCGCCCCGGGAGAGAGATACCCTAGACAAAGTGCTGCGCATTCTTGAGGAGACACATGGGGACCCCACTGACGTAGGGGAACTTTGCATGTGACTGTTTCACCGGGTACAACGGGAGGGGGAGACCGTGACCCAATTCATGAACGCCCTACAAGAGATTCACACTGCTATCAGACGAAAGGACCGTGTAGAATTGGGTCAGTTGATGTGGTGCTCAGAAATCAGCTGGTGACGGGATTGCGTGATGCAATGATGAAACAGGCACTGCGAGAGCACATGCGAGTAAAGCCAGACATGACTTTCTCTGAGGTTGGCAGTGAGGCGCGTGTGCGAGAACAAGAACAGGGAGTGACGGGGCTGGTGGGAAGGGTGCAGAATGGGGAGGTAACCACCACCGCAGACAATATCCCCCAGTGGGTGGAGGACCTGAGAATGGAGATTAGACAGATCCGTGAAGAAATGGCGGCCTCCAGAAGAACTCTGGCAGAAGGGCCCGGCACTCTGGTGCGAGACAGAGAAGCTGTCCCCCGAAGGGAGGGTGAAACTAGCAGGAGGAGAAGCCCTCTTACATGCTAGACTTGTGGAGAATCTGGCCACATTGCTCGATGGTGTCCCGGGCAGAGCCGACCTTCCCCGCACACTCCTTTAAACTAGGTGGCTCTGAGCTTGAGGGGCACCGCTCGGAGCGTGAAGAACAGAGGAGGAGTGGTACTGGTGGATGGTGAGGTAGCTAAAGACCATACTGTGACCCTGGGCATGAATGTGTTAAAAGACCTCGGAAGCCTGGTTTTCAACGAGTCCCCGGAACAGTTCCTGCAACAATGGAGCGACCAAACCCCCCAGAGAAGGGTCTTTCAACAACTGATACGGACCGCCTAGGTCCGGGAAGCATACAGCGACAGAAAGGAACTCGGCAAAAGTCGTCGCCCCCCCCACAGTCAATCAAGTGTTGCCCCCTGGGCAGACGGTGCTTCCCCTGCTTATACGAGCTGGCATCCCGCTGGAAGGGGTCGAAGTCCAAATTGAGCCCAGCAGACCCGACCAGCTGCCGTCAGGAATATTGATCGCACGGTCCCTGGCTACCATGCGGGATGGAACTGTCTTTCTGCGCTGCATAAATTTGGGGGAGACGGATACAACTTTGCCCCCTAGAAGTGAAGTCGCTCAAGTCCTGGGCCTCCCAGACGAGCTGGTCCCAACTGAGGTGGTACAGCTGACCGCAAAGCCAGAAGATCCGTGGCTGGTGACCGTCAAAGCCGAGGCAGCTCCAGACCCCAGATTACTGCAAGAAGGGCGCCAGATACTGGAACGCATGAGGGCGGAGCTCTCAGAACTTACTCCGCAGCAGGAACCTCAGGTGGAAGCCGTATTGGGGAAATTTCAGGAGGCGTTCGCTAAAGATGAAGATGACTTTGGACGTACCACGGCCATCACCCATGAGATACCCACCGGGGATGCGGCACCAATCCGGGAACGGTACTACCAAATACCCCCACAGATGTACCAGGAGGTGAAGGGAATGCTGTCACACATGCTGAAGATGGGAGTTATACGCGAGAGTCAGAGCCCGTGGGCTGCCCCTATAGTCTTGGTGAGAAAGAAAGACGGGTCCTTGTGGTTCTGTGTGGACTATCGTCGGCTCAACGCTTGCACAGTGCGGGACTCATACCCACTGCCCAGGATAGAGGAGTCCCTGACGCACTAGGGAATGCCAGATATTTTTCCACGTTAGACTTGGCCAGCGGCTACTGGCAGGTGCCCATATCTGAACAAGACCGAGCCACGACGGCTTTCATCCTTCCGATGGGACTATATGAGTTCGACTGGATGCCCTTCGGCCTAGAAAACGCCTCAGGAACATTTCAGCGACTCATGGAGAGATGTCTGGGAGACTAGAACTTTGAAGCCACTTTGATCTACTTTGATGATATCATCGTCTTTGCCCCCACCTTTGAGGAGCATCTGCAGAGACTAGAGCAAGTTCTGAGTCGGCTACAGAAGTATGGCTTGAAAGTGAAACCCCAGAAATGTCACCTCTTCCATACCGAGATTGAATACTGGGGACACGTTGTCTACGCTGAGGGGGTGAGACCTTCCCAGGAGAAGATCGCTTAGGTACAAGAGTGGCCAACTCCAAAAACTGTGAAAGATGTGCGTGCGTTCCTGGGACTCACAGGATACTTCAGACGCTTCGTAAAAGACTTTACCTGCCTTGCTAATCCACTCCAGGAGCTGTTGAGGAGAGTGCCCTCTTGTGCCAAAAACAGGAACATACAGTGGGGGAAGCGTCAGGAGGAGGCATTCTTGGCTTTGAAGAAGGCTTCACACAACCATTCATCTTGCACACTGATGGGAGCCTGCAGGGCCTCGGGGCCGTACTATCGCAGATGCAGGACGGGAAAGAGCGCGTCATCGCATACACCAGTCGGTCTTTGCATTTTGCATGACTCAGAAAGGAATCCAGAAAATTACAGTTCATTTAAGCTGGAGTTGTTGGCGCTGGTGTGGGCAATGACTGAGAAGTTCGCGGAATATCTGGCTGGCTCAGAAGTTCATGTGCGCACCGATAACAATCCGTTGGCCCATCTCGAGAATACCAAGTTAGGGGCCCTAGAACAACGTTGGGTAGCCTGAATGGCCAAGTTTCGATATAGAATTTCGTATAAAAGAGGAGCTGAGAATGTTCATGTGGATGCCCTCTCCCAAGTAAACTATCGCAAACCAGCACCCAGCCAAGATGAAGAACTGGAAGATGTGGAGGTTCCAGGTTTTGGAGGGACTGCCAGGATGGTGGCAGCGGAGCGGGAAATTGAACAGGAAGAGGCCTGTGTGAATTTGCTGGAGCAGCCCCGCGATGAGTGGGTCCGAGTGCAGCAAGAGGATCCGGAGCTAGCTCAGTTGAGAAAATGGGTCGTGTCTGAACAAATGCCCAATCGGCACGAGAGGAGGTCCATGTCACCTGAACTACTGAAGGTGGTACGCCAGTGGGAGAGGCTCCAGTTGCGGGATGGTATCCTGTACCGGAAGGTATTCCTGCAAACAGAACTCAGTCTTGTTTGGCAGACGGCGATTCCCTCGTCCTTGATAGACCAGGTGACTAAGGAAGCACATGAGAAAGGAGCACACTTTGGGCCAGGAAAAACTTTCCAGTGGTTACAGCGCCTATTTTATCATCCCCACTTAAGGAACATTGTGGAGAAAGTATGTCAGCAATGCAGAAGTTGTGAGCTGGTCAAACCACCAGAACAACGAGCTCCCACAGAGATGGTGAGGTCTTCTGGCCCCATGGACCTACTGGCAATAGATTACTTGACAATTGGACCAGCACACCAAGGCTATGAGCATTGTTTAGTGATGATAGACCACTTTACTAAATTTGCCGTAGTGACACCCACGCGGGACCAGACTGCTGAGTCTGCTGCTCATGCAATCTGCAAACACTTCATACAGGTGTACAGGTGTCCCAAGCGCATCCATTCTGATCAAGGGGCCTGCTTCCTCGGAAGAGTGATGGAGGAGCTACACCAGCTGTACAAAATCGATAAGTCCCGGACCACCCCTTATTATCCATAGGGGAATGGGGCTTGTGAAAGATTTAACCGCACTCTGATTCAAATGCTGAGGACCCTGGAAGAGGACCAGAAGGCGAAGTGGACTGAGTCCGTTCCTGAATTGGTGTGGGCGTCTAACAATCGGAAACACAGCACCACCGGATTCACCCCCTACTCTTTGTTCTTTGGCCGACCCGGGAAGGGGCTGGCAGAGCTGGAGCTGGAACCCGAGGAGGACTACCCACGGACGGGGGTGTACTCCTGGGTTCAAGAACATCGTCGTCGGCCGCAAACAATTCAACGTCTAGTGCAGAACCGGCTGCAAGAAATGGAGCATCCCCAGGTAACTCCTCAAAAGGGGACAGCCCTGCGGCCTGGATACTGAGTCTTAGTGAGGGAAAAGCGCCCACACAACAAACTAGAGTACTAGTGGGAGAAAAGGCCGTACCGAGTGAAGCGGCGGCTCGGCAACGTGGGTCCCGTTTATGAGGTCCAGCCTGAAACAGAAGAGGGGAATCCCACCCGCACACTGCACAGGAATATATTGCGTCCATGTTTGTCTCGAGATCCTGAATCAGTCCAATTGGCTACAGTGCCCCCACCAGCTGCGCCAATGATCAATGTAGATGTGGAAGATGAGGAAGACTCCCAATCTCTCCCAGGGAACCCAGAAACAGGGCTGGTGCCTGAAACTACCAACGTATTGGAGGAAGCCTCGACTCCTCCCACAGCAGTTGACATCACCGCCCCTGCTGATTTAAGACGCTCTGAACGTTCGATGGCTGGTGTACCCCCTGTTCGTTAAAATCAGGACGAGTTCATCTGGCAGCAGATTGTGCAGGAACTGGAAGATTGCCAACAGGAACTCCTGAAAATCTCGCCCGTGGAATGGCGAGCAGAAAGAGGGGGGGAATGTAAGGAGGTGAAGTACAAGGAGAGTCTGGGGACGGTTACCTTCTCGGCTCTGTGCCTGGAACCATTGAGCTGTACTGCAGGTTCCCCAGGGGGCAAACTTAGAGACTGGGACAGGAAGAAAGCCAGGCAGAGAGCAGGAAAGGCACGCACGCAAGGGACAGAGCAGCGTGAGCAGCAGTCAGAGCAGGGAGCAGCTGCGCTCCGGGAGAGAGAGCTCCCGGTCAGAGGACAAGTACAGGGAGATTGCCCAGAAAGACTGCATCTTGTGAGTACCTGAAAGCGGACTCTGCTGTGACTGGTGAGGGGCGCTTTGAGACCCGTATAGAGACATTGGCCCGTGTAGAGACTGCGACCCCCTGGTACCCACGGTATCAGTACAGAGACTGTGATTCCTGGTGAGAGACTTAACAGTGCAGAGCCCCAGATTCCTGGCTGTGCTGTAAAAGCTAAAGACTCAGAGCCTGTGCATATCACATTAACTCCTGAAACCCCAGGCAGCGGGCTCCTAGAGACTACTCAGCCCACGGACAACAGAGGGACGACAAGTGCTGCTGTTTCTCGGTGCCTATGTTGGAGAAGACGACCCTTCAAGCAAGTCCTCATCAGACTGATAACTGTTCTTTTCTCAAGAAAATCCTGCTTAATTCTGTTACACTGTTTGACTCCCATATTTTTGCACTGTTTTATTGCTAGTTATTTTCCATTGCTTCCTCCCTGCGAGGAGAACCTTATTCCTGTTATTAAACCCCTCAACTGTTGGTCTGTCTCTTCCGTGGTGACATACTCAGTACCTGCATAGTATTACATCAGCACAAGTATGTGATTTGTATACTTCTGACCACATTCCGACTAGACTCTCTCAGTTCATTTTCATTGACTGAGGTCACACATGTCTAGTCAGCATGTGACCGCATTAATGTAAATCGCCAGCACGAGAGAATCCTGACAGTGTGCAGGGCGCACTGTGAGAAGTCAGAAGTCTGCAGTCACAAAGAATGACTGCAGACTCATTACAAACCTGGACATCCCCTTTAATGCTCCTAACATAAATAAAAACATGAGAGTTAGTTAGTATCACAAATAACATTTACATCCAGGTACCTTATAGATGACATCGTGTCTGGAGTCGTTCTTCTTTTCTTCATCTTGTCCAGACCCCATGATGAGTTTTCTCATCCACAGCCATCTCTGCAGACTTCCATCTTCTCCGCTCTTTTGCAGAAAATCTCCACATGATGCCCTTAAAGATACAAGTGTCATTATAATGCTCCTGAATAAAAAATTGCCCCTCACTATATTGTCTGCTCAAAATATGACCCTACATTGTCCCTCTTATGGTACATGCTCTTCACACTGACCTCTCCTTTCCATACCGGCCCCCCTCTTCACACTGTCCTCTCACACTGTGTCCCCCCTATAGGGCCCAGTATTTGTACTGTACTCTCATCAGACCCCCCCCCCTCCTTGGTATACTGTCCCCTCATGACTGTGCCCTTCCACTGTCCCTCCATGCTGCGCCCCCACTACTCAGTTTCTATACTGTGCCCACTTACATTTCTCCCCCATACTGTCTCCTCACACTATTCCACTCCCTCCTCATACAGTCTCCTCTCACATCCCTCCTGTTCACCATACTGTCTCCTCATATATTTACCCCCTCACTTTCTATACTGCCTGCTCACCTGACTCCCCATACTGTGTCTGCACACATCCCATCACCCTCACTCCCCATACTCTGTCCACATACATTTTTCACATCGCTACTCATACTGTGTCCACATACATTCTCCCGTTCACTCCTCATACTGTCTGCACCCATCCCCCATACTGTTTCCTCAGATATTCCCCCCATTCTCCTGTACTGTTTCCTCATATATGCCCATTATTTTCCTCTACCCCACCCCATCATTGCTCTCTTCACCACCTCCATCTTTGCCTTCTCCACCACCACTATCATTGCTTTCACCCCCCACTACCCCATAATTTCCCATTCCACCACCTTCATCTTTCCTCCTTTGCCTTTTCCACCATGTCCATCATTTTCTCTTCCCCTCCATCCCCATCATTGCCCTTTCCACCACCATCATCATTGTCCTTTCCGCCGCCATCACCATACTTGCCCATTCCACCACCTCCATCATTTTCTCCCCCTCCAATATCATCAGTGTGCTTTCTACCACCACCATCCTTGTCCATTCTACCACCTCCATCATTTCTTCCCCCCTTCATTATTGCCCTTTCCACCACCTCCATGATTTCCTCCTCCCCACCATCATTGCATTCTCCCCCCACCATTATCATTGCCAATTCCAATTTCCACCTCCAGCATTTCCTCCCCCCCACCCCATTATTGCCCATTCCACCTCCATCATTGCCCATTCCACCACATCCATCATTTCCTCCTCCCCCTCCATCCCAATTATTGCACTCTCCCTGTCAGCCCCATCATTGCCCTCGCCTCTCCTCCCCGTACACACACACACAGAACCATTTACGTCTCTGCACATTCACCCGCAGCGCTACGCATGCACGCACAAACACATACATATTGCGTACCGTACAATGGCCACTCCTAGTTACACCTTGCACACACGGCTCCGCTCCGTACACCTCGTACACACGTGGCTCCACTCCATACACCTCGTACCCACGCGGCTCCGCTCCATAAAGTTTTTACACATGCGGCTCTGCTCCGTACACCTCGTACACATGCGGCTCTCCTCCGTACACATCGTACACACGCGGCTCTGCTCCGTACACCTCGTACACATGCGGCTCTCCTCCGTACACCTCGTACACACGCGGCTCTGCTCCGTACACCTCGTACACATGCGGCTCTGCTCCGTACACCTCGTAGACACGCGGCTCTGCTCCGTACACCTCGTACACATGCGGCTCTGCTCCGTACACCTCGTAGACACGCGGCTCTGCTCCGTACACCTCATACACACGCGGCTCCACTCCATACACCTTGTACACACGCGACTCTGCTCCATACAGCTTTTACACACGCGGCTCTGCTCCGTACACCTCGTACAAACGCGGCTCTCCTCCGTACACCTTGTACACACGTGACTCTGCTCCAACACCTTGTACACATGCGGCTCTGCTCCGTACACCTCGTACACACGCGGCTCCGCTTCATACACCTCATAGACACACACGACTCTGCTCCATGCACCTTGCACACACCCAGCTCCGCTCCATACACTTTATAGACACACATGACTCCGCTCCATACACCTTGCACACATGGCTCCACTCTGTACACCTCGTACACACACGGCTCCGCTCTGTACACCTCATACACACATGGCTCCGCTCCGTACACCTCGTACACACACGACTCCACTCCATACACCTAGCACACACCCAGTTCCGCTCCATACACCTCATACACACACGGCTCTGCTCCATACATCTTGCACACACCCAGTTCCGCTCCGTACACCTCGCACACACATGGCTCCGCTCCATACACCTTGCACACACCCAGTTCCGCGCTGTACACCTCGTACACACGGCTCCGCTCCGTACACACCCAGCTCCGCTCCATACACCTTGCACACACAGCTTCCGCTCTGTACACCTCGTACACACACGGCTCTGCTACATCCACACAAACCACTCCTGACCCCAAACAAAAGCTTACACTCGTCCAGCAGCATGACAACCAGCAGAGTCCTGCACTACATAGAGGCCCTTGATCATGTGACTCCTGACTCCTCCCCTCCTGTGACCTCATCACAGGTCCTGTGTGCACAGAGCAGCGGCAGCAACAGCTGTGGTGTGCGGCTCTCTGCGGTGGAGGGGCTCTGCTGTGGGGTAGTTACGCCACTGGGAATCGACGCGCAGCACTTTCTCTGAGCCGGCTGTCAATTTGACAGCCGACTCAGAGAATGTGACTATCTCAGTGTGGAGGCGGCAAAATGCAGCCGATGAGGAGCCTCCTTGGACCGCCGCATCATCAGGCGACCCGCTGGCGCCCCCCTGTCGGCTGCGCCCGGGGCACATGCCCCGGCTGCCCCCCTGGATACGCCACTGGGGCTGCCACCAAGAATTTCAGGGCACCAAACTGGCCAAATTTTCGGGCCTCTTTGAGATATTACCACCATAGTAACTGGATACTACAATACTGATCATTAATAAAAAAAACACACAATACTAATATTACCATAAGTGCTATTATGCACAGGTGATCTTTACTTAGTACGCAGTGTATAGTGTACAGGTAATACAGAAATCAGTGTAGCACAAGTGTACAAGTAATACAGTGATCACCAATTAACATTATACACAGGAGCTGTGTATATAGAGTGTCAGTGTACATGAGTCGCCCACCAGGGCAGTGGGTATACTCGGTACCGGGTCCGGTCACAGTAAAAGGGGTGGTCACGGTGGCAGCGACCCGGTCCGTGGCCCTGAGAGGGGACTGACACTGCTTAAAGGGGTCCTCTGGGGTGATGTTACTGCAGCAAAGATGGTGACGCTTCCCACAGGTGAAGCGGGGTCCCCAGGGTTCCCAGTGTAGTGGGCAAGGATAGTGGGTTGTTGGTAAATAAACGGAGGACAGAGGGTTGCAGTCTTTACCTGATTTACTGATGGTAGCAGGCCACAGTCCAGGGTACCGGCAACAGGTGTAGATGGAGTCCAGGCAGCCTGAAGACAGGTGGAAACCCCTTTGACAGGCCAGCTTGGGAGCATTCCTCTTTGCGCTATTAGTGTCTTGCTGCTTGTAGTGTCCTGACAAGGTCCTCATTCTCTCCTGTCCTGGGACAGTACCTGCACAGTAAGCAACTTGAGCCATTTCGCTGGGGTCTCTTTATATGGCGACTCTGGGCTGTGGAATGCTGCTGTACCTCAGGTTTTATGTAGGCAGGTTACTTTCTGCTCTCTGCCCTCCGGTTCTGCTGTGGAACTTGCAGTTGTCCACAACCTCGGGCTCCCAGTGCCCGGTTTCTGCGCTCAGCTTTGAGGGGTTCTATCACAGCCTCCTCTAGCTCCTCTGTTCCTCTATGATCCTTTCCTGTCTCTTGTCTGCACCAGACTAAATAACTCCTCCTCCAGACCAGGATGTATATCAGGGAAGCTCCCCTAAATCCGGGTTTTGAGCTCCCCCTTCTGGCCTGGAGTCAGAATGTGTTGAATGTGAGATTACCTGCCAAAGGGATCCCTCCTGTCCCCAGGCATGGCATTACCCACCCCGAGAGGAAGACAGGACCACTGTTGTACCCTAACTCCTGGGGTGCCACATACAGGTAATACAGAGATCACCAATGACATTATACACAGGAGCTCTGTATATAGTGTATAGTTTACAGGTAATACAGTGATCACCATTGACATTAGAGACAGAGCTCTGTATATAATGTATAGTGTACAGATAATAGTGATCACCAGTGATATTATACACAGGAGCTCTGTATATAATGTATAGTGTACAGATAATACAGTGATCGCCAGTGACATTATACGCAGGAGCTCTGTATATAGTGTCAGTGTACAGGTAATATACAGTGATCACCAGTGACATTATATATAGGAGCTCTGTATATCATGTATTGTGTACAGGTAATACAATGATCACCAGTGACATTATACACAGGAGCTCAGTATATAGTGTCAGTGTACAGATAAAACAGTGATCACCAGTGACATTATACAACGGAGCTCTGTATATAGTGTCAGTGTACAGATAATACAGTGATCAGCGATATCATTATACACAGGAACTCTGTATTATTATTATTTATTATTATTATAGCGCCATTTATTTCATGGCGCTTTACCCGTGGGGTACTCGGTACCGGGTCCGGTCTTAAAGTGGATGTCACGGTGGCTGCGACCCGGTCCGTGGCCCTGGGCGTCCAATTAAAGGGGAAGGTCTTTTAAAGGAATTTGTAATGTTTATGTTCGTGACGCCACCTGTGGTTTTCGGTCAGTGATGACCGACGCTGCTTAAAGGGGTCCTCTGGGGTGATGGTATGCAGCAAGATGGTGACGCTTCCCACAGGTGAAACGGGGTCCCCAGGGCTTCCCAAGTGTATGGCAATATGGTGTAAGCCGATAAATGAGCAAAGAACGAGGACACAGGTTTGCAAAGTCTTTACCTGGTTTACTGATGGTAGTAGTAGTCCTCAGTCCAGGGTACCAAGTGCAGGGTAGCTGTGGTCTGGCCAGCTTGGAGGCAATAGGAGATCCCTGTCCCAGATGAGGTCCGTTAGCTTTTCCTACTTGCGCTGTTTAGTTGGGTAGGTCCCTGCCGCTTCAAGCTCAGTACAAGTCCCCTCTCTTCTGTTCTAAGACAGATGTCTGTATAATAGGCAGTTCGAGCCTGTTTATAGGGACTCTATCATGCCCCGGGCTCTAAAGTTACTGCTTCACCTCAGACTTGATGCAGGCAATTGGCATATAGTCCTATGCCATCCAGTTCTGCTAAGTGTCCTTGAGTCCCACTATAGCCTCGGGCTCCCGGTACATTGGTTCTGCGCTCTGGCTCCCAGGGTGTCCTTCTGCTGTTCCCCTGCTGAGCCTCTTCCTCCTCTGTGTTTCTTCCCTCTTAGCTCCTCCACAATTCAACTCTCCTCCTGCTTCTCACTCTTTCCAGGGATAGCAGCTCCCTTGTGGCTGCTCGGCCCCTACGTCTGCTCCAGACGTCTTTCTCCTCTCCTCACTCCTCTACAACTGGCTGACTCCTCCAGACCAAGATACATAAAGTGTAAGGAAGCTCCCCTGAATCCGAGTCCTGAGCTCCCCTCCTGGCCTAGATTCAGATGTGTTGAATGCGAGTGCCTTACCTGATAGAGAGAATCTCCCTTGCCTCCAAGCATCACATCACCCTCCCCGAAAGGAAGGCAACTTCACTGCAACAACCGGTTACCTGGGGTGTTCCAGTAATCTTAAACAATACAAGTCACAATGGTACAGGAGGAGAGATGACCCTGCTCGCGAGGGCTCACAATCTACAAGGGATGGGTGAGGAAACAGTAAGCGAGGGTAGAGCTGGTTGTGCAGTGGCTTAGTTGACCGGTGGTTACTGCAGATTGTATAGTGTACAGGTGTAAGGAGGTGAAGTACAAGGAGAGTCTGGGGGCGGTTACCTTCTTGGCTCTGTGCCTGGAACCATTGAGCTGTGCTGCAGGTTCCCCAGGGGGCAGACTTAGAGACTGGGACAGGAAGAAAGCCAGGCAGAGAGCGGGAAAGGCACGCACGCAAGGGACAGAGCAGCGTGAGCAGCAGTCAGAGCAGGGAGCAGCTGCGCTTCGGGAGAGAGAGCTCCCGGTCAGAGGACAAGTACAGGGAGATTGCCCAGAAAGACTGCATCTTGTGAGTACCTGAAAGCGGACTCTGCTGTGACTGGTGAGGGGCGCTTTGAGACCCGTGTAGAGACTGCGACCCCCTGGTACCCACGGTATCAGTACAGAGACTGTGATTCCTGGTGAGAGACTTAACAGTGCAGAGCCCCTGATTCCTGGATGTGCTGTAAAAGCTAAAGACTCAGAGCCTGTGCATATCACATTAACTCCCGAAACTCCAGGCAGTGGGCTCCTAGAGACTACTCAGCCCACGGACAACAGAGGGACGACAAGTGCCGCTGTTTCTCGGTGCCTACGTTGGAGAAGACGACCCTTCCAGCAAGTCCTCATCAGACTGATAAGTGTTCTTTTCTCAAGAAAATCCTGCTTAATTCTGTTGCACTCTTTGACTCCTCTATTTTTTTTATTGCTAGTTATTTTCCATTGCTTCCTCCCTGTGAGGAGAACCTTATTCCTGTTATTAAACCCCTCAACTGTTGGTCTGTCTGTTCCGTGGTGACATACTCAGTACCTGCATACTATTACATTTGGCGTAGTCGGCAGGATGTCACATGGTAGCGCGGACGGGGCAGACCAAGCAGCTGGGAAAGTTCCCAGGTCTAGCATTTCCCTGGGAGCCATGTTGAATAATTTGCCGAGGTTCACTGGGAACAATGTAATGCTGTGGAGTTGGATGGAGCTTATCCGGGGAATGATGCGGATGCATCCAATGACACCAGCCCTGGAGGTAGAAATTGCATTGATGGCCCTTGAGGGGGAGGCGTGGGATTCTGTCATGCATAGGTCACCCCGGGAGAGAGATACCCTAGACAGGGTGCTGCGCATTCTTGAGGAGACACATGGGGACCCCACTGACGTAGGGGAACTTTGCATGCGGCTGTTTCACCGGGAACAATGGGAGGGGGAGACTGTGACCCAATTCATGAACACCCTGCAAGAGATTCACTCTGCTATCAGATGAAAGGACGGTGTAGGGGTTGGGTCATTTGATGTGGTGCTCAGAGATCAGCTGGTGACGGGACTGCGTGATGCAATGATGAAACAGGCACTCTCTGAGGTTGGCATTGAGGCACGTGTGCGAGAACAAGAACAGGGAGTGGCGGGGCTGGTGGGAAGGGTGCAGAGTGGGGAGATAAATACCACCGCAGACAATATCCCCCAGTGGGTGGAGGACCTGAGAATGGAGATTAGACAGGTCCGTGAAGAAATGGCGAAATCTTACATGCTACACTTGTGGAGAATCCGGCCACATTGCTCGATGGTGTCCCCGGTGGAGTCGACCATCCCCACGCCCTCCTTTAAACTAGGTGGCTCTGAGCTCGAGGGGCACCGCTCGGAGAGTGAAGAACAGAGGAGGAGTGGTACTGGTGGATGGAGAGGTAGCTAAAGACCATACCGGGACCCTGGGCATGAATGTGTTAAAAGACCTCGGAAGCCTGGTTTTCAACGAGTCCCCAGAACAGTTCCTGCAACAATGGAGCGACCAAACCCCCCAGAGAAGTGTCTTTCAACAACTGATATGGACCGCCCAGTGATGCGCCCTCTGCTGGATGAACTCATATGAACTCGAGCCTGGAAACTTTTCAGAATATTTTCCCACGCTCGAGTTCATATGAGTTCATCCAGCAGAGGGCGCATCACCGTGACTCGAGGTAACTACAGTACATTCCCCTGCATTCCATTCATTCACCAAGTTTTACAGTCAGGAGCACAGCTGCATTAGCAGAGCTCCTGGGTGTAAAATGATTTTATCCCTTCAGATGGATTTACAGCGTGGGACAAAACTGTAACGATGGAAGGTATGGAATATTGTTATTTGTTTGTTTTTGTTACTTTGTTGCAGGTGACAAGGGTCTTCAGGTGGATTAAGAGTATAATAAAATATTAAAACACCATGTGTCTTTATTTCATTAAAATACTTTTTAATAATGTGTGTGTGTTTTATTATCCATTTTGTACTATTGGATTAATAATGGATAGGTGTCATAATTGACGCCTCGCCATTATTAACCTGGTTTAATGTCACCTTACAATAGCAAGGTGACATTAACCCTTCATTACCCCATATCCCACCCTTACAGGGGAGTGGGAAGAGAGTGGCCAAGTGCCAGAATAGGCGCATCTTACAGATGTGCCTTTTCTGGGGTGGCTGGGGGCAGATGTTTTTAGCCATGGTCCCTCTCCAGGCTATTAATATCTGCCCTCAGTCACTGGCTTTCCCACTCTGGCGGAGAAAATTGCACGGGAGCCCACGCCAATTTTTTCCGGGATTTAACCCTTTAATTTAATAGCTAGAGACCCCAAATTTGACACAAAGACACTTCTTACATTACTAAAGAGGAATATGTAATAAAATAGGGGATATGAGATGGTTTACTGTATGTAAACCATGTCTCATATCCTGTCGGGTTTGTGAAGGAGAAAGCAAAAGCCGGCAATTGAATTACCGGCTTTTCTGCCATCTAGCGCTGAATTAAATATAAATATATATATATATATATATATATATATATATATGTATATGTGTGTCTCACTGACATATATATACTGTATATATATACCTATACTATGTGTACACTTTTATTCTACCTATTCTATT
Organism: Ranitomeya imitator; assembly: GCF_032444005.1. Classification (NCBI taxonomy): domain Eukaryota; kingdom Metazoa; phylum Chordata; class Amphibia; order Anura; family Dendrobatidae; genus Ranitomeya; species Ranitomeya imitator. The sequence continues at coordinate 787,412,985 of NC_091282.1, read as the reverse complement.
CTATTCTGTCAGTGTGATTTTACTGTACACCGCGCTGAATTGCCAGCTTTTCTATAGAACACCGCTGTGTATTTCTCACAAGTCACACGCATGGTCCGTGTGTAATCCGTAATTTTCTCACCCCCATAGATTTTCATTGGCATATTTTTTGCGCAATACGCTGACAAACGCAGCATGCTGCGATTTTCTATGCCCATAACATACCGTATATTACGGATGCGTAATATACGGCAGATAGGAGCTGCCCCATAGAGAATCATTGGGCCGTGTTCAATGCGTATTTTCTGGACGTATTTTCTGCGCTCATACGTCCATAAAACTCGCTAGTGTGACGCCAGCCTAATAGTGGTCCTGTGGACAGGTTCTCCCCCCTGAGCTGTGGATCTGAGCTGCTCCTCCAGTGACCAATGGCCTCTCAGCTGCTTCTCTAATTATTGCTCTCCTTGCTTGGCATGTTAGTTGGGCGGCCATGTCTTGGTAGGTTTGCACTTGTGCCATACTCCTTCCATTTTTGGATGATGTATTGATCAGTGCTTCGTGAGATGTTCAGAGCTTGGGCTATTTTTTTTTTTTTAACCTAACTGATGCACTCTTCACCGAAGAAATCACACCCTGGAGGAAGCAATATAATAATTATGTGACTTCTGGGGGCAATTGGTCACTCAGGATTTTATTTAGAGGGATCAGGCTACAGGGGTCTGAATACAAATGGAAGATTTATATAATGCTTGTTACCTTGTGTTGGTAGTGTGAGGGAGCACCAGGGCCGTAGTCATGGCTGAGATTAGCAGGTGTTGCGCGCCCTGGTCTCCCGTCACATGCAGATAACATCCCATGGTCAATGTACTTGCCTCTTTATTGTTTGTGCCGTCTGGGCTTTCTCTCCATTGCCTAAGGTCGTTTGCGCACAAACAGAGACACAGTCCAGTTGCAACTTGAAACATAAAACTTTACTTTCTTCTTTGCACAGCACATCCTTAACATACACAGCATTTGCATAGCGTTCTTTACGACTCACACTTTCCACTTTCCTTGCACTCTTTCCTTGGCCCTCCAGCACATGCCCGGGCCGTACCGCCTCTTGCAGTAATGCAGCGTCCTCCCTGTCCAGATTCACTGCGCTTGGGATTCCCTCACCGTTTCGCAATGGATCTGAGGGTGTCAGCTCATGCGATGATCTGCCACATATGGAGTGACCTGCGTCCCCGTACTGATGTGGGCCCGCTGCTACCTCTGCTTTACCACTGCTGTACCCTATGCTGGTTCAGCTGCACTTCTGTCCACTGAGCCTTGGATGGCTGGGTCCTTCCCTGAAACGTTACAAGGCTGCAGGATGGCTCGGGCTCAAAGCCCACCCAAGCTGTATGGGCTCCGTAGTTGAATGAACCCCAGTTCACTGGTAATTCTGCAGTAATTGTTTGTTGTGTCACCGTCCTCGCTCTTTGGGATCTTGTCCAGTGATGTAGATCACATGCTCCACTAAGATCCAGCATTTGGCAGGAGGAGTTGGTTCCGACAGCCAGGCTCAGAATACACAAGATCCTCAGAGACTTCAAAGGTGAAGAATAATGGAAAAAAGAGCAAATATCAAATGAAAAGGAGAATAAGCAAGTATACCAGGATTCTCAGCAGTGACCATGCATGTCTGGGGCTTGTGCATATTTTTATTACTAGAGTTGACCAAACTATCACAATTATCTATCATGAGGTCAGCTGCAAGACCCCCTATAAAATATACAAGTTCCCCCAATGTCAATGAGAGCCACAGGATAACAAAACAGGGACAGTCAGACGACCACCAATACATTACCACAGTACCCCGGTAGCAGTGCAGACTCAGACTCCCAGTCCCAGTGCAACCACAGTCCCCTAGTATCAGTGCAGCCACAGATCTCCAGTAACACTACAGACATTGACCCGTAGTAGCAGTGCCTTCTCAGACTCCCAGTCACAGTGCCACCACAGTCCCTTAGTATCAGTGCAGTCACAGATCTCCAGTAACACTACAGACATTGACCCGTAGTAGCAGTGCCTTCTCAGACTCCCAGTCACAGTGCCACCACAGTCCCTTAGTATCAGTGCAGCCACAGATCTCCAGTAACACTACAGACATTGACCCGTAGTAGCAGTGCCTTCTCAGACTCCCAGTCACAGTGCCACCACAGTCCCTTAGTATCAGTGCAGCCACAGATCTCCAGTAACACTACAGACATTGACCCGTAGTAGCAGTGCCTTCTCAGACTCCCAGTCACAGTGCCACCACAGTCCCTTAGTATCAGTGCAGCCACAGATCTCCAGTAACACTACAGACATTGACCCATAGTAACAGTGCATTCTCAGACTCCCAGTCACAGTGCCACCACAGTCCCTTAGTATCAGTGCAGCCACAGATCTCCAGTAACACTACAGACATTGACCAGTAGTAACAGTGCTTTCTCAGACTCCCAGTCACAGTGCCACCACAGTCCCATAGTATCAGTGCAGTCACAGATCTCCAGTAACACTACAGACATTGACCCGTAGTAGCACTGCATTCTCAGACTCCCAGTCACAGTGCCACCACAGTCCCCTAGTATCAGTGCAGTCACAGATCTCCAGTAACACTACAGACATTGACCCGTAGTAGCAGTGCCTTCTCAGACTCCCAGTCACAGTGCCACCACAGTCCCCTAGTATAAGTGCAGCCACAGATCTCCAGTAACACTACAGACATTCTTTGTACAAAAAGAAAAAAAAGAGCATGAACCGCACATCCCAAAATCATACGTTGATCTAAAGCCGCTAGGCAACAATTTATATACTGAACATGAGGTTTTTAGTTTAACATTCTGATCAGACTGTATGAAGCCCACTTCCACTTCATGGGAAACCTCGTAGTGGGTCCTACCGCCCTAACGGAGCGGAGCCGTGCGGCGCCCACCGCCACAGCGGCCATACACTAGCAGGGCGGACGGCCTGTTGCCCCACAGCACCCATGCTGCAAGACTGAGTCCCCATGACTCCAGACCGCGCCGCCCCACCAGCACAAAGCCACAGCAACAATGGCCGCCACACAGCACCAGCACCAAAATGAACGGAGCACTGAAACTCACCTTCCTCCAGCTCTTCAGTGAGAGCCAAAATGGGCTAGACTCCATACTTTGCAGTCTCCTGCTAATTAAGGCTATTTTCACACTAGTGGTTTTTTTAAATCCGTCACAATGCGTCGTTTTGCAGAAAAAACGCATCCTGCAAAAGTAACATAGTTAGTAAGGCCAAAAAAAGACATTTGTCCATCCAGTTCAGCCTATATTCCATCATAATAAATCCCCAGATCTACGTCCTTCTACAGAACCTAATAATTGTATGATACAATATTTTTCTGCTCCAGGAAGACATCCAGGCCTCTCTTGAACCCCTCGACTGAGTTCGCCATCACCACCTCCTCAGGCAAGCAATTCCAGATTCTCACTGCCCTAACAGTAAAGAATCCTCTTCTATGTTGGTGGAAAAACCTTCTCTCCTCCAGACGCAAAGAATGCCCCCTTGTGCCCGTCACCTTCCTTGGTATAAACTTGTGCTTGCAGGATGCGTTTTTTCCCCATAGACTTCTATTGACGACGCATTTGCGACGGATTGGCACACTTCACATCCGTCTTGCGACGGATGCGTCGTGCTTTGGCGGACCGTCGAGAGAAAAAAACCCTACATGTAACGTTTTTTTCTCCCAACGGACCGCTTTTTCCGACCGCGCATGCGCGGCCGGAACTCCGCCCCCACCTCCCCGCACCTTACAATGGGGCAGCGGATGCGCCGGAAAAATGCATCCGCTGCCTCCATTGTGCAATGCAGCAAACGCTAGCGTCGGAATCTCTCCCAGACGCATTGCGATGGGGAGATTCCGACGCTAGTGTGAAAGGAGCCTAAAATCACCTGTGCCAAATTCTCTTCGTGTCCTTTAGGATGCTGCCGCATGGGTTGCAGGCGCAGCTCCATGTCTTTCTGTCTTACTGAGCCTCTGATGTTCTTCCTTTCCCCTCTGTCTGCCTGACAGGTATTCCCTTGGCCGAGCCCAGTCGGCTTCTCTCTCCCTCTCCTTCTGACTAACTTCCTAACCAACCCACCAGTTTTAACCTGTGTGAGGAGTGGCCTAGTGGATAGAACCCTTAGCTCCCCCTGGTGGACTAGCGTGTGAAGTGTGCTGTGTGTTTTGTGATAACTGGCAGGGTGAACTCCTTTGGTGCCATCAGACGTAACATCACTCCCCCTTGGTGGAAGAACGACATTACTGCAACGACCAGGACTCTGGGGCGCTGCATTAGTGCAGCCACAGATCTCCAGTAACACTACAGACATTGACCCGTAGTAACAGTGCCTTCTCAGACTCCCAGTCACAGTGCCACCACAGTCCCATAGTATTAGTGCAGCCACAGTCCTCTAGTATCAGTGCAGTCACAGATCTCCAGTAACACTACAGACATTGACCAGTAGTAACAGTGCATTCTCATACTCCCAGTCACAGTGCCATCACAGTCCCCTAGTATTAGTGCAGCTACAGATCTCCAGTAACACTACAGACATTGACCCATAGTAACAGTGTATTTTCAGACTCCCAGTCACAGTGCCACCACAGTCCCATAGTATCAGTGCAGACACAGATCTCCAGTAACACTACAGACATTGCCTCCCCAGTAACAGTGCAGCTACAGACCCCCATTGGCATACAATAAGTGCAGGCTTCCATGTTACAGAACATTTTGTGTATACTGGCGGTCGCTGTGCAGAATATTGTAGCCGATTATATTCTACTAGATGGTGGCCCGATTCTAACGCATCGGATATTCTAGAATATACATGTCCACGTAGTATATTAGCCAGTCACGTAGTATATTGCCCAACCACGTAGTATATTGCCCAAACATGTAGTATATTGCCCAGCCATGTAGTATATTGCCCAGCTACGTAGTATATTGCCCAGCCACGTAGTATATTGCCCAGCCACGTAGTATATTGCCCAGCCACGTAGTATATTGCCCAAACACGTAGTATATTGCCCAGCCACGTAGTATATTGCCCAGCTACGTAGTATATTGCCCAGTGACGTAGTATATTGCCCAGCTACGTAGTATATTGCCCAGTGACGTAGTATATTGCCCAGCCACGTAGTATATTGCCCAGCCAGGTAGTATATTGCCCACCTACGTAGTATATTGCCCAGCTATGTAGTATATTGCCCAGCTACGTAGTATATTGCCCAGTGACATAGTATATTACCCAGCTACGTAGTATATTGCCCAGTGACGTAGTATATTGCCCAGCCACGTAGTATATTGCCCAGCCACGTAGTATATTGCCCAGCCACATAGTATATTGCCCAGCCACGTAGTATATTGCCCAGCCACATAGTATATTGCCCAGCCATGTAGTATATTGCACAGCGACGTAGTATACAGCACAGAGCCACGTAGTATATTGCGCAGCCACGTAGTGTACTGCCCAGTCACGTAGTATATTGGCCAGTCACATAGTATATTGCCCAGCTACGTAGTATATTGCCCAGCCATGTATGTAACAGGTTAAAAAATAAAAAATAAACATATACTCACCTTCCGAGGGCCCCTTGTAGTGCTGTCGCCTGTGTGCGGTGCACGCGGCAGCTTCCGGTCCCAAGGTTGGTATGAGCGCAGGACCTGTGATGATATTGCGGTCACATGACCGTGACGTCATGGCAGGTCCTTCTCGCATAGCATCCTTAGCACCGGAACCTGCCGCTTGCACTGCCGAGGACAGGGCGACACGTCGGAGGGTGAGAATAACGTTTTTTTTTTATTATTCTTATTTGTAACATTAGATCTTTTTACTATTGATGCTGCATACGCTGGGCACACAGAGTTAATAGTTGCGTAACCGGAGTGCCCTGTGTGAGGGCTGACTGGAAGACTGGAGGGGAGTATGGAGCGGCCATATTGCCACCGGACTGTGGCCTTTGCTGATTGGTCGTGGCAATGGTCGTGGACGTTTTGCCACGACCAATCAGCAACTTGGATTTCATGACAGACAGAGGCCGCGACCAATGAATATCCGTGACAGACAGACAGAAGGACAGACAGAAAGACGGAAGTGACCCTTAGACAATTATATAGTAGATTGTACAACTCAGTAATAAAGTATCCTGATCCTATGGAAGGACTCACTGTTATCCCACCCGTTCTCGACAATGTGGCCCCTCATGTAGATGGCAATTCTTTCCCATGTGCTGAGCATCCAGCCATGAGCAAATGGTGACAACTGTATCATATATTGCAACTGTTATATAACGTCCTCTGGTTCCTGCTCATCCAGTACGCTGGCGCCTTGTGACACTCCCTCGACTCTGCTGCCCGCTTTACCTATCCAGCCGTGCTGTGACAGTGTGTGGTGCTGAGTGTTGTAGTGTCAGCTGGGTGTCCACTGTCATCAGGAACACAAAGTGAACAAATGTCGCCCTGTCTCAACCTAAAAACACGTTACCACCGCTCGAGTGGAGATGGAGCGAGCGGAAATGTGTGCAACCTGGAGCAGAAAGCTCGTCATCACTGTGTCTTCACATGGCAGTGCCAGGCAGCACGTACATCCGGCCATCCTACAACACTGGCATAGTCTGCAATCCCAATGGCTTCATGTAGAAAATGCTGAGAGAGGTCCCCAGCGAGTGTAATGGCAGTCTCTCAATAGTCCCTGGGGTGCTTACCACATGGCGATGCCCATTGTGCCAGCATCATAGTGGCGTACACCTACATGGATAGATATGAGCCCCTTACAGTCCAATAGATCATCATTAAGACCCTTTATAAAGTCCATTAGCTTTGGTCCGTACATGCAATTTAATAGAAGGACGCTGCTCGCTGCTTTTCAGATGTGCCCCCTTACATATTGTACCCTTGTGTGAATTGGGGGCACCATTGGTTTGTCCAACCATGACCTTGTTAAATTCCCTATAGCCATTGTTGCACAGTAATTTGCATCTTACTATATGGTTGGCGGCTTTGTTATCCAGTGTCTGGTGCGCCTATGCTCACCTGGCATCACCATTAACTTTGCCTATGAAACATTGATGTGAATATTTTTCTGCCCAATGATGACAGAAGTATTCTAGGAGTGATACCTTTATTGGCTAACCAGAAAATAATATGTTTGCAAGCTTTCAGAGCACAGTGGCTCCTTCTTCATGCAAGATTACAACGAGATTAATAATTCTGCCTGAAGAAGGAGCCCCTGTGCTCTGAAAGCTTGCAAACATATTATTTTCTGGTTAGTCAATAAAGGTATCACTCCTAGAATACTTCTGTCATCATTGGGCAGAAAAATATTCACATCGATTTTTCTGGCTAACACGGTACCACAATACAATTTGTTATTGTACACCTATGAAACATTGCAGCTTATCTAAAGGTCTCTTCTGGATTCTTCCCTCTCTGACGTCCAGCGAAGTCACCTGAGTTCACGTCACCAGCAGCAACCTTGACTCACACAGACGTGGAACTAACATCACCATATCCTGCACACCACTTGGGACACCAGACATGGCCATCTCTTCGCTTTACATCTCAAGGGTCCATAAAATTCTAAGCAGGACTCACATGGATAATGCATGCTCAGATCTCGGTATGACACATCGTGACAGGAGGCACCACAAGATACTCCACCATATATAATATATGGAGCTAGATGACCACCAAATATTACATATGACAGTGAGCAGGGAAAAGATCGCCATGTATAACGCTGTCCAGCTCCACATCCATGGGATGATCACAGGCTCCTTCCAATGTATTGTGGTTTCAGAAGACTTTGCAGAATAATCTATCCTGTGTATATATATGAGGAATGATACTATTTCTGCCTATTATATGACTTGAATCCTGCATTTTTCCATTATGCAGCCTTTATCTCTAATTTTCAGTTGTCTCTGAGCTAGTGGGTACAGACTAACTGCTATGATGTCTCCAATATAGAGCATACACAGACATGAGGGATTCCTTATTTCTTGTCTCTATGTAGCACATATTCAGAAGCAGCATGGAGGACATTACACAGATTTACTGAGCAGTGTAAATGTGAATCCAGTCCTAAGGTGATATAAAAGACATGCCTAAAAGAAGCAGCACCATGAAGTGTATCATACAGCAGTACTGAGCACTGCAGCTGAAAATCCATTAGTAAAGTGAATTTATTAGACAGCATCAGTATATTGAATAATATTACACAGCAACATTGATCAGTGTAACTGTAAATCCAGCTCTCGAGGTAAAACAAAAGACATACTAGAAAGAAGCAGCAGTATGAAGGGTATCATACAGGAGTACTAAGAATTGAAGGTTTTAGTCCAGCACTGAAGTGATAAAAACACTTAATGTAAAGCAGCAATATCATGAAGAACAGTCTACAGCAGTACTAAGCAATGTAGCTCTGAATCCATCTCTGGGGTTAAATAAAACACTTAATAGAGGCAGGGACAATATGAAGAACATTATACAACAGTACAGATCAGTGTACCTGTGAACCCAGCTCTGGGGTGAGATAAAACACTCAAAAAAACTAATACAATATGCTTGAGTCACTTTCTCCTCCTTCTGCTCTGATCTCTTAAGGATCCAGCAGTCTGTTTTGTCCTAAGACGGATTTGAGCAATTTTTCAGAGTGAATATTGAGTTCAGGAGATGTGGGTGGGAAAGAGAAGTGTCTCATAAGTGGAGAAAGAAGCAGATTTCTCTGATAAGATACATTATAAAGTTTCTCACATTCACTTTTACTATTAATTTAGGTAAATTGATAACGACCAGTTAAAATAACAACATGGGATTCAGAGTATGAAACATGGCACATGTTTTCATATTAGAAGTTCTGCATCTCTGCAGCATTTTCCAAGTTAAACGCCACCAAGTTTTTCCAAAACAGGAATATAAGAGCTTAGGTTTAGCTGAATATTTCTTGACCTCAATAGAAAACTTCAATTAGAGATAGTTCAATTGTCATGTCATTCACAGCATTGCTGTTACCAAAAGAGCTCCCCCCGGAGCAGGATCCTGGTATTACTCTGTCTGTACCCACTATATAGATGGGTCAGCAAATAACTAAGGGAGGAACAGAGGGAAAGATACCAGAGAGAGGAGAGACAAAGCGTGAGAAAGTAGCAGGGAGGAGGCAGAGAGCTATTAATAGAAAAGAGGAAGAAAAAGGTATAGGGAGGAAAAAGTAATACAGAGGAAGTATAGAGTAATAGAGAGAGAAGGTTGAGAGAGTAGTAAAGAGGAGAAAGAGAGAGAAGAAAAGTGTAATACAGAGGAGGACTAGAGTAATAGAGATAAGGTACAGAGAGTAATAAAGAGGAGATAGAGAGGGGAAGAGATAGTAATACAAAGGAAGAATAGAGAGGAGGTAGAGAAGAATAAAGAGGAGAAAGAGAGGGGTAAAGAAAGAGTAAGCAGTGGAGAAATAGAGAGTAATAGTGGAGCGCCCCCAGATGCAGGGCCGCGAGGTACTCGGTACCGGTCCTCTCTGTCTCGGTGCTGGGGTTGTCACGGTGGCTGGACCCGGTCCGTGACCCTGCTAAGGGGCGTCCAATGAAAGGGTGATGAAAGTTTGTCAATGGTTCGTGACGCCACCTGTGGTATTCGGTCAGGGTGACCGACGCTGCTTAGAGGTCCGCTGGGGTGATGGAATGGCAGCTAGATGGTATACCTTCCCACAGGTGAAGTATATCCCCAGGGCTTCCCAGTAGTGTAGGTGGCGATGATGTGAGGCGCAGTTAATAACGAGGACACAGGGTTGCAGTCTCTTTACCTCTTTACTGAAGACTTCGGGATCTGCAATCCAGAGCACTGCTAACAGGGCTGGCTGAGTCCGGCCGGTCCGAAGGCACATCCAGAGTTCCCTTTGCAGGTGAAAATCAGAAGAGCCCTACTGTCTGGACCCGTCTGGTTGGATCCTTGGAGCATCCCATTCAAAGGACACCCCCTCGTGACTCACATCTAACGGTCCGCCCATAGAAGTCGGCAGTGGGGGCAGTATCCCCTTCATGGCATAAAGGACTGCCACCATGATCTCGGCAGCGGGAGACCGATCATAGACGGGACAGGGAGCGGTCACTGGAGCTGGATCGGTCGGTGGGGCAGGGTCGTTTTTGGTACCTGCGTCTGATGTGATTCCACCGATGGCGATCTGCTCCGCTGATGAGGACTCTGGAGTCGGCTGCGGCACGGACCACGGTTCTTCCAGTGCGATCTTCCTGCACAACTCCGACTTCCACTTCTTCACCGCTGTCGGCTCTGTGCCCGGGAGTGGACAGCTCGAGGCCTTCTCTGGTGGCTCCAAGAAGTCCGGATCCTCCAGTGGCGGCAAGCCTTGGTTCTGCTCCGATGGGCTGCGGTGGTCCTGGGTCACTTCGTCGTCGTTCAGGTACCCACTGGTCGTCATCTCTGCTCCTTGATCTGCGGTGGCACACACACGCTGCTCCTCCATTTTATGGGGTTTCGACTCCTGCATTTCTGAGCTCATCATCCTGCAGCCGTAGTCGGAGAAGGTGGTCGCTACTTTTGGCGCCGCTTTCCCGATCTCCTCCCATGGCACGCCCTCCCTCTTCTCCTGCGCTCCTTGTGGCGCGGCAATGGCGGCGGTTTTGGCGGGAATCTTGGCAGCAATTAGTAATACACAGTCTTTGCAATAAATCACAGTTCGAGCACAATTCAATCACAGTCCCAAGGCACACATGACCTGATTCTGCAGGCTTAGGTACATCCTGTTCGTGACGCCAAGTTGGAGCGCCCCCAGACGCAGGGCCACGGGGTACTCGGTACCGGTCCTCTCTGTCTCGGTGCTGGGGTTGTCACGGTGGCTGGACCCTGTCCGTGACCCTGCTAAAGGGCATCCAATGAAAGGGTGATGAATATTTGTCAAGGGTTCGTAACACCACTTGTGGTATTCGGTCAGGGTGACCGACGCTGCTTAGGGGTCCGCTGGGGTGATGGAATGGCAGCTAGATGGTATACCTTCCCACAGGTGAAGTATATCCCCAGGGCTTCCCAGTAGTGTAGGTGGCGATGATGTGAGGCACAGTTAATAACGAGGACACAGGGTTGCAGTCTCTTTACCTTTTTACTGAAGACTTCGGGATCCGCAATCCAGAGCACTGCTAACAGGGCTGGCTGAGTCCGGCCGGTCCGAAGGCACATCCAGAGTTCCCTTTGCAGGTGGAAATCAGTGCCCACCAACTAGCGCCTGTGTGTTGTAGTCCTTCCCTGCTGAGCATTCGGGATAGTCCTCACAACTTTCGTATTCATTCTTTCTCTCCTCCGTCCCCCAAGTTTATATCTGGATAGGATGCACCCGTTTGACGGGAAGGCTCAGAGCTATTCTGGGACCCTAGAGATGCCCCTCTCTACGTTTGCCCCCTATGTCTGCTTAGGTGATGTAAGGTAGACAGCCAACCTAAAATCAACTGTCCTGCCGCTGTTTGAAGTAATGCTTGAAGTCTGTTACTTCCTCGGCGTTCCGGCCACCGGCTATGCGCCTCAGTAGGATGTTGCCGATCTCGGGGCACGACTCCTACTGGTTTATCTCCTTGTGCTGCGATTTCGTTTCTCACTTCTCCACAATATCCTTCGCTTCGTGTCCTTCCTTAGGATGCTGCCGCAAGGTAGTGCAGGCGCGGCTTCGTAACGTTCTGTCCTTTCTGCTAGGTACCTGCCAGGAACCCACCCCTGACAGGTCCTCCCTGGAGCTCTCCCAGGCTGCGTTCTCTCTAACTTCCTATCCAACCTCCAGTTTTACCAGAGTGTGAGGAGTGGCCTAATACATAGTGCCTTTTGCTCCCCCTGGTGGCCAGAGTGTGAAGTGTAATGTGTGACTGTGATACCTGGTCAGGTGAACTCCTTTAGTGCAATCAGACATAACATTACTCCCCTTAGTGGCAGAGCGACATTACTGCAACGACCAGGACTCTGGGGCGCTGCAATAGACATGAGGCAGAGAAAGAGTAACAGAGAGGAGGCAGAGAGAGAGTAATGGAGAGGAGACAGAACATAAAACAATGTGTGGTGTTTGCAAAACTGGAGCAGATAATTGTGCCCCCGAACGTGTCAGGTCGTAGTCACTTCACAGCTAATTCTCTGGGAAGGCTTGTGTGATATTCTGTACATCCAGGAGCTGCAGAGCAGACGCCTCCAGCAGCTCCGCAGCCTCATGGGTCAGTGACTTTCACAGTCCATCCTGCGCCTCCTGTGATTGCCGACCAGACCAAAGCCATTTCTGAGGCCAGGTGACCTGCAGGCTGTCACTGAGCGCAGCACATTTCGGTAACTAGTACTTGCATCCATGATCTCCGCTGTGCACCCTTTATGCGCCATCTGATCACATCTGCTCCAAAGTGAGACAAAACCTGCTCCCCAGGATTAAACATCTGCTGCTCCCAAAAAAGCACAAAGAACTCCCGACCTGAGTGGAGGCCAGCAATGGACCAGTGCTGCAAAAGGCTCGGCTGGAGGCTCTAAAGCCTTTCCATTAGGGCTGGTTGCAGGGTCGGACTGGAGTACCTTGGGTCCATCAGAGAAAATCATTCTTGGGGTCCGCTATGTAGCTACATAGAAATAAATATAAGACCACCGACTGTGTGGTAAAAGATGCTAATATCAGGGCATAATATAAGGTAGTACACGTCTTAATTATGTAGCAGGGGTTGTGGTAGCCCCCCTCATAGAATATAATGTAGCCCCCTCAGAATATAATGTAGTCCCCCTCATAGAATATAATGCAGCCCCCCTCATAAAATAATGTAGCCCCCCTCATAAAATAATGTAGCGCCTCTCATAGACTATAATGCAGCCCCCTCTCATAGAATATAATGCAGCCCACCTCATAGAATATAATGCAGCCCCCTTATAGAATATAACGTAGCCTCCCTCATAGAATATAATGCAGCCCCCTCATAGAATATAATGCAGCACCCGACAAAATATAATGCAACCCCTTCATTAGGTATAATGCAGTCCCCACCATAGAATATAATGTAGCACACTCATAGGGTAAAATGCAGCCCCCTCATATATTGTATAATGCAGCCCCCAGAATATAATGTAGTCCCCTGAGAGAATAATGCAGCCCCACCACAGAATATAATGTAGCCCCCATAGAGTATACTGTAGCCCCCTCATATAGTATGATGTAGCCCCCCAGAAAATAATGTAGTCCCCTGAGAGAATAATGCAGTCCCCCCACAGAATATAATGTAGCCCCCCTCAAAGTATATTGCAGCCCCCCTCATAGGGTATAATGCAGCCCCTCTCCACCTCCATCATTGTTCTCCCCATCCACCCCATCATTGCCTTCTCCCCCCACAACCCCCCATCATTGCCCATTCCACCACCACCATTGTCTTTTCCACCCTTGACTCAGGGGCCCAATAGCCACTGGCGGGGGGCCCCTAGAGCAGTGAGGCCCTTAGGCAGCTGCTGGTCAGTATGCCAGCAGGTGTTAGTGCCTGGGCCCACCGGAGAATCCTCCTGTTCTCCTGTGGGCCAGTACGACCATGGCTGGTTGGCTTTAATCAGATCTCATATACTTTATTCTAAGGGCCAGTTACAGGGGTGCAACTTGTACAGCCCCCAGAACTGAGGTTGGCACCAGGGCACCAGGGGTAGTCTGATACCAAGACTTGTTGCCACCATAAACCTCCCTTTATGTGTGGAGCTGTTTGGTCCCAATGTTGGTATTAATAGAGCACTGTATGACTCCTTTCATTTGTCATTGGATTGCCTGATAGAGGACATATTTTCCAGTGTGTGGCAGTTTTGTTTTGACAACTGTATGACACTGTTATGTAGACACTGTAATATATGGCACTTACAAGTAGGCGGTTGGTATGGTTAGATTAACACTGTATAGCAGTACATCATATGGGCAATCTCCAACCCAACACTGACTCAGGTGTTTCCTTAGGCCGCACGTCTCTGAGGACTGGCATATGTCTTGGCACCATGTGCCCCAGTAAGGAGCCTAGCACATGGTGTCAGATTTATCTAACAGTACACCTTATAATTAATGCTGCCTCCATGAGGTCAGTGCAGACGGATGAGCTATAATGACCGTGTCTGCGGTATGTCCTCACAGAGAAACAGTGGGCAGCAAAAGGTTAATGATCTGGAGGGTCTGATGCCAGCTGCTGCCACACTGAGAGGGGGATGAACAGCTGCGCTCCAGGCCCCTAACTGCCCAGGCAGCAAAGAAGTGCGCGGTCTACACCGCTATATATATAAGGATGCCATAACATATGTTATTAGGGGCAAGCAAGATAATGCAAAACAACATTTTTCATATCTCTAATAAATCATTGCAATTTGGCATTGTCTCTAAAGGGGTGATTCACCTTGGGGACGATTTTTATTTTTTACTAAAAAGCATCTAAATGAGGATAAAATCGTCTTTTGCAATTGGGTTGCATTAAACATCTTGCACCGTTTGCCTTCTAGAGAGCTGTTTATGACTGGCTTCAAAGTGAGTTAACTAAGGATCCATCAGTGAGCTCGTTCTTTATGGGAGACTTTGTAAGTCTTATCAGACTTTTCCTGAGTTCCTCTGTGCAGATTTATGACCACAGACCACATCAAAGTCAAATGCATGGTGGAAAAAATATAGCACATAAAAGTCAAATGGTGCAAAATGTTTAATAGTATCTATTTGCAAAATAAAATTGGCATCCAATGAAATGAAAAAAACAAAGCAAAAAAAAACAACAACTATCCAATAACCATTATGAGGATTACACGCTTTTCAACGAAGAATAGAATTAGCCCAATGATGAATATTAGATGCCATAATCACATTTCTACTATACTTGGCCCAAAAAAGCAGCAATTATAGAAATGTATAATATTGCAAAAGTACACTTAGGCACTACTGATTTTACTCTCACCATCCTGATACATGGCTATCACTTTCCAGCCATATACACTATAATAACCTGCCATCAGCTATATATTTCCGCCATCTCCTTCCATGCCACAACTCAGGGACCTTTATATGGACCTTTGAGGGAAGAAATCTTTATCTCACATTCAAGCAGAAAATGACAGAACATTGAATAATTAATGTTTTACCCAGTGGTAATGCATTCTGTCTGACTCATATCCCTCGGTGTGGACGGTTCTAAATGGAAAAACTCCCCGGTGACTTCATTACGGGTGAATGGAGCCTGTAAATAAGTCTTCTGTTTGCTGACGTCACAAGTTCAAAGGAGCAGAAAGTATCTAATATGGTGAGTGGTCAAGAGATGTGACGGGAGGAAATGCGCTTCTATCCACTAATGTACAAATACTGCGCGGATCAAAAGGAGGAAAAGAGATAAAAATAACCAAAAGGACAAGTCCAGTGAGACGCTACATTCTGCTACATATCACACAGTGCAGTGGTGACTAGGGTTGAGCGACCTTTACTTTTATAGGATCGGGTCGGGTTTCACGAATCCCGACTTTTTCAAAAGTCGGGTCGAGTGAAATCGGCCGATCCTATAAAAAAGTCGGGGTCGGGGTCGGCCGAAACTCGAAACCCAATGCAGTGCATTGGGTTTCCATGGTTCCCAGGGTCTGAAGGAGCGGAAACTCTCCTTCAGGCCCTGCGATCCATATTTTAGTGTAAAATAAAGAATTAAAATAAAAAATATCGCAATACTTACCCTCTGACGCGCCCTGGTACTAACTGGGAACCTTCCTTCCTTAGAATCAGCCTTCCAGGACCTTGCGGTGACGTCGCGGTGACGTCGCGGCTTGTGATTGGCCGCGCGGCCGCCCATGTGACCGCTCGCGCGACCAATCACAAGCCGCGACGTCACCGCGACGTCACCGAAGGTCCTGGAAGGGCTGATTCTTAGGAAGGAAGGCTGCCGGAAAGAAGCAGGGCGCGTCCGAGGGTGAGTATATTCCTATTAGGTATATAATACCTCATATTCCTATTAGGTATATACTCACCCTCGGACGCGCCCTGCTTCTTTCCGGCAGCCTTCCTTCTTAAGAATCAGCCCTTCCAGGACCTTCGGTGACGTCGCGGTGACGTCGCGGCTTGTGATTGGTCGCGCGAGCGGTCACATGGGCGGCCGCGCGGCCAATCACAAGCCGCGACGTCACCGCGACGTCACCGCAAGGTCCTGGAAGGCTGATTCTAAGGAAGGAAGGTTCCCGGTTAGTACCAGGGCGCGTCAGAGGGTAAGTATTGCGATATTTTTTATTTTAATTCTTTATTTCACTCCTAAATCTGAATTCCGATACCAATTCCCGATATCTTAAACATATCGGGAATCGGTATCGGAATTCCGATTCTAGATTCAAAAGATCGCCGACTTCATGGCCGACCCCACACAGGGGTCGGGTCGGGTTTCATGAAACCCGACCTTGCCAAAAGTCGGCGACTTTTGAATATTTTCGACCCGTTTCGCTCAACCCTAGTGGTGGCCAAAGTTTTGAGCGCGACACAAAGTCTCTTTTTTGCACATTTTGATTCTTCATTTTTTTTTATCTTTCATTCTGATCTTTCATGTTCTTGTCTCATCAGAGCTCAGGTTTTATCACTATACCTATATTTTTGTTTGTCGCTTTTTCAAGATTGACTGAGCAAACTCTGCACTGGTTTTAACCCCTTCACCCCAACGTCTGTTTTCACCTTCCAGACCAGGCCAAATTGTTCAATTCTGCCCAGTGTCATTTTATGTGGTTATAACTCTGGAAAGCTTCAACAGATCACACTGATTCTGAGACTGTCTTATGAACTGACCTTGGTTGGAGTAGTGATATTGCAACCACTAGGGGCAGCACCAGCAGGTAGCCTAGTCAGGAATAGCCAGGGCTCAGTGCACAGAGCAGCAATATAAAGGATCAGCAGGTTGCGTTTTCAGGAATAGCCAGAGATCGGCACACAGGAGCAGCAGTATAATCTTGGAATGAAGCAGCAGGTGAAAGAAAAGCTTGACTAAAGGCTGGGAGCTCAATAATCTCACAAGGAAGGAAGTACAATGCCAGGTTTAAGTAGGGTGTTCAATCAGCGTTGAGCCAATTAGGAACTCAGGGTGAAGACAATCAGTAACAACACAGGTACTAGTATCTGGATGAGCAAAGAACTGTCCAGCAAGCTGAATATCTCAGAGGTTTGAGCTGCCACCTGATGCACACAAGCTGATGAGTTTGAGTGCTGACAGTACTCCGCTCCTTCCAGGATGGCTTCTGAATGTCCCAGGAGCTGGCTTCTCCAGATGCCTCTGATAAAAGGCTCCCATAAGCGTAGGTACACAAATGTTGCCCTCCAGCTCTCAAAATTATCTTCTGGTCCGTAACCCCTCCATCACACCAAATACTGTAATCATCTTCTAGAGTCCAAAATTTTATCCACAATGTACTCTTCTTTGCAATGGACTTCTGGTGTTGGAGGTGGCTGAGTTCTTCCTGCTATGCCTTACCTCTGTAACCTAATAATTTCCTTTTGCTGACCCAACAGCTGTGTTTAAATTTAGACATTTTTTCTTGTTATGTGGCACCAAAATTTTGAAGTTCATCAACTTGTTGCTTAAGGGTGGCTGCATCTGACTCCATTTTGTGTGCGAGATTATTCTGCCATGGACTGACCTAGGTTGGACTAGTGATATTGCAACTACTAGGGGCAACATCGGCAGGTACCATAGTCAGGAGTAGCCAGAGGTCGGTACACGGTAGCAGCAGTATAGTTAAAGGATCAGCAGGAGTCCTAGTCAGGAATAGCCAGAGGTCGGTACAAAGGAGTAGCAGTATAATTAAAGGATTAGCTGGTTGCGTGGTCAGGAATAGCCACAGGTCAGTACATGGAGCAGCTATATAGTTAAAGAATTAGTAGATTGCATAGTTAGGAATGACCAGGGGTCGATACACGGTAACAGCAATATGATCTTGGAATGAAGTAGCATATGAAAGGAAGCTTGACTAAAGGCTGGAGCTCAAAAATCTTTCAAGGAAGGAAGTGCAATGCAAGGTTTAAGTAGAGTGTTCAATCAGGATGGAGCCAATAAGGAGCTCAGGATGGAGACAATAAGAAACAACACAGGTACTAGAATCTAGATTAGCAAGGAACTGTCCTGCGAGCTGAACAACTCAAAGTGAAGAGCAGCTGCCTTGCACACAAGAGCTGCTGGTTTCAAGTCATGACAGGTTTTCTGGTGTACTTCATGATAATGGTAAAATTTGTTCTATATGAGTTGCATTTATTTGTGAAAATATCGGTTATGCCTTTAAATCAGAGAGATAGGTCACACAAAATAGCTAATAAATAATATTTCCCACATGTCTACATCAGAACAATTTTTGAAACATAATTTTTTTATTATGAAGTTATAAGGTTAAAAGTTGACCAGCGATTTATCTTTTTACCAACGAAATTTACAAAACAATTTTTTTATAGACCACGACACATTTGAAGTGACTTTGAGGGGTCTATATGATAGAAAATACCCAGCCACTGTTATGCCTAAATAGTGGAAACCCCCCACAAGTGACCCCATTTTGGAAACTAGACCCTCAGAGAATTTATTTACATGTGTGGTGCGCACCTTGAATCCCCAGGTCTTCACAGAAGTTTGTTATGTTGAGTCATAAAAATAAAAAATCTAATTTTTCCTTCTAAAATGTTCTTTTAGCCCTATTTTTTTTATTTTCACAAGAGTAACATGAAAAAATGCACCATGAAACTTATTGTGCAATTTCTCCTGTGTACGCTGATAGCCCGTAGAAGGAGGAAAACCACTCTTTAATAGAAGATAATAGTGAGGTCAGCTTACCATTTGCAATGTTTGGACTCCTTGATGCCGGCCAACGCCTTGCATGGATCAGGTTGAGTGACCGTGATGATTAGAAAAAAGAAAGGAGGATCCAGCAGTAGGCGGAGTTGGCAAAAAAATAACTTTTATTGTAAAGTTATTAAAAATACATAATGTCGGGCACTGCACACTGTTTGGACAGATAAACACGTAGCAACAGGCGTCTTGGCACATGGCAGAGTTCAGAAGGGAAGGCACACCGTTTGACTTTTTGAATATAAAATTTGCTGGAATAATTAGCTGATGCCATTTCACATTTAGAGAGCTTCTGATGTGCCATATGAGTGAAAACCCCCAAAAGTGACTCCAATTTAGAAACTAGACTCCTCAAAGAATTAATCTAGATGTGTGGTGAGAACCAAGATCCCCGTTATCATAGAAGTTTGTCAGGAAATATGACGTTAAGTCTTATTGTTAGATCGCACACTGAGCTCTGCTACATCGTTTGGTTTTGCAAACACAGGCTGCAGCTTTGAACCCCCTCACCATCCCTCCTTCTCCCTCTCTCTCTCTGCCTGTGTGTGTAATCCTATATTCCTTTCCCCCCTCCCTCAAGAATGCGCTAATTAGCAGAACCCTGCTCTTTGTCTGCAGCCATGTGCTCCATATGTGTACGAGAAAGTTATTCAAGATGAAATAACTCGACCCCAAGTAGCGATATAGGTGTAAAAGTTACATGTTTGGGATGTGCGACGATACAGCTACACACCAGCGCTTTTTCTAAGCCCAGCGCCAAGCAGAATTTGAGAAATACATTACTGCTTACCCGAGTCACTTAGCCAAGTCATATTTAGACTTATATGTAAGCTAATTTTGTGAGAAGTCATATAATACGTTAGTTGTCCGTCAATGAGCCTCACAGACCGAGTTAGGATGGCTATGAGCTATTAGAAGGTTTTCCATACCTTTCCAAGGGAGACGTATCCAGCCGCTCAGTGATGTCACTGGCAGAGGGTAAAAAATATGGGACCTCATTTTAGGAGTAGCTTTTTGCCCAGAAGGTCAGCTAACAGAAACTCTGCAATCTGCCTGATGCATTGGGACATGTGCTCCTCCTTCTCCCAGCTGCATGGCTTACCATGGAATGACATAAGACAAATGTAAGTTTATATTCATCTTTAATCCCTTTTATTTTGTAATTGCCTGTACATACTATAATTGTCTCATTTTGGTAATATCTTTTTAAACTTTTGTATACACTGCCTATTTCTTTTTGGAGTAATAGTTATAATATTTACTAGCTTCGTTTTCCTTGCCCTAAAACATACCTCCAACATCCTCTGAAGTAAATTACGCTACTGAGTGGGTTGGCTCCTAACTCGCTATTAATCATAGGAATAGGAGCTGGTGGCAGCAGAACGTACTGAGCTTGTTCGGTATAGCTGGCAGTGATGGAACGGGGTTTATAAGAGTATTGCCCAGCTGCGGCAGGGAATAGGTACATCACCCTCACGACAGCGTGTCCAATAGCTAATACACGACTGGGCAGCCTTTCTGGCGACTATCCTAGGTGCAGTTCCCTGACTGAACTGAGGGTAAGGGGGCGCCAGAGAGCTGCAAGTTCCAAAACGGAACTGGGAAGTGGGATATAAATAAATCCCTGAAGAAATAACTGGAGCAGCAAAAATTGGAACCCAAAATTAGTTGTAAAATTTCTCCTGCGTATGCAGATACCCCATATGTGGGGGAAACTATTACTCTGAGGGGGATGCAGTATATTCTGAGTGGGGCTACAGTATACTCTGAGTAAGGGGCATTATACTCTGAGGAGGGGCCGCAGTATACTCTGAGTGGGGGTGCATTATACCCCATCAAAGGCCATGGGGAGTGCATTTTACTATACTATATGGGACCTGCATTATACTGTATTGAGGACTATCTGTACCAATCATTCTTCCTCAGCGGAGTAAGTGTAGGTGCACACGGTTAGTAAACAATGTGGATTGGATGCTGTGTACTTGTGCAGCATCCAGATGTTACAACATAGTGTCCACAGGCGCCTGCAGCTGACCCACTGAGACGGATAGATGGTGCATCTTTCCAGACCGCAGCATGTCTATTTATCTTATGGAGACGCGAGTCTTCGCAAGATAAATATCACCTGTAGAATGTATTAGACGCAGTGAATCTGCATGGTTCGGTGAACACATGCAATTCACATGCGTTCAATAGACGGCAGCGCTTTGGATACAGCGGGCATGTGCTGCGTCCAAAGCGCTGCCAATTACTGAACGTGTGCACATACCCTAAAGAAGCTGGGAAACAAGCGTTGATCGACTTCAATATTGTCGCTTGTGCTCGTTTACCAGCCTGTACTCAGCGCTTGTAAATACAACAGAAATGTTTCTATGTGATAGTGCAACATGTGAGCATTTGGGGCCCTACGTTAAACTTTTGCCCAGGGCCCCACTTTGTCTAAAACCGTCCAGATAGTCCTCAATATAGTATAATGCACTCCCCATAGGCCTCCATATAGTATAATGCACTCCCCATACGCCTCCACATAGTATAATGCATTCTGCATAGGCCTAATCTATATTTTATAATGCACCCCCCATAGGCAGACCTTATATTGCATAATGCACCCCCATAGGCACACTCTATAGCATAAGGCATCCCCCATAGGCAGACTCTATAGCATAAGACAGCCCCCTTAGGCAGACTCTGTAGCATAAGGAATCCCCCCATAGGCAGACTCTGTAGTATAAGGAAGCCCCCATAGGCAGACTCTATAGTATAAGGAAGTTCCCCCATATGCAGACTCTGTAGTACAAGGCAGCAGCCCCCCATAGGCAGATTCTCCCTGCTCTGCTGCAGAATGTAACTGTATCGACGTGCTGTGCTCTGGGTGGGCCCCCTCAGAGCATGGGGCCGGGGGCGGCCGCACACTCCTTTTTGTGTGTCGAGTTGCATATGACAGGTTAGTGTAGCAAGTTGTGTGCAGCAATTTTGCGCATGGCGAGTACTGCGCATGGCAAATTTTATGTGTGGTTCGTTTTGAGTATGTGCAAGTTTTGTGTGAGGCAACTTTTGCATGTGTTGCAACTTTTGTGCATGTGGCAATTTTTCCGCATGTGCAAGTTTTGCGTGTGGCGAGTTTTCCATGAGGTGAGTTTTGCACGTGGTGAGTTTTGCGTGAGCCTAGTTTTGCATGTGGCGAGTTTTGCATGTGGCAAATTTTGCGTGTGGCTAGTTTTGAGTGGCAACTTTTTTTGGGGGACTTTTATATGGCGAGGTTGGTGTATGTGTGGCGAAATGTGTGCTGAGAGTGGTATATGTGTTCAAGCATGTGGTAGTGTGTGGCGCAATTCGGGTGTGTGTTCATATCCCCGTGTGTGGTGAGTATCCCATGTCGGGGCCCCACCTTAGCAACTGTATGGTATATACTCTTGGCGCCATCGCTCTCATTCTTTAAGTCCCCCTTGTTCACATCTGGCAGCTGTCAATTTGCCTCCAACACTTTTCCTTTCATCTTTTCCTCATTATGTAGATAGGGGCAAAATGGTTTTGTGAATTGGAACGCGCGGGGATAAAAATTTTGCCTCACAACATAGCCTATGAAGCTCTTGGGGTCCAGACGTGTGACTGTGCAAAATTTTGTGGCTGTAGCTGCGCTGGTGCAGATGCCAATCCCGGACATACACACATACATACATACATACACACACATTCAGCTTTAAGTATTATATATACAGTGGGGCAAAAAAGTATTTAGTCAGTCAGCAATAGTGCAAGTTCCACCACTTAAAAAGATGAGAGGCGTCTGTAATTTACATCGTAGGTAGACGTCAACTATGGGAGACAAACTGAGAAAAAAAAATCCAGAAAATCACATTGTCTGTTTTTTTTAACATTTTATTTGCATATTATGGTGGAAAATAAGTATTTGGTCAGAAACAAAATTTCATCTCAATACTTTGTAATATATCCTTTGTTGGCAATGACAGAGGTCAAACGTTTTCTGTAAGTCTTCACAAGGTTGCCACACACTGTTGTTGGTATGTTGGCCCATTCCTCCGTGCAGATCTCCTCTAGAGCAGTGATGTTTTGGGCTTTTCGCTTGGCAACACGGACTTTCAACTCCCTCCAAAGGTTTTCTATAGGGTTGAGATCTGGAGACTGGCTAGGCCACTCCAGGACCTTGAAATGCTTCTTACGAAGCCACTACTTCGTTGCCCTGGCGGTGTGCTTTGGATCATTGTCATGTTGAAAGACCCAGCCACGTTTCATCTTCAATGCCCTTGCTGATGGAAGGAGGTTTGCACTCAAAATCTCACGATACATGGCCCCATTCATTCTTTCATGTACCCAGATCAGTCGTCCTGGCCCCTTTGCAGAGAAACAGCCCCAAAGCATGATGTTTCCACCACCATGCTTTACAGTAGGTATGGTGTTTGATGGATGCAACTCAGTATTCTTTTTCCTCCAAACACGACAAGTTGTGTTTCTACCAAACAGTTCCAGTTTGGTTTCATCAGACCATAGGACATTCTCCCAAAACTCCTCTGGATCATCCAAATGCTCTCTAGCAAACTTCAGACGGGCCCGGACATGTACTGGCTTAAGCAGTGGGACACGTCTGGCCCTGCAGGATCTGAGTCCATGGTGGCGTAGTGTGTTACTTATGGTAGGCCTTGTTACATTGGTCCCAGCTCTCTGCAGTTAATTCACTAGGTCCCCCCACGTGGTTCTGGGATTTTTGCTCACCGTTCTTGTGATCATTCTGACCCCACGGGGTGGGATTTTGCGTGGAGCCCCAGATCGAAGGAGATTATCAGTGGTCTTGTATGTCTTCCATTTTCTAATTATTGCTCCCACTGTTGATTTATTCACTCCAAGCTGGTTGGCTATTGCAGATTCAGTCTTCCCAGCCTGGTGCAGGGCTACAATTTTGTTTCTGGTGTCCTTTGACAGCTCTTTGGTCTTCACCATAGTGGAGTTTGGAGTCAGACTGTTTGAGGGTGTGCACAGGTGTCTTTTTATACTGATAACAAGTTTAAACAGGTGCCATTACTACAGGTAATGAGTGGAGGAAAGAGGAGACTCTTAAAGAAGAAGTTACAGGTCTGTGAGAGCCAGAAATCTTGATTGTCTGTTTCTGACCAAATACTTATTTTCCACCATAATATGCAAAAAAAATGATAAAAAAACAGACAATGTGATTTTCTGGATTTTTTTTTCTCAGTTTGTCTCCCATAGTTGAGGTCTACCTACGATGTAAATTACAGACGCCTCTCATCTTTTTAAGTGGTGGAACTTGCACTATTGCTGACTGACTAAATACTTTTTTGCCCCACTGTATATATATATATATATATATATATATATATAGTGTCAGTGTACATGTAATACAGGGATCACTGGTGACATTATACACTGGAGCTCTGTATATAGTATATAGAGTACAGGTAATACAGTGATCACGAGTGACATTATACACAGGAGTTATATATAGTGTCAGTGTACATGTAATACAGGGATCATTGGTGACATTCTACACAGGAGCTCTGTATATAGTATATATATTGTACAGGTAATATAATGATCACCAATGACATTATACACAGGAGCTCAGTATATGGTGTCAGTGTACATATAATCATATAATACTGTGATCACCAGTGACATTATATACAGGAGCTCTGTGTATAATATACAGTGTATAGTGTACAGGTAATATAGGGATCACCAGTGACATTATCCAGAGATGCTCTGTATGTAGTGTATAGTGTACAGGTAATACAGTGATCACCAGTGACATGATACACAGGAGCTCTATATATAGTGTCAGTGTACATGTAATACAGGGATCAGTGGTGACATTATACACAGGAGCTCTGCATATAGTATCAATGTACAGGTAATACAGTGATCACCAGTGACATTATATACAAGAGCTTTGTATATAGTGTCAGTGTACAGATAATACAATCATTTACCAGAGACTGTTATGGACCTGGTGGTTAGGAGCACCCGGAACGACCTGATGGTTAAACTCACACAGGACAAGCTCTGGGAAGTGAGAGCTCTGCTGACCGCAACCACTAATCCTATCACACAACTAGAAATAGCCGTGGAGCGTACCTAACATGACCTAGACGCCTCTTCACAGCCTAAGAGCTAACTAGCCCTAAAGATAGAAAATAAAGCCTACCTTGCCTCAGAGAAATTCCCCAAAGGAAAAGGCAGCCCCCCACATATATTGACTGTGAGTTAAGATGAAAGTCACAAACACAGAAATGAAACAGGTTTCAGCAAAGGAGGCCAGACTTACTAAACAGACTGAGGATAGGAAAGGTAACTTTGCGGTCAGCACAAAAAACTACAAAAGACCACGCAGAGTGTGCAAAAAAGACTCACGGTGCAGAGGTGCCACTCTGCATCCCAGAGCTTCCAGCTAGCAAGGCAAAATCATGATAGCCAACTGGACAAGGAAACAATGAACAAATAATAACTAGCAGGGACTTAGCTTCTGCTGGAGTAGACAGGTCACCAGAAAGATCCAAGAGCCAACTGAACCAGTACAAGAACATTGACAGCTGGCATGGAGTAACGATCTGAGTGGAGTTAAATAGAACAGCCAGCCAAAGAATAAACTACGTCACCTGTGGAAGGAACCTCAGAAGCAGCAGCTCCACTGCCACCAGAGGGAGTCCATGGACAGAACTCGCCGAAGTACCATTCATGAACACAGGAGGGAGTTCGAAAACAGAATTCACAACACTACCCCCCCCCCCCTTGAGGAGGGGTCACCGAACCCTCACCAGAGCCCCCAGGCCGATCAGGATGAGCCAAATGAAAGGCACGAACTAGATCGGCAGCATGAACATCAGAGGCAAAAACCCAGGAATTATCTTCCTGACCATAACCCTTCCACTTGACCAGGTACTGGAGTTTCCGTCTCGAAACACGAGAATCCAAAATCTCCACCACATACTCCAACTCCCTATCGACCAACACCGGGGCAGGAGGATCAATGGATGGAACCATAGGCGCCACGTATCTCCGCAATAACGACCTATGGAACACATTATGGATGGCAAAAGAAGCTGGAAGGGCCAAACGAAATGACACAGGATTGAGAACCTCAGAAATCTTATACGGACCAATGAAACGAGGCTTAAACTTAGGAGAGGAAACCTTCATAGGAACATGACGAGATGACAACCAAACCAAATCCCCAACACGAAGTCGGGGACCAACACAGCGCATTCCGACGTCTGTGTTCTTGCCGTTCAGCTCTGGTCAAAGTCCTATCACATTGCATAGGCTCAGGCCTATGCTCAGAGAATACCGCCAAATGGTGCACAGCTTTGCGCTCACGCAAGCGCCGATCGATCTGAATGGCCAAGGACATAGACTCATTCAGACCAGCAGGCGTGGGAAATCCCACCATGACATCCTTAAGGGCTTTAGAAAGATCCTTTCTGAAAATTGCCGCCAGGGCACACTCATTCCACTGAGTAAGCACAGACCACTTTCTAAACTTCTGACAGTACACCTCCGCTTCATCCTGACCCTGACACAAAGCCAGCAAGATTTTCTCTGCCTGATCCACTGAATTTGGTTCATCATAAAGCAATCCAAGCGCCAGAAAAAACGCATCTACATCACGCAATGCAGGATCTCCTGGCGCAAGGGAAAATGCCCAGTCTTGAGGGTCACCACGCAACAAAGAAATAATTATTTTTACTTGTTGAACGGGGTCACCAGAGGAGCGGGGTTTCAAAGCTAGAAACAGTTTACAATTATTTTTGAAATTCAGGAATTTAGATCTATCCCCAGAAAACAAATCAGGAATAGGAATTCTAGGCTCTAATATCGGATTCTGAACCACAAAATCTTGAATGTTTTGTACCCTTGCAGTGAGATGATCCACACAAGAGGACAGACCTTGAATGTCCATATCTACACCTGTGTCCTGAACCACCCAGAGGTTAAGGGGAAAAGAAAGACAAAAAACACTGCAGAGAAAAAAAATGGTCTCAGAACTTCTCTTATCCCTCTATTGAGATGCATTAATACTTTGGGCCAGCTGTACTGTTATGGACCTGGTGGTTAGGAGCACCCGGTACGACCTGATGGTTAAACTCACACAGAACAAGCTCTGGGAAGTGGGAGCTCTGCTGACCGCAACCCCTAATCCTATCACACAACTAGAAATAGCCGTGGAGCGTACCTAACACGACCTAGACGCCTCTTCACAGCCTAAGAGCTAACTAGCCCTAAAGATAGAAAATAAAGCCTACCTTGCCTCAGAGAAATTCCCCAAAGGAAAAGGCAGCCCCCCACATATATTGACTGTGAGTTAAGATGAAAGTCACAAACACAGAAATGAAACAGGTTTCAGCAAAGGGAGGCCAGACTTACTAAACAGACTGAGGATAGGAAAGGTAACTTTGCGGTCAGCACAAAAAGCTACAAAAGACCACGCAGAGTGCGCAAAAAGACCTCTGCACCGACTCACGGTGCGGAGGTGCCACTCTGCATCCCAGAGCTTCCAGCTAGCAAGGCAAAATCATGATAGCCAACTGGACAAGGAAACAATGAACAAATAATAACTAGCAGGGACTTAGCTTCTGCTGGAGTAGACAGGTCACCAGAAAGATCCAAGAGCCAACTGAACCAGTACAAGAACATTGACAGCTGGCATGGAGTAACGATCTGAGTGGAGTTAAATAGAACAGCCAGCCAAAGAATAAACTACGTCACCTGTGGAAGGAACCTCAGAAGCAGCAGCTCCACTCACAGCCACCAGAGGGAGTCCATGGACAGAACTCGCCGAAGTACCATTCATGACCACAGGAGGGAGTTGGAAAACAGAATTCACAACAAGAGACATCTCTAATTGAAGTCCGTCATCTTTCTTTTCTTCTTCATCCAGAGCAGACCGCCATTACTTTTTCCATCCAGGACTCAACTCTACATAACATAACACGCAGTTTTCTAGAGCCCTGCTTCCAGAGCACATTCCCCACCTTTTTCCTTTCTTCTACACTTCATAGCTGAATACAGACGAGCACGCACAATTAATACATAATTAGTTATTATGCAACCCACCATTCCTAATATAAATTATAATCCATCATTATACCCCCACTAACTATACATAGCCACTTTCCCCACCTAATAAATATATAAATTAATTAATAAAAACAGTAGATACCGCGCTTGAGGAAACAACGAATAAATGTCACCTGCGTGCAATATCTGGTGAAGAGGAATCCACCAGGACCCTAACTGTAACAAAAATACACCAACAGAAATAACATGGGACACACACACTCGGTGTGTTATAGAAAAAAGACGTATGTCAGCGCCCATGTATCTATCAGGACAATAACGTATACTCCGAATATACATAAATACAAAAAGGAAATGGAGTTCTATACGGAGAACATTTAAAACAGCAATATTTATTAAAGAATCATTTTAAAATTTACAACAGTAGCAAAAATACAAAAGAAGGGAAGACCCTAGAAAATACACATCCAAGTCATAGGTACCTAGAGAACGTATGAAACATCATGGTATATCATGATATATGTAACCATCAATGGTAGCACACAATACTACGGTATATTTGCTGGCTCTCGTATGGACAAGTGTCCTTCATGCATACCATTAGCAGAGAGACCAGTATATAAATGGCATATCAAGAATCAAATTTCTTACCCATGATGAAATGGAAGGCACCTAATGACTCCGGAGAGCCCCCTGACGCGCGTTTCGCGTTGCTTTCTCAAAGAGGGAGTGTGTATTTTCTAGGGTCTTCCCTTCTTTTGTATTTTTGCTACTGTTGTAAATTTTAAAATGATTCTTTAATAAATATTGCTGTTTTAAATGTTCTCCGTATAGAACTCCATTTCCTTTTTGTATTTAGGACCCTAACTGTATAGCTGATGGCAAAAGAATCCCGGGAACGGCACCACATAAACACGTAGTCAATTCCTCCACTACCACACACTCATATAGAATAGCGTTTGAATACCGGTGTCCCTCCGCTTACCTTATCATAGTGAGATACAGCTGAGTGTGGACCCGTGCTGCGGAGATCTTCACCCGCCCGGTCAGTGCCCCTGGGGCTATGGTGCAATATGTATCGGATGGCGGGGTGCGGTATAGGGAAGCCCCGGCCTGTAGCGTTCCTTGAATACCGCGTGTAACAAAAAAGATGGCCGATAGGCTCCTCCTACCTAGTGACGTCACCTGCAGTATGGAGCGCAAGATCGCTTAAAAAGGGGGACTGGAAACAACCAACGCGTTTCGAAGAGTAAACCTCTTTTTCCTCAGGGTTACCGTTCCCCTGGCTCACCATACCTTATATAGTGTCCTGCCATCTGTACACCCCGCCCCCTCCTGATTAACCCCAGGTTTTCCGGCATATGTGCAGCCATCCACATCGATCTCCTAAGTACTATCTAAATGCCCCTGAACTGCTTCAGGGCACAGTGCATATACTTGGATCTATTTTGATATAATATGATGTGATGGGACAGACCAATGTATCTGGAAACATGCAAATATAATAAACCAATGAATAAATGGGTAAATTACCCCACATATGTGAGTATGCGTTTAAAAACATAATTTATTTGAAAATCTCTAAAATAGTGTATGTATTAAAAATGCAAATATATATATATAACCCATAACATAAATACAATTGAGATTAAAAAACTCGATGATGGCCAAACAATAGGCACATTATACTGATAGCTGTCTGCTAAAATAATTCTACTGAACCTCTTTATGAAATCTCTCGAGAGTCATCTAAAAATCTTTGATAAAAACTCATAGAAAGAGAAAGGGAGAGAAAGACGTCTTTAAAAGGCCTTATGCGGACTTGATTGGAGGCAACGGGGGAATCCACATATAGATATACACACATATATACACATGTACGTATACACATGCATCTCCATAAAAACTCCTCAATATAATATAAATATATAAATTAATTAGTTCCTGTACTCTTTCCCCCAATTCAATACCAGTCATTGCATCCTCAAAGCCCCCCTATGTTCTGTTCCTTCCCCTCTCCCAATTCATTATATTTACATGCCCCACTTCATCATGTCTTGTCTTCTCTCTCTCCCACCCCCACCTTCTATTCTTTATCAACTTCTCTCCTCCACATTCAATAGATCATTTACTCTCCCCACCCTGAAATTATCATTATTCGTGTCCCCACCCCAATTCATCATTTACTTCCCCTCATCCATCAGATTCAATATATCATCATTTGCTCCCCTCACCCTCAAAATTGATAATTTTTTGGTCTCCTCCAAGTCCCCAACTTCAATTCATCACTTGCTCTCCCCACACACTTTCATTCATCAATTGCATTCACACTCCCCTCCCTCACTTCATCATTTTTAGTCCCCTTCCCCTCCTCATTTCATCATTTGCAGTCCCCTCCCTCACTTCATTTGCAGTCCTCCACCCCCAACTTCATTAATTGCAGTCCCCCCACTTCATCATTTGCAGTCGCACTCCCCCCACTTCATTTGAAGTCCCCCTGCTTCATTAATTGCAGTCTCCCTTCCCCAATTAATCATTTGCAGTCTCCTCCCTCACTTGATTTTTTGCAGTCCCCTGTCCTTTTCTTCACTTTATCATTTGCAGACCCTTTCCACTCCCTCACTTAATTATTTGCAGTCCCACTCCCACCGTCACTTCATCATTTGCAGTCCTCTATCCCCAACTTCATCATTTCCAGTCCCCCTACCCCACTTCATCGGGTGTAGTCCCCCTCTCCTCCCTCACTTTTTCTTTTGCAGTCCCCTTCCCCCCTCACTTCATCATGTGCAGTCCCCCATCCCCTCCCTCACTTTATGATTTGCAGTCCCCCCTCCATCACTTGCAGTCACCCTTCACCTACCCCTCACCCATTTAATTAATTCTATAAAGTTTTTCTCTGTGTCACGGTTCACACCGTGCTGCCAACACTATGTCACGGATCCCAGCAGTATGTCAGGGATCTCAGGGAGGATATATTTATCGTCCCCACTCCCCACTACTCACTCCAATTTATCATGAACCAGGGTTTTTTGGGTGCCCCTGGTTACTTCTGAAGGGGATTTATCTATATCCCACATCCCAATTCCGGTTTGGAACTTGCAGCTCTCTGGCGCCTCTCATACCCTCAGATCAGACTAGGCACTGCACCTAGGGTAATTAGTTGCCAGAAAGGCCTCGGTGCTGAGCACTGCACCGAGGCCAAACTCGCTGGCATCGGTCTGCACCGGCGGGAACAATAATTATCAACACCACCGTCGCTGCAAAGATTCCCAATGACACAGAACAAAGTATTCCTCCACCAGCTCCGATTAACGGGTCCGGAGCCAACCCAAATCAGTAGCGCAATTCACTTCAGAGGACACAGTTCGTTATAGAGCAGAAGAGACAAGCCAACAATTAAATATTTTACTCCATGAAAAGTTAGGCAGTGTTTGCAAAGTATAAAAATATATTAGAAAGGAGACAATTTGTATATACATTACAGATTACAAAATAAAACAGGATTAATGCTGGAAAGTGAACACTTACAGTCGTTAGATCATTTCATATCAGCAAGTTACCCAGTGTCGCTGCTCTAAGATTTGCCATTGGATGGAGGAATGCAGAGGGGGGGAGGGCTGAAAGGTGGGGTCGCAGCTGCATTGTGTGTGTGTAGAAAGCCATGTCCTTCAAACTAAACTCAATATAATATGGCATTTTTGGCATTATCGTGACACTTTGCTTCTGGTGTCATCATATTGGACAGCGCATACACGATGACGTCATTGTGTACGCGCCGTCACCTGACCAGAAGTCCAGAGGGCGGAGGGAACTGGAGCTGCGCAGCCATTTGGTTAGACGGCAGTGGGGTCCAGTGAGCAGAAGCATAAGAGGGGGGTCCGGGCCACATACAGCAGTATCCGTGTCTGTGTTCTGTAGCCGGTGCTTCAATAGACCATCCTCGTTTTCCATATTGTGGGTTGTCAGACGTGTTATTTTCTCTTTTTTTAAGCGATCAATAAAATTATGTTTTATTACTATCACACCTGTAATTCTTTCCTTACTGTTGCTTTATAGATTAATGGCGCTTTATACTGATGGGCTGAATACTCGGTAAGTCTATATTCCGGAGATGTTATACACAGTGTCAAATATCACAGATGTACATTGGTTACATTGTTATTACCACCATTTCATGTTGTTTTATTTTCCTTCTTTGTATCATTAGATATATTTATAGTCATGGTGGACACATTATTTTCTCCCTTTTGCACATTATTTTCTCCCGTTTCCCCTCATGAAAGGAGAATCCTGTATTTGCAGCAGATGTTTCTCTGCTGTCTCTCGCCTTCTGCCAATTTAATTTGCTTTACCCATATTCCGTCTTTGGAATAACTCTGACGCACTGATTTCAATGTCACACTGGCAGCTGAGCTCGGAATGGGCATCGCAGGGCAGAGTCGCTCGCCTTATGTCTTTCTCTAGCCAGACGCCCACATTGTGCGGCCCCCGCTGTCCTCGGTGCTGAGTAAATCATTGCCATTTGCCACCATTCCCAGGAATTCACCAATATGATATTGCTCAGGGATATCCAGTCCTGGAGTATTACCCACAGTGCAATAATACTCTCATCATCCTATCAATGTGATCTATGATTTCAATTTTTTTACCATGTTTTTTAAGCAGTTGTGCAGCGTGAGGGGCATTTACAAAATTCAATGGAATGGGTGCAGAATTTGTCCCTTACAGCTAGGGATAAGGATCCAATAATATAACAGTTACTAACAAAAAAAAATGGAATAAAAGAAAAATAATTCTAACAATGTATAACTTTTTGAAAAAAATTTCTGACAGATTTTGACAAAGCAGGAGAAAAAATTGATAACCAAAGTGCAAGCTATAGTCACATTTTCTTAAAATTCAACACATGAGCTTTGGGAATAATATTGGACTTGATTAGGGCTCAGGGTCCCTATCTGGTATACTGTCTCTCATTCTAGACCCTTTCCTGGTATAATATCTCCCATTATGGACCCCTTCCTGGTATAATGTCCTTCATTCTAGGCCCCTTCCTGGTATACTGTCCTTTACTCTAGGCTCCTTCCTGGTATATCTCCCATTCTGGACCCCTTCCTGGTATAATGTCCTTCATTGTCGGCCCCTTCCTGGTATAATGTCCTTCATTCTAGGCCCCTTCCTGGTATAATATCTCCCAATATGGACCTCTTCCTGGTATAATGTCCTTCATTCTAGGCCCCTTCCTGGTATACTGTCCTTTACTCTAGGCCCCTTCCTGGTATAATATCTCCCATTCTGGACCCCTTCCTGGTATAATGTCCTTCATTGTCAGCCCCTTCCTGGTATAATATCCTTCATTCTAGGCCCCTTCCTGGTATAATGTCCCTCATTCTAGGCCCGCTCCTGGTATAATGTCCTTCATTCTAGGCCCCTTCCTGGTATAATGTCCTTCATTCTAGGCCACTTCCTGGTATGATATCCCCCATTCTAGACCCCTTCCTGGTATAATATCCTTCATTCTAGGCCCCTTCCTGGTACAATATCCCCATTCTGGGCCCTTTCCTGGTATAATGTCCTTTATTCTAGGTTCCTTCGTAGTATAATCACCCCCATCGTGGGGCCCTTCCTGGTATAATATCCCCTATATTTGGCCCATTCCTAGTATAATGTACTCCATCCTGGGCCCCATCCTGGTAATGTCCTCCATTCTGGGCCTCTTCCTGATATAATATCCACCATCGTTGACCCTTTCCTAGGATAATACGGCCATCCTGGACCCCTTCCTGGTATAATATTCCCCATTCTGAGCCCCTTCCTGGTATGACGTCCTACAGTCTAGGCCCCTTCCCTGTATAATTTCCTCTATTCTGGGCCCCTTCCTGGTATAATATCCATTCTTTCCCTCTTTAACAACACACTTCAAAACATAAACAATTCTTCTTACCTTCCTCCACTCCCACAATGTGCAGCGTCCTCTTCTATAGCTGGCAACAAACTTCAGTGCGCCAGCCATGCGCTGCTCGTGATGATCACGCCAACATCAGCTGCTGGCTTTTGATTGGCCGGCTGTGTGTACTGCAGTGCAGGCTCTCTGCACCACAATATTTTTTAGTTGTGCATGCTCTGATACACATCCAGTTGAAATAAGTGCTGACCGTGGCAGGCCTCCCTCCTGCATGGGCCCAGTGACGGTCGCACCCTTGCTATGCCCCAAACAATATAGGAAACTGCCTCTGTGCTGCACAGACTTGTTTTCAGATCCACCCAGAAGGAAGTAGATGCCTCCCAACAGTTAATTTGTCATGGGACACATGACAAAATCTGATCGAAGCCCCTAAGCACTTAGTATTGATCCATTTTAAAGGGGTGGAGGGACGTTTTTGTTTCCTCCTAAAGTTCAAGATGTTTTGGGAATTGGACTAGATATTTCATTTAAAAAAATGTATACGACCCTCTCAGGCTGCATACATGAATTGAATTGCTATGCAAATACCATACATTTAAGAGTTGCTTAATTACTTTTTCAGCCTGATCCAAGCACCATCGTGTACATACCTCCCCGTTCTTTGCTCATTTCTGCAGCGATTGCTTCCGTTTTAGCAGAATGCCGCTTACCTACATTTAATTAGATTTACCTTTTTAAGAAACAATTTGGAAACATCTCATTAAAAGACCAGGATCCACTTTCCCCTCTAAGACATCACGTTAAATATTGATCGCCCTCGGAGAGAGAACATCAAAGATGGGGGTAATTAATTAAACATTAGGACTGCAGAGGCGGCCGACGGCTTCAAGAAAACTCCACCGGCCCTTATGGCGAAATGTATGTGCAATTATGGCAACCTGCTTCGTCTTTACGGATGCAGAGGAATTTCCTTCATTATGTATTTATAGCGCTGTTAGATCGCTATAAAATATGACATTTAAAGGGGAACTCCGCCTAAAATGAAATCATTATAAACTGATGGCTCTGGTAGAAAATAAGACTGGTAAGAGGTCGATGAGCTAGAACAAAAGGGCCTTGAAACAAAACAAAAAAAAAAAGCTTTTTGTCAACGCAACATTTAATGGGCAAATATATACTGTTATTAAATTCTTTTTTTTTTACTAGATTATATACATATACACGAAAATACAGTAAAAATTTCCAATTAAAATGGCACATAAAAAAAAATAATAATAAATCACGTAATCTGAAAATACATTAACCCCTCATCTGCTAGAAAGATTCTTAATGTAGTGGAAATGCTGCTTGTCCATACAAATATAAGGATCTTTTTTATCATTGTGTTTTCGCAGAATTCTGGCAGTGTTTGAGCGACGCTTTTTATTTTTTTTTTAATCTTTTTTTTGGCTATTTTCCTGTAATACCTTAGGTATCAAGTTCACATTTAAAGACGATGTGCCTTTAAAAACAACCATTTTTGAAACTAAAGACAGCCCCTACTGGAGATATAGGGTATTGCATGGTGTCCATTCAAACGTAAAGGGGGATAAGGTGATTGCTTTCTTTAAAAATCAGGGCAAAAAATGGTCTACAGGTTGTGTGTGATATTGCTCTTTAACTGCATTCACATCGATGGAGCTGCACTGTAATACCACACATAACCTGTAGATAGGTGTGGCGCTGTTTTCGGAAGAGAGAAGCCATGATTTTCTAATCCTGGAGCTTTTGCTCTGTGCTATGTTAATTTATATTACAGTTAATTTAAATCAATAAAAACAATGCAGAGCTTGCGTCAGAACCAGTCGCCTCATGGGGACCTCAAGATCTAGGTACATTCGAGAGGAGTTTTTTTGTTTTTTCTTTGTGTGATTCATTCTGGTTGTTGCAAATGCATCTGCTGGTGTAATAGCCAGAATTAACGGCAACATAAAGATTGCACTTGGATTTACAGCCAAAGATGGAAGAAGAAATGAGTGTGTTACAGCAGTATTAGAAAAGCCTTATAGGGACGTTGTCATTGCACGAGGTGCACGAGGTGCAGAGCTTACTTGCTGTAAATGGATATTTCAGTGAAGAGAAAATCAGCCCTCAATCCTTAAGTAAATGAGGCTGCAAGTGCACGGGGGTTGGCAAATTCTCAGAAAGTGCACCAAGGGTGGTCCGATAATCAGAAAGTGCACCATTCTCAGGAAGTGCACCAAAGGGGGACAATTCTCAGAAGAAGCAATGAGGGCAGTCCGATTCTCAGAAAGTGCATGGAGGGTGGGCAGACTCTCAGATAGTGCACCATTCTCAGGAAGTGCACCGAGGGGGACTGATTTTCAGAAAGTGCACGGAGAGCGGGCAGTTTGTCAGAAAGTGCACCGAGGGGGAATGATTCACAGAAAGTGCAACTAGGATGGTTCGATTCTCAGAAAATGCACTTAGGGTGGACCAACTGTCAAAGAGTGCAAGGAGGGCGGACAGCCTCTCAGAAAGTGCACCGAGGGTGGAATGATTCTGAAAAAGTGCATTGAGGGCGGGGCGATTCTCATTAATGGCACCGATGGGGACCGATTCTCAGAAAATGCAACTACGATGGTCCAATTCTGAGAAAATGCACCTAGGGCAGACGGACTCTCACAGAGTGTACTGAGGGTGGGCATACTCTCAGAAAGTGCACCAAGAGCATGTCAATTTCCAGCTAATGCCCCAGAACGTAGTATAGCGCCGTCCTCATGTGCTTGGTTAACACGAGTTCAGCTCTGCTCCCTCACTGCAACTGCAGGTGAAATCTCATATATGCACCATGCCTATGCGCTGTGCATTTATGGCCACTCTTTCCTTTGTGTATGATGGTATCACTGACCAGGCATAGGAGTCTGATTTTGCTGACTTTCCCACACACAAAAAAAACTGCGCATGTGCCTGGCCAGGAATGAATGGACAATATTCAAGATTCTCCAGCAAAATCACTGATGTTGCAGAGTTCAACAGGCGTAAATCAAGCACAAGGAAGGGAACAAGACAACAAACAATGCAGTAACCAGCAACACGCTGGCACTCATCATAAAGATTCAAAAATGTTTTTCTAAGCAGTGACATATATAAGGAGCTGCGATCTTGGCT
This sequence comes from Ranitomeya imitator, assembly GCF_032444005.1. Classification (NCBI taxonomy): domain Eukaryota; kingdom Metazoa; phylum Chordata; class Amphibia; order Anura; family Dendrobatidae; genus Ranitomeya; species Ranitomeya imitator. The sequence goes on along the minus strand of NC_091282.1, from coordinate 787,376,071 downwards.
TTTGCTGCCTTAACAAGCAATGCAATTAGCTTAAAGACTTTAAAAGATTCCGTCAGGTTCCCCTTGATATCGCTACTTATTTGGTATATTGGTATAATTCTCTACTTGTATTAGTGGATTTATCAAAAGATTTGTTTTTTTCCCCGAGCATTAAACAATTCTACGAAATGAAATATTTATTTAAAATTATTTTGCGTTTCGTTCTTCATTTAAACTTTCTAGAAAAAAAAAAACTTTACGTCCAGTATCCAACATAATAAATTTTGGCTTTTAAAACTAGATTTCTTTTTAAAAAATTACAGAAAAAAACCCTTTTGACAATCTTGAAAGATTATAATAAAAATGATCCCCTAAAATCATTTGTGGCATTTATACATTGTCGACCTATAAAATGCCAAGAAAAGAATTAAAGCCCTTATTAATTTATACAAATCAGTTTTTAGACTAAATCAATTTGGTGTATGATGGAGCCTTGTTAAATTGTCACAATGACATCAATTAGTGACATCGTCATTCCGGAGAGATAACATCACTTATTAAGACAAAAGCTGTTAGTGGTGCAGATAGATACATTGTACTGCACTGATTGAACCGGGCAGGGATCCATTGTATGTATGGGACAGAATGGATGCCTGTAGGGGCCCCACAGATGCTGGACCCTTGGGCCCAGCTGATTATCTGACCTTACCATGTATATCAGGCATTCGGGCATTACTTAACTTCATTGTGGTTGCTCTTTGGAAACTGTCATATTTCTCAGCGCCAGATAATTAGTTAATTAGCTTATGACGCATGTTTTCTTTTGTCTGCAGCTGGGAATTCACTTAATTAATATCCCTTTAGATATCCACAGACTGAATAAAATGAGGCTGGCTTGTCTCTCCTTGTCCTGGTTTACCCCTTCACAACCTGCATAGGTTAGAAAAGCAGAGCATGAGTCAGACTCTTGGGTTGTCCTCACCAATTCTTTACCCCATGCTGGTTCCTAAAGAATGGAATGTAGATGAGACCACCCAATCCATTTTTCCCACTCCATGAGCCCACGGCATCCAAAGAGGCAACGTAAATGGCATATATGGTCTAGTTCACAATAAGACATGTAACAATAGTTATAAGTCCAGCCCAAGTCCAGGGCTCCATGCCACGCAGCCTATGTGACCGCACAGCACATTAACTTACTTCCTTTGTACAGTGATACATTGTTTCTCTTTGTTAAATGTTTCATGACCTTTTCTTTTTCCTTCTGACAGGACGTAAATTATGAACATTGTAAGAACATCAATAAAAAATAGTGTCTGTGCATCTTAGCACTGTTGCCCACAGTTCCATCCTTCTTAAAAGGTAAAGGCGTAGACCACCCCAACCACTATGATATTTCCAATAGTGGCAATAATCGCAATCCATAACAATATAGCATCATTGGAGGAGCGAGCTGGTTCTTCAGGGGGAATTGGGGCAGATGAGGCAGCGTGGACGTTGGCCGATGAGTTGAAAAGGGAATATTCAGTTCCAAATTCCTCATTCGGAGAGTCCATAAAAGCTCCTCCCATAACAGGGAGCTGTGGAGGGAAAAAGAAAGGTGATCAGGATAGTATCCTCATAGGGACAACAGTAAATACACACAAAACCATATAAAACATAAAATGCTATAGAATCTGTAAGGAAGATTTTGCACCAAAAATTATTTATATGCTCATGTAGCTCTTTCAAAGATAAGTCCAGCGATACCTTTACATGGACAGTTCGTTTCTCCTTTACTGAGAAATCAGCATCTGAATTGATATGCAAGTGAGGCTAAAGGACTATGGTAGATCTGAAGCCACTTTCACTCTAGCTCTGTTCCCCACCCAGCAGCACCTCATTTCTGCTTGGTGGATGACTCCTTTTCCAGAAGTCATGCAGCATAAAGGCTGTTAGTCAGTGTCATAGAAAAAAATAAAAATAAAAAAGACATTTCCAAAGAGGGACGTATCAACCTACCCTCCTAATATTGAACATCTGTGATTTATTATAACGGGAAGTTAAAAAAAGAGAGCTGACACTTCCAGCTCTTTTGAAGCAGAGACCCTCTGCAGTGCTCAAGTAATTAAACGAAGATTATCTGGGAACAGACAAGGAGAGATCTGTTGAGGCAGAGGATGAGAAGTGCAGGAGATTCCTTTCTTCCATCCTGGGTTCAAAGGATTTTTCTAGGAATTTTCTAGACACTCTGTTGCCGGCTGTTAGCACCAAGTTGAAGTCCTGCTCTGACAAGCAGGGTCTCGGGCGTGTCACTTCACTCACCCATGCTGCGGTTAGTTCTTCCCTTCCCCATGCTCTGCATGCTTCCAGCCATCTAGCCATGTCCTTAGGGCACGCATGCGTACACTCCTGTCCTCTTAAACGGTCAGCGCATGCACGTGCTATTTCCTCCCCAACCAATAGCTGTGGGACATTATGTATATATTGCCTCCTCCCCACTGGGGAGTTGCCTGAGCATCCTTCCTGTTTTGCAATCTAAGTTGTGTAAGGTTGCATACCTGTCCCTGCTGCACTCTGCTACAAACACTGCCTGCTGCACTCTGGTAAAATCCTGCCTGCTGCACTGTGATACAAACACTGTCTGCTGCACTCTGGTGCAGATCCTGCCTGCTGCACTCTGATGCAGATCCTGCCTGCTGCACTCTGGTGCAGATCCTGCCTGCTGCACTCTGATGCAGATCCTGCCTGCTGCACTCTGGTGCAGATCCTGCCTGCTGCACTCTGGTGCAGATCCTGCCTGCTGCACTCTGATACAAACACTGCCTGCTGCACTCTGGTGCAAATCCTGCCTGCTGCACTCTGATGCAGATCCTGCCTGCTGCACTCTGATGCAGATCCTGCCTGCTGCACTCTGATGCAGATCCTGCCTGCTGCACTCTGATGCAGATCCTGCCTGCTTCACTCTGATGCAGATCCTGCCTGCTGCACTCTGATACAAACACTGCCTGCTGCACTCTGGTGCAAATCCTGCCTGCTGCACTCTGATGCAGATCCTGCCTGTTGCACTCTGATGCAAACTCTGTCTGCTGCATTCTAAATCAAACTCTGCCAGCTGCTCCCTCCAGTCCTCTGGGTCCAGCTGCTGTGCGTCCGATGGTCTGTCCTGGGGTGGCACCTGGCGTTCATCGGGAGCCTAGTCTAACCTCACCATCAGAGGCTCTAGTGAACAGTCATGTGTTCCCTTAGTCACGCCCCTCCAGGCTCTACACGGTCCGTAGCACAGTGGTTCCACAAACCGTGTCCGTGACACCGGCGTCCAGATATGAATATTGGGGTTTTGCATCAACCTGACATTTTTGGGAATATCACTATATATAAAGAAGTCCCTTAACCTTATCACAGGTTTATTGTCCTCTAATATCGATATTTATGGGAGACAGATTTTTGGCGTTGTAGCGAAGGTATGAACAGAATGCAGTCATTCAAATTACTGTAAGATCATTAAAACCCCTCCAACTTTTTAACAGAAAGATAGCTTATGCTATTTAGATCAGGTTTGATCCCTACGTAATGGTAAAATCATGATAAGAAATAGGATAACAATATCTAACGCCTGGAACATTCATGAAGGAATCCTGTAGGTTGGGGATCTCATAAAATTGTGAAGGGCTGAGCACCTCCTACAACCAGCCCCACAGGAGCTCATCAAGAGGGTGGTATGTGGGAGCAATCTTCATCTAATAAACGGCAGTATTTGAGTTTGTGTCATTTGTCATTCCTGGAAGGCACAGTTCACTGTGGGTTCTGTACGTTTTCCAATAAGAAAGAATTAAGGGGTGCTCATAGTTATAAGTTGGTGCTCAGGAGAAAAAGTACATCCGTAAAATAAGGTGAACTCCGGCACTCAAAAATGATTCAGTTTTAAGAGCGGACACACGCAGCCACCCGGACCTCCCGGACAGACATTACCGGACACCCTCCCCTGGTTTATTTAAGTGGGACCTGATACCGTTCACCTACAGAGGACACTACCAACTTAAAAAGACATAACTTGAAAAAGGCATGTTAGCCGAAACATTGTGTATAAAGGTGTCTGTATTCAACCTTTTCCATGAACAAAAATATTGTTGCATAAATAATCATTTTTGAGTGCCGGAGTTCACCTTATTTTACGTTTTCCAATAAGAATACCTCCCTCCGCTAAGCTGTGAACCATTTCCGTGACATCAGGTTTAGTAATTTTCTGTTATAACTTTTTATTTTATGTAATTGTATATATCGTATTGTTTGTTCCCATTTTGTATCATCTTTGTATATTTTAAATAAACACTGCCTATCTGTCTGCATTACATATACAAATTTAATTCTCTCCATTCCTCTTGCTCTTTAAACCGCACCCCTGAAGCCATACGCTACTTGTAAAGGGTGTCCAACCGGCCTGTATAAACGGTTGGTGGTAGCAGCTAGTGGTTCTTTTTGCTATACACATATTCTATGTGTATACACATATTCTATATGTTGGAATCAGAGGTGTATATGCAGCGCCCCAGAGATCTGGTCGTTGCAGTATGACACTCTGCCGCTAAGGGGAGTGATGGTACGTCTGATGGGACTGAAGGAATTCTACTGACCAGGTATCACCAGCACACATTACACTTCACACTCCGGCCACTAGGGGGAGAAAAAGGCTTTATTTATTGGGCCACTCCTCACACTGGTAAAACTAGGGGTTGGATAGGAAGTTAGTCAGAAGCTGACTGGGTTGGATTCAGGCAACATCCCGTGGAAGGGTGTGTTGCAGGGAGAAGATTCAGCGGGTGCCTGTCAGGCTTGGGAACCTGGCAAGTACCTAGCGAACAGAACGTTATGGAACCGCGCCTGCACACCCCGCGGCGGTATCCTAAGAAAGAGACACGAAGCAAAGGGTATTGTGGAACAGTGAGAAATGAGATCAAGCACAAAGGAGAGCCAGTAGGAGTCGTGCCCCGAGAACGGCAACATCCTACTGAGGCGCTTAGCCGGTGGCCGGAACACCGAGGAAGTAACTGACTCTATGCCTTACTTCAAACTCCGCAGGACAGTTAATTATAGGTTGGCTGTCTACCTTAAATTTCCTACGAAGACATAGGGGGCAACACATGGAGAGGGGCATCTCTAGGGTCCCGGAACAGCTCCGAGCCTTCCCATCATACGGGTGCGTCATAGCCATAACATACAGTTAGGTCCATATATATTTGGACAGAGACAACATTTTTCTCATTTTGGTTACAGACATTACCACAATGAATTTTAAACAAAACAATTCAGATGCAGTTGCAGTTCAGACTTTCAGCTTTAATTTGAGGGTATCCACGTTAAAATTGGATGAAGGGTTTAGGAGTTTCAGCTCCTTAACATGTGCCACATGTGATTGGCTGCTAAAATCACATGTCCTTCTCCATATAAAGAGCAAACATTTTGTTTTAGCCCCATATTGACACTATAACAGTGCAGAGAGGCTGTTCCTGCTGGCACTGTTAGCAGCAAGATTTTGCCTAGTTAGCTGGGCGGTTGTATATCAGTCAAATAGTGTAGCAAGATAGTGTCCAATGTGGCTGTTAAATTTACCTTCCAGCATTTTTTTTGGCTATTACTGAGGTCCACAGACAAAGCCACCAAGGCACCTGTCCTACAAGTGTGTTGTGCACTGCTTCTATTGTGCTCCATGCACGGGTATATTATTCTAAATAATATTTTTCACTAGCTAAATGTGAAACAGCTTGCTGTATCCCACCTTGTCATTTAGTGCTGTGGTGATATGACACTGTCTGCAGACCTAAGGCACATAAAAAAATTATAATTTTTCAGTTGCAAAAAGTTAGACAACCCGCTGTATCATACTTTGTCATTTTGTTGGGTTGAAATTAAGCTGTAGAGGCCTGATCCAGAGGCCACTCAAAAATTCTTCTGTTCCTAATGTCATGCAGTAGGGAACATCTCACTTTAAAATAGTTTGTAGCATATCTTCTTTGTCATACAGGCCTCATCCACACTCAAACAATTCTTTCTTCTGTGACTAACACGATACTGCACGCCATATTTCACCTTGGAATTTACTGTCGCTGAAATTCAGCTGTTTGCAGAGGAGGTGCAGAGTTTAAAATCTATTTTTTTGTTGCTAATACTGTGCTCCTACCACACTGAGCAACATGATTGGGAAAAAGCGAGGCTGTGAAGTAAGGTGGATTAGGCTTGGTGTTCAAAGTGTACGTGGGGTAGGTGGTAACATTTGTGAAAGCACTAGTAAACCAACAATGTCACGTCCTATGCAAAGACATCTGAAAACTTCTGTTACTGTAACAGGAGTTAGTGGACAATATTCCGCGCTGCCGACAGAATGGAGACGTATATCCCAGTATGGTACAGTAAGGTGGTGGTTTATTTCAAAGTATATAACTTCTTCTTCAGGAAAAACCACATGACATTGATACGCCTTGGATATCGCAGTCATACAGTCATCGCAGCTGAAGAGTTGTGGACAGCCCTCCAGGCTGAGTTTGATCAATGGCTGTCTCCGCTGAACCTGCATCCAGGGAAGGCCATGTCAAGAGGCAGCCCTACGGCAAGTAAAGCTCACACATGTGCCTTGCATGGCTCAGATCCTCAACCTGATGGTACACGGTTTTCTCCACCACTATCCTGGCCTGGGTGAGCTGCTCCAGAAAGCCGGTAAGCACGTAAGCTGTGTGTTCATTTCCACCGTTTGCACCCCTCAGGTCATCAACTTGCATCAATACAGAGTTCTTTGTCCATGCCAGTTAACAACTTGATATTCGATGTGAAATTCCACTCTGCACATGTTGCAGCGATTTTGGCAACAGCAATGAGCACTGACGCAGTATTTCATGTCGTATAGCCTGGGCCAATGCAGTACGGACGTGATGCATATCATGCTTACGGAGTGGGCACAGATTAAGAACTTCTGCACCCTTCTGCACAGTTTCAAAATGGCTACTAATATGGTTAGCGCTGATGCCGCCATCATCAGCATCACTCTTCCGGTCATCAAAGCAAACTTTGAATAGCCTATGGGAGGAGATGGTGGTCCCAGAAGAAGAGGAGGAAGCAGAGGAGGATGTGGAAGGTATAACATTATCTCTAAGTTCCAGATTGTTGTCACACAGGCGGGTGCCATCGGAGGGTGGATTACTGCATTTCAGGGGGGCTGGTGATGAAAACAGACAAACTGTTATTGAAGGTGCAAGATCCGAGGAACAAGTGGAGGAGGAAGAGGTGATGGGAGAACTGTCATGAAGAGGATAATCCTCCCCTCTCTGTTCTTCGAGGTTGGCGGGAGGGGATAGAGGAAACGAGCCTCATTGTTACCCAGCCACCAACACAGCATGGGCCTGGACTTCATGGCAGAGACCGATATATGAGTGCCTTCTTGCTGCACTATCTGCAACATGATCCCTGTATAGTTATTCTTAGAAATAGTGCTGATCACTGGGTTGCTACTTTGCAAGATCAATGTTATAAAATCAAAGGGACCCATGAATGCTTTTACACAACCTTAAGAGAGCTTTTCCACAAGACAGCAGGGAAGCACACAGTTGGCATCGCAGCTCTAGACTTCCAATCTCCGGCACGTCAATTCGTCAACGTCAAAACACTAGCAGCAGCAGCAGGAGCAGCAGTGGTGTAAGTGGAAGAAGCAATTTCTGTGTCATTTGACACTTTTTTAGACCAACTCATACACGAGCACAAGTCTTACACTTGGTGAACGAATGGAGAGGATGGTGCAGGAGTATCTGGAACTGAATATAAATACCATCAGGGAGGGTTTGGACCCTTTCACATTTTGGTCTTTCAAAATGAATTAGTGGCCTGAGCTCACCTCACACGCCTTGGGGGTTTTATTATGCCCGGCAGCCAGCATTCTCTCAAAACGTGTCTTCAGCGCTGCTGGTGGTGTCCTGACTAGTGTTGAGCATTCCGATACCGCAAGTATCGGGTATCGGCCGATACTTGCGGTATCGGAATTCCGATACCGAGATCCGATATTTTTGTGATATCGGGTATCGGTATCGGAAGTGTAAAATAAAGAATTAAAATAAAAAATATTGTTATATTCACCTCTCCGGCGGCCCCTGGACATCAGCGGGAGGATCCGGCGTCCGGCACGGCTTCTTTCTTCAAAATGCGCGCCTTCAGGACCTGTGGAATGACGTCCCGGCTTCTGATTGGTCGCGTGCCGCCCATGTGACCGCCACGCGACCAATCAGAAGCCGCGACGTCATTCCTCAGCTAAAGTCCTAGAATGAGCGCCTTCTAGGACCTGAGGAATGACGTCGCGGCTTCTGATTGGTCGCGTGGCGGTCACATGGGCGGCACGCGACCAATCAGAAGCCGGGACGTCATTCCACAGGTCCTGAAGGCGCGCATTTTGAAGAAAGAAGCCGTGCCGGACGCCGGATCCTCCCGCTGATGTCCAGGGGCCGCCGGAGAGGTGAATATAACAATATTTTTTATTTTAATTCTTTATTTTACACTTTAATATGGATCCCAGGGCCTGAAGGAGAGTTTCCTCTCCTTCAGACCCTGGGATCCATGAGGATACATTCCGATACTTGATGTCCCATTGACTTGTATTGGTATCGGATATCGGTATCGGCGATATCCGATATTTTTCGGGTATCGGCCGATACTATCCGATACCGATACTTTCAAGTATCGGACGGTATCGCTCAACACTAGTCCTGACAGATAAACGCAGCCAGTTGTCCCCTGAAAATGTAAACCGCCTAACTTTCATCAAGATGAACAAGTCATGGATCTCCAAGTACATTTGCACCCCAATCGCAGACTGTACAGACTAGGTGATATTGCATTTTTTAGTGTGATGCATTAATGTCACGTAACTGCACTCTGTGATATATTTAGTGTGGCTTCTGTGCCAGCTGTGACTGCTGCTGCTGATGTTAACACAAATTTGTGGAAATATGAGCAGTCATAGTTTGCCTACATCTGCTGAGTTGTTGTAGTGGATGAAATGTCAGTCCCAATTATACAATTTCTATTTTCGTCCGTGACAGTTATTCCACTTCTGTGGTGTAAGGCCGTCATTTTTTAAAATGTGAACACTCCTGGTTGGGTGTCCATCTGCTGTATTGGGTATAGTGGAACAACTGTTGGTCTCTATTATACTATCTATACTGTAGTGAAATTCATGCCAATTTGGTATTGTCTGACAATAATTTTTGGAAATGTGAACCCTCCTGGTTGGGTCTCCTTAATGCATGTTGCCTGTAGCAGTAGGCCTCCGAGACCATCTGGCCTCCACACCCTTGGACTCAACTACCTGTGTTACTATTTTTAAACTTTTCTGGCAATGGCAGTCTACAAAACTTATATTTGTGCCACCTGAGTGTGGCTCAGCATGAAAGCAGGTAGAGGTGTTGAATGTGGTATCAGGGCTCTCAGCACAGGAGGTCTACACCGATCCTTCACCCACCTCGTCTTACTGTGACGTTCAATTGAAAGCTGTAAATGCTGTCCCAGACTCCGATACCTCATGCCTGGCTGATTGCTGCAATGCCATGCTACAAGTTATACTGTGGGTGAATTGAGGCCACATTTCCTGGGGTCTGTCCCTCATTTGATGTGTTTTGGCAGCATTTGGGACCGTTTTAAAGTGTTGTGCATGCGTTTGTTTTTGTCTCCCATTGACATGAATTGCGTGCTATTATGTTGGCAATCATAATACGAACCGCACATTGAAATATGCGCTCATCTCTACTTTTGAGGTTGTCTATTGTGGATTGGGACTTGTGTTTAGGATTATTATCCATTTGTAAAAGCCAACCTCTTTTCACCTTCAGCTTTTCTACAGATGGTGTTATGTTGTTATGTTACATCAAGATTTCGTTGAAATTTCATTGAATCCATTCTTCCCTCTACCTGCGAAATAATCCAGGTGCCCTTGGCTGCAACACAATCCCAAAGCCTGATTGATCCATCCCCATGCTTAATCATTGGCAAGTTGTTATTTTCCTAATATTCTGTGCCCTTTTTTCTCTACACATACCATTGATTATTGCGGTCAATAAGTTCTATTTTAACCTCATCGGTCCACAGGACTTGTTTCAAAATAGCATCAGTCTTGTTTAGATGTTTTTGTATACTTCTGATGCTGATTTTTATGGTGAGGACACATGAGAAGTTTTCTTCTGATGACTCTTCCATGAAGGCCATATTTGTGCAGGTGTCTGTGAACAGTAGAACAATGTACCACATGTAGAACAATGTACTACAACTCCAGAGTCTGCTCAATCTTTCTGAAGGTCTTTTGCCGTCAAGTATGGGTTCTGATTTGTCTTTCTACCAATCCTATGTGCAACTCTCACTGAAATTTTGCCTGTTCTTCCGGACCTTATCTTGACCTTCACTTTTCCTGGTAACTGCAATTTCTTAATTACATTTCAAACTGAAGAAAGGGCAATTTGAAAATGCTTTACCATCTTCTTATAGCCTTCTCCTGCTTTGTGGGTCTCCACCATTTTCATTTTTAGGGTGCTAGGTAGCTGCTTAGAAGAACATATGGCTGCTTTTTTTTGGCACAAGGTTAGAGCAGACTTGATGTTTATAAAGCTGGGAAATTTGCATCACCTGGCCTTTCCTAAAGATGATAGTGAACAAGCCATAACCCTAAAAGTCTAATTAAGATCTGAATCCTTGGTCAAAGTTACCTGAGCACACAAATCTCCAAGGGTGTGCAAACATTTGCATAGGACCATTTTCCTTTTTGTAATTTTTAAAATGTAAAAGATGACAATATTTTTTTTGCCTAAAATACAAAGGAAATGTGACATCTTTAACTTTAGGCCTTTAGAGATCATTTCATCTTCAACTTGATTAAAGGGGTCATCCACTACTACTACAACCCCTTCTTGATCAAATTGATTGGCCCCCATAAAATAAATAAAACCTATACTCATATCCCATTCTGGCACTGTTCCCATGTTGTCAGCACTCGCTCTACCCGTGTAGTTTATGTGACACGTGACACAGCTGGCATCACTGTCTCCACCTTCAGTCAAATCTACTTACCGTATATACTCGAGTATAAGCCGACCCCCCTAATTTTGCCAGAAAAAACTGGGAAAACTTAATGACTCGAGTACAAGACAAGGGTGGAAAATGCAGCAGCTACTGGTAAATTTCAAAAATAAAAATAGGTACCAATAAAAGTAAAACTAATTGAGACATCAGTAGGTTAAGTGTTTTTGAATATCCATATTGAATCAGGAGCCCTATATAATGCTCCATACAGTTCATGATGGCCCCATAAGATGCTCCATACAAAATATGCCCCATATAATGCTCCATACAGTTTATGATGGGCCCCATAAGATGCTCCATATTAAAATATGCCCCATATAATGTTGCACAAATGTTGATTATGGCCCCATAGGATGCTCCATACAGACATTTGCCCCATATAATGCTGTACATGGCCCCATAAGATGCTCCATACAGATATTTGCCCCATATAATGCTGCACATGGCCCCATAAGATGCTCCATACAGATATTTTCCCCATATAATGCTGCACATGGCCCCATACAGATATTTGCCCCATATAATGCTGCACAAGGCCCCATACAGATATTTGCCCCATATAATGCTATTAACCCTGTGTGACCAACTTTTTTACTATTGATGCTGCCTATGCAGCCTCAATAGTAAAAAGATCTAATGTTAAAAATAATAAAAAAAATAAAAAATCATCATATACCCTCCGGCGCCTTTCCCACTCCTTGCGACGCTCCGGTGACCGCTCCATGCAAGCCACAGGTTCCGGTGGCAAGGATGGTATGCGACAAGGACCTGCCATGATGTCACGGTCATGTGACCGCGACCTCATCACAGGTACTGCGTGCTTGCATGAGAAGGACCTGCCATGACGTCACGGTCATGTGACCGCGACGTCATCACGGGTCCTGCGCTACCCACCCTGGGTTTATTTTTTAACCTGTGACACACGTGGCTGGGCAATATACTATGTGGCTGGGCAATATACTTCGTGACTGGGCAATATACTACGTGACTGGGCAGTATACTATGTGGCTGTGCTGTATACTACGTGGCTCTGCTGTATACTACGTGGCTCTGTGCTGTATACTATGTCGCTGTGCAATATACTACGTGGCTGGGCATTATACTACGTGACTGGGCAATATAGTACGTGGCTCTGTGCAGTATACTACGTTGCTGGGCAATATACTACGTGACTGGGCAATATCCATGACTGGGCAATATACTACATGTCTGGGCATTATACTACGTGACTGGGCAATATACTACGTGGCTCTGTGCAGTATACTACGTGACTGGGCAATATCCATGACTGGGCAATATACTACGTGGCTGGGCAATATACTACGTGGCTGGGCAATATACTACGTCGCTGGGCAATATACTACGTCGTTGGGCAATATACTACATGGCTGGGCATTATACTACGTGACTCACCGATGTATGCTGATAAGATGTCAGTACCCCCCTGATGAATATGATTATGAAACGTTGGGAGACATCAGCTCTAAAGGGATTGAGGAACGGAGTGCTACGTTGCACCTACCAAACATAAAGATCCCTGGCACTCTGAAAAGGCACCGCTGGGAAGACCCGGTTCCATGGATGAGTATAAACCTTAATATATTCTGATATAAATCCATTTGATACACCAATTGAACATATCAATGTATGAAGAAGGGTATATATGTATTCCGGGAGTATCTATGGTTTAAAACATAAGAGAGGTTCTTGTATCCCTCTGTTATATTTTGGAGCTTGCGTTTTATGTGTAAACACCATATGCAGTAATAAGTGACAGTAAGGGGATCCGCTGTTTTTTCTTGGCATATGCCAGCATGTGTATTTGTTTGTTGGTCTAAACCAGACGGACTTTGGTCACATTATTAAGTGGACTGTGGGGTGAAATTTATAGCACTCTCTCCGTGTTCAGGGAAGGTTCTGAAAAAACGCCCCACAGAGATGATAAGCAGTAGTAAAGGGGACTGATGTAGAATCTCCACTAGCTGCTATACCCAGTAAAGGGCTAAAATTTTATTATCCCTGAGAGGAGGCATATGTGTGGTTTGCCAATATTGTCTTTTGGTTTTATTTTGCACTATGTTGTGAGCACCGGCACTTTGTATCTATGTGGTAATATAGTGGTTTTAGCGTATAATAATAAAAGCTATGTTTTAAATAGTATTTTCTAACCAGCTGTAAATATATATATATACGTGACTGGGCAATATACTACGTGGCTCTGTGCTGTATACTACGTCGCTGGGCAATATACTACGTGACTGGGCAATATCCATGACTGGGCAATATACTACGTGGCTGGGCAATATACTACGTGGCTGGGCAATATACTACGTCGCTGGTCAATATACTACGCCGTTGGGCAATATAGTACGTGACTGGGCAATATACTACGTGGCTGGGCAATATACTACGTGGCTGGGCAATATACTACGTGACTGGGCAATATACTACGTGACTGGGCAATATACTACGTGGTTAGGCAATATACTATGTGGCTGGGCAATATACTACGTGGGCTGTGCAATATACTACATGGACATGCATATTCTAGAATACCCGATGCGTTAGAATCAGGCCACCATCTAGTACGTATATAATTGCTTTGTAATATTTTCATTTCCTGTTCTGTCCAGATCTCACCGTGTTTCCGAGCGGAAGAAGTTCACCGACTGCCGTATTGGGACACCCAAGTGATGGGTGTTTCAATATGGAAACTGCTGCTGGTACCAACCTATTGCGTGGTACCACCAGCGGAACACCATTGCAACACACACACTCACACTCACACACATGCAGCCTCTTGCACGGTACCACCAGCGGAACACCGTCGTGAACACGTCGCCACCGGGATCAGCCAAATGATTCACTGACTGTCGCCATCTTTGTACAGGAGGAGCACATGCGCACTTTTAATGTGACCGCCGCTATCTGTCTGCACAAAGATGGCGGCAGTATGATTTACTGTGCCTACACGAATTACACGCAGGTGCAGTGAATCATTCGGCTGATCCTGGCAGCAGATGTGCAGTGTGTCTACAGGCATAGGAAGCCGGTCACATTAAAGGGGTTTTCCCATGAACGAAAGTTCATTTTTGAATTGACTGTGTCTGACCGTCTATGGAGCATACCACATCTCCTGGGCAGGAGAGGAAGCAAAAGACAATACTGACAATACAGCAGAGGATCACAGTGGATTCATTTTGTGAGGTAAAATATTTCACTGACTTTTAAAAAAATATTTTACCTCACAAAATGTATCCTCTGCGATCTCCTGCTGTAATGTCAGTATGGTCTTTTGCTTCCTCCCCTGCCCAGGAGCTGTGGTATGTTCTGTACACAGTCAGGGTCAGACACAGGGGTGACTGTGTCTGACCGTGTACGGAGCATACCACATCTCCTGGGCAGGGGAGGAAGCATAAGACAATACTGACCTTACAGCAGGGGATCACAGTGGATTCATTTTGTGAGGTAAAATATTTCACTGACTGTTTTTAAAAAATATTTTACCTCACAAAATGTATCCTCTGCGATCTCCTGCTGTAATGTCAGTATGGTCTTTTGCTTCCTCCCCTGCCCAGGAGCTGTGGTATGTCTGGTACACGGTCAGACACAGACAATTTTTAAAATGAACTTTTGTTTGTGGGAAGACCCCTTTAAAAAGCAAATATCAACACCAGCGTGGCTTCTCATAAAAAGTACGCCAATGACAATGAAAGGAAAGCAGCAAAGCCACATGTCGAAGACAACAAAGGGCAAATGAGACTCTTGAAGAGCAACAGCATCGCCGGGACAAAAACAATGCATAAAAGTGTAGGCGTCAAGCACATGAGTCCCCTGATGCAAAAGTCATTAGATTATCACAGGATGCCATTAGGCAACAACAGCGACGCATGCCTGCCCCCATCGTGACATTACCACCCTCCTGATGCGATAGCTGGTGTGATCACATTTGTTTCTTTGGAGGATATTACTGCAATGTCACATTACATTGTATATTGAATTGACTATTGAGCTCTTGCTAAATATGCTGCACTTGTGGTGTTATACTTTTGCTGCACCTGTCTTTCCTTGAATGAAACTGTCTTTGAGATTGATGTGTTGATACTATTGTGACTTTTTATATGGATTTATAATAAAAATATGCTCATTTCCTTGCCTTGGTGGATGAATTCCTTTTTGTATACAACTTCGTGGAAATATATCCAAGGCTATTGCCGTTTTTGGTCTGGATATTGTTACCTAGAACCATGGTTCTTATGTTGTGTTCTGTTCCTAAGATTTTGTATTATATTAACTTATTTAACTTTTCACAATAACATTAATTTTGACCAGGGCTGCTTACATTTTTACATGCCGCTGTATAGCTATATAAAAGCTGCTTTATAGACATTTATTTTGATAGAAGTTCAAAATTCCAAACATTTTTACCTACAATATTTGTAATATGTTGCCTGCAATAAGGCAAATGAATTCATTTTATTCATAACGTTAAGGCCACCTGCCCACAATCAGGAACAGCAACGTTTTTGACACAGCTCATTTTGCTCTGCCACCTTTAAAACGCTGCATTGTACATTAGAAGCAAAGTTGAATTAATTTATGGAAATTCCATCCGCTGTGCTTCTATTTTCACTGCGTAAACTCACATGTGGTTTCCAAGTCGCAGTATGTCAATTTCTGTAGCAGATACACTAGTATATGCCAGTAATATTTTTATAGTAGTTATATTCTTTTACATAGGGGCAGTATTATAGTAGTTATATTCTTGTACATAGGAGCAGTATTATAGTGGTTATGTTCTTGTACATAGGAGCAGTATTATAGTAGTTATATTCTTGTACATAAGGGCAGTATTATAGTAGTTTTATTCTTGTATATAGGAGCAGTATTATAGTAGTTATATTCTTGTATATAGGAGCAGTATTATAGTAGTTATATTATTGTACATAGGAGGCAGTATTATAGTAGTTATATTCTTGTACATGGGAGCAGTATTATAGTAGTTATATTCTTGTACATAGGAGCAGTATTATAGTGGTTATATTCTTGTACATAGGGGCAGTATTATAGTAGTTATATTCTTGTACATAGGAGCAGTATTATAGTGGTTATATTCTTGTACATAGGAGCAGTATTATAGTAGTTATATTCTTGTACATAAGGGCAGTATTATAGTAGTTTTATTCTTGTATATAGGAGCAGTATTATAGTAGTTATATTCTTGTATATAGGAGCAGTATTATAGTAGTTATATTATTGTACATAGGGGCAGTATTATAGTAGTTATATTCTTGTACATAGGGGCAGTATTATAGTAGTTATATTCTTGTACATAGGGGCAGTATAATAGTAGTTATATTCCTGTACATAGGCAGCGTCAGACTGGAGCACCTTGGGCCCACCAGAGAAAATCATTCTTGGGGCCCACTATGTAGCTACATAGAAATAAATACAAGACCACCAATTGTGCGGTAAAACAAGCTAATATCAGGGTATAATATAAGGTAGTTCATGTCCTAATTATGTAGCAGGGGTTGGGGTAGCCCCCTCATAGAATATAAAGTAGACCCCTCATAGGGTACAATGTATCTCCCTCATAGAATATAAAATAGCCCCCTCACAGAATATAATGCAGCCCCCTATAGAATATAATGTAGCCCCCCCATAGAATATAATGTAACCAGCCTCAGAGTATAGTGCAACCCCCTCATAAGGTATAATGCAGCCCCTTCATGGAATATAATGTAGCCCCCTCATAGGGTATCATGCTGTCCCCCCTTCATAGGGTATCATTCTGCCCTCCATCATAGGGTGTCATTCTGCCCACCCTCGTAGGGTATTATGCTGCCCCCTCATAGGGTATCATGCTACACCCCATAGGGTATTATGCTGCCCCCCCTCTTAGGGTATCAAGCTGCCCCCCTCTCATAGGGTATCACTCTGCCCCCTCTCATAGGGTATCATGCAGCTCACCCTTTTAAGGCATTATACAGCTCCCCCCGTAGGGTATCATGCAGCTCACCCTCCCCATAGGTTATCAGGCAGCTCAATCCCCCAATAGGGCATCAAGCAGCTCACCCTCCCCATAGGGTATCATGCAGCTCACTCATAGTAGTTATATTCTTTTACATAGGGGCAGTATTATAGTAGTTATATTCTTGTACATAGGAGCAGTATTATAGTAGTTATATTCTTGTACATAGGAGCAGTATTATAGTGGTTATATTCTTGTACATAGGAGCAGTATTATAGTAGTTATATTCTTGTACATAAGGGCAGTATTATAGTAGTTTTATTCTTGTACATAGGGGCAGTATTATAGTAGTTATATTCTAGTACATAGGAGCAGTATTATAGTAGTTATATTCTTGTACATGGGGAGCAGTATTATAGTAGTTATATTCTAGTACATAGGAGCAGTATTATAGTAGTTATTTTCTTGTACATAGGGTAGTATTATAGTAGTTATTCTAGTACATAGGATGCAGTATTATAGTAGTTATATTCTAGTACATAGGATGTTATGTAGGCAATCCAGTAACACAGTGTGCCAGCAATTAGAGCACATACAGTGATCTGACAATAACCCAAAAACAATAGAACGAGCTCTGAGACGTGGAATCTCTGTAGACCGCAATACCTGAAACTAACCTAAACACAACTAAAGGCAGCTGTGGATTGCGCCTGACACTACCTATGCAACTCGGCACAGCCTGAGGAGCTGACTAGCCTGAAGATAGAAAAACAAGCCTGACTAGCCTCAGAGAAATACCCCAAAGGAAAAGGCAGCCCCCCACATATAATGACTGTTAGCAAGATGAAAAGACAAACGTAGGGATGAAATAGATTCAGCAAAGTGAGGCCCGATATTCTAGATAGAGCGAGGATAGCAAAGAGAACTTTGCAGTCTACAAAAAACCCTAAAGCAAAAAACCACGCAAAGGGGGCAAAAAGACCCACCGTGCCGAACTAACGGCACGGCGGTACACCCTTTGCGTCTCAGAGCTTCCAGCAAAACGAAATGACAAGCTGGACAGAAAAAGTTGCAAAAAGCAAAGAAGCACTTATCTAAGCAGAGCAGCAGGCCACAGGAAAGATCCAGAAGCTCAGATCCAACACTGGAACATTGACAAGGAGCAAGGAAGACAGAATCAGGTGGAGTTAAATAACAAAGCAGCCAACGAGCTCACCAGAACACCTGAGGGAGGAAGCTCAGAAGCTGCAGTACCACTTGTGACCACAGGAGTGAATTCAGCCACAGAATTCACAACAGTACCCCCCCTTGAGGAGGGGTCACCGAACCCTCACCAGAGCCCCCAGGCCGACCAGGATGAGCCACATGAAAGGCACGAACAAGATCTGGAGCATGGACATCAGAGGCAAAAACCCAGGAATTATCTTCCTGAGCATAACCCTTCCATTTAACCAGATACTGGAGTTTCCGTCTAGAAACACGAGAATCCAAAATTTTCTCCACAATATACTCCAATTCCCCCTCCACCAAAACCGGGGCAGGAGGCTCAACAGATGGAACCATAGGTGCCACGTATCTCCGCAACAACGACCTATGGAATACATTAGGTATGGAAAAGGAGTCTGGGAGGGTCAGACGAAAAGACACAGGATTGAGAATCTCAGAAATCCTATACGGACCAATAAAACGAGGTTTAAATTTAGGAGAGGAAACCTTCATAGGAATATGATGAGAAGATAACCAAACCAGATCCCCAACACGAAGTCGGGGACCCACACGGCGTCTGCGATTAGCGAAAAGTTGAGCCTTCTCCTGGGACAAGGTCAAATTGTCCACTACCTGAGTCCAGATCTGCTGCAACCTGTCCACCACAGAATCCACACCAGGACAGTCCGAAGACTCAACCTGTCCTGAAGAGAAACGAGGATGGAACCCAGAATTGCAGAAAAATGGAGAGACCAAGGTAGCCGAGCTGGCCCGATTATTAAGGGCGAACTCAGCCAACGGCAAAAAGGACACCCAATCATCCTGGTCTGCAGAAACAAAACATCTCAGATATGTTTCCAAGGTCTGATTGGTTCGTTCGGTCTGGCCATTAGTCTGAGGATGGAAAGCCGAGGAAAAAGATAGGTCAATGCCCATCCTACCACAAAAGGCTCGCCAAAACCTTGAAACAAACTGGGAACCTCTGTCAGAAACAATATTCTCAGGAATGCCATGCAAACGAACCACATGCTGGAAGAACAAAGGCACCAAATCAGAGGAGGAAGGCAATTTAACCAAGGGCACCAGATGGACCATTTTAGAAAAGCGATCACAGACCACCCAAATGACTGACATCTTTTGAGAAACGGGAAGGTCAGAAATGAAATCCATCGAAATATGTGTCCAAGGCCTCTTTGGGACCGGCAAGGGCAAAAGCAACCCACTGGCACGTGAACAGCAGGGCTTAGCCCTAGCACAAATCCCACAGGACTGCACAAAAGTACGTACATCCCGTGACAGAGATGGCCACCAGAAGGATCTAGCCACTAACTCTCTGGTACCAAAGATTCCAGGATGACCAGCCAACACCGAACAATGAAGTTCAGAGATAACTTTACTAGTCCACCTATCAGGAACGAACAGTTTCTCCGCCGGACAACGATCAGGTTTATTCGCCTGAAATTTTTGCAACACTCGCCGCAAATCAGGGGAGATGGCAGACACAATGACTCCTTCCTTGAGGATACTCGCCGGCTCAGATGAACCCGGAGAGTCGGGCACAAAACTCCTAGACAGAGCATCCGCCTTCACATTTTTAGAGCCCGGAAGGTACGAAATCACAAAATCGAAGCGGGCAAAAAATAACGACCAACGGGCCTGTCTAGGATTCAAGCGCTTGGCAGACTCGAGATAAGTAAGGTTCTTATGATCAGTCAATACCACCACGCGATGCTTAGCTCCTTCAAGCCAATGACGCCATTCCTCGAATGCCCACTTCATGGCCAGCAACTCTCGGTTGCCCACATCATAATTACGCTCAGCAGCCGAAAACTTCCTGGAAAAGAAAGCACATGGTTTCAACACTGAGCAACCAGAACCTCTCTGTGACAAAACCGCCCCTGCTCCAATCTCAGAAGCATCAACCTCGACCTGGAACGGAAGAGAAACATCTGGTTGACACAACACAGGGGCAGAACAAAAACGATGCTTCAACTCCTGAAAAGCTTCCACAGCAGCAGAAGACCAATTAACCAAATCAGCACCCTTCTTGGTCAAATCGGTCAATGGTTTGGCAATGCTAGAAAAATTACAGATGAAGCGACGATAAAAATTAGCAAAGCCCAGGAATTTTTGCAGACTTTTCAGAGATGTCGGCTGAGTCCAATCCTGGATGGCTTGGACCTTAACCGGATCCATCTCGATAGTAGAAGGGGAAAAGATGAACCCCAAAAATGAAACTTTCTGCACACCGAAGAGACACTTTGATCCCTTCACAAACAAAGAATTAGCACGCAGGACCTGGAAAACCATTCTGACCTGCTTCACATGAGAGTCCCAATCATTTGAGAAGATCAAAATGTCATCCAAGTAAACAATCAGGAATTTATCCAGATACTCACGGAAGATGTCATGCATAAAAGACTGAAACACAGATGGAGCATTGGCAAGTCCGAACGGCATCACTAGATACTCAAAATGACCCTCGGGCGTATTAAATGCAGTTTTCCATTCATCTCCTTGCCTGATTCTCACCAGATTATACGCACCACGAAGATCTATCTTAGTGAACCAACTAGCCCCCTTAATCCGAGCAAACAAGTCAGATAACAATGGCAAGGGATACTGAAATTTAACAGTGATCTTATTAAGAAGGCGGTAATCAATACACGGTCTCAGCGAACCATCCTTCTTGGCTACAAAAAAGAACCCTGCTCCCAGTGGTGATGACGATGGGCGAATATGTCCCTTCTCCAGGGATTCCTTCACATAACTGCGCATAGCGGCGTGTTCAGGCACGGATAAATTAAATAATCGACCTTTAGGGAATTTACTACCAGGAATCAAATTGATAGCACAATCACAATCCCTATGCGGAGGTAGGGCATCGGACTTGGGCTCTTCAAATACATCCTGATAATCAGACAAGAACTCTGGGACCTCAGAAGGAGTGGATGACGAAATAGACAAAAATGGAACATCACCATGTACCCCCTGACAACCCCAGCTGGATACCGACATAGAGTTCCAATCCAATACTGGATTATGGGTTTGCAGCCATGGCAACCCCAACACGACCACATCATGCAGATTATGTAGCACCAGAAAGCGAATAACTTCCTGATGTGCAGGAGCCATGCACATGGTCAGCTGGGTCCAGTACTGAGGTTTATTCTTGGCCAAAGGTGTAGCATCAATTCCTCTCAACGGAATAGGACACCGCAAAGGCTCCAAGAAAAACCCACAACGTTTAGCATAATCCAAATCCATCAGATTCAGGGCAGCGCCTGAATCCACAAACGCCATGACAGAATACGATGACAAAGAGCATATCAAGGTAATGGACAGAAGGAATTTGGATTGTACAGTACCAATGACGGCAGACCTATCGAACCGCTTAGTGCGCTTAGGACAATCAGAAATAGCATGAGTGGAATCACCACAGTAGAAACACAGACCATTCAGACGTCTGTGTTCTTGCCGTTCAACTCTGGTCATAGTCCTATCGCACTGTATAGGCTCAGGTTTCATCTTAGACAATACCGCCAAATGGTGCACAGATTTACGCTCGCGCAAGCGTCGACCGATCTGAAAGGCCAAAGACATAGACTCATTCAAACCAGCAGGCATAGGAAAACCCACCATGACATCCTTAAGAGCCTCAGAGAGACCCTTTCTGAACAAAGCTGCCAGCGCAGATTCATTCCACAGAGTGAGTACTGACCACTTCCTAAATTTCTGACAATATACTTCTATATCATCCTGACCCTGGCACAAAGCCAGCAAATTTTTCTCAGCCTGATCCATTGAATTAGGCTCATCGTAAAGTAATCCGAGCGCCAGGAAAAACGCATTGACATTACTCAATGCAGGGTCTCCTGGCGCAAGAGAAAATGCCCAGTCCTGAGGGTCGCCGCGCAAAAAAGAAATAATAATCAAAACCTGTTGAATAGGATTACCAGAAGAATGAGGTTTCAAGGCCAGAAATAGCTTACAATTATTTTTGAAATTAAGAAACTTAGTTCTATCACCAAAAAACAAATCAGGAATAGGAATTCTTGGTTCTAACATAGATTTCTGATCAATAGTATCTTGAATCCTTTGTACATGTGTAACGAGATTATCCATTGAAGAGCACAGACCCTGAATATCCATGTCCACACCTGTGTCCTGAAACACCCAAATGTCTAGGGGAAAAAAAAGACTGAACACAGAGCTGAGAAAAAAAAAGGTGTCAGAACTTCTTTTTTCCCTCTATTGAGAATCATTAGGTTGGCTCCTTGTACTGTTATGTAGGCAATCCAGTAACACAGTGTGCCAGCAATCAGAGCACATACAGTGATCTGACAATAACCCAAAAACAATAGAACAAGCTCTGAGACGTGGAATCTCTGTAGACCGCAATACCTGAACCTAACCTAAACACAACTAAAGGCAGCTGTGGATTGCGCCTGACACTACCTATGCAACTCAGCACAGCCTGAGGAGCTGACTAGCCTGAAGATAGAAAAACAAGCCTGACTTGCCTCAGAGAAATACCCCAAAGGAAAAGGCAGCCCCCCACATATAATGACTGTTAGCAAGATGAAAAGACAAACGTAGGGATGAAATAGATTCAGCAAAGTGAGGCCCGATATTCTAGATAGAGCGAGGATAGCAAAGAGAACTTTGCAGTCTACAAAAAACCCTAAAGCAAAAAACCACGCAAAGGGGGCAAAAAGACCCACCGTGCCGAACTAATGGCACGGCGGTACACCCTTTGCGTCTCAGAGCTTCCAGCAAAACGAAATGACAAGCTGGACAGAAAAAGTTGCAAAAAGCAAAGAAGCACTTATCTAAGCAGAGCAGCAGGCCACAGGAAAGATCCAGAAGCTCAGATCCAACACTGGAACATTGACAAGGAGCAAGGAAGACAGAATCAGGTGGAGTTAAATAACAAAGCAGCCAACGAGCTCACCAGAACACCTGAGGGAGGAAGCTCAGAAGCTGCAGTACCACTTGTGACCACAGGAGTGAATTCAGCCACAGAATTCACAACAATAGGAGCAGTATTATAGTAGTTATATTCTTGTACATAGATGGCAGTATTATAGTAGCTATATTCTTGTAGATGGGGACAGTATTGCTGTAGTTATATTCTTGTACATAGAGGGCAGTATTATAGTAGTTATATTCTTGTACATAGAGAACAGTATTACAGTATATTTTTGTACATAGGGGCAGTATTATAGAAGCTATATTCTTGTACATAGAGGACAGTATTACAGTACTTATATTCTTGTACAAGGGGGCAGTATGATAGTAGTTATATTCTTGTGCATAGGGACAGTATTACAGTATTTATACTGTATTCATGTACATAGAGGGCAGTATTATAGTAATTATATTCTTGTTCATAGATGACAGTATTATAGTAGCTATATTCTTGCACATAGAAGGCAATATTATAGTAGTTATATAGATAGAGGTCAGTATTGTAATAGTTATATTCTTGTACATAGGGAGCAGTATTATAGTAGTTATATTCTTGTACATAGGAGCAGTATTATAGTAGTTATATTCTTGTACATAGGAGCAGTATTATAGTAGTTATATTCTTGTACATAGGAGCAGTATTATAGTAGTTATATTCTTGTACATAGATGGCAGTATTATAGTAGCTATATTCTTGTACATAGGGACAGTATTGCTGTAGTTATATTCTTGTACATAGAGGGCAGTATTATAATAGTTATATTCTTGTACAAGGGGGCAGTATGATAGTAGTTATATTCTTGTGCATAGGCACAGTATTACAGTATTTATACTGCATTCATGTACATAGAGGGCAGTATTATAGTAATTATATTCTTGTACATAGAGGGCAATATTAAAGTAGTTATATAGATAGAGGTCAGTATTGTAATAGTTATATTCTTGTACATAGGGAGCAGTATTATAGTAGTTCTATTCATATATATAGTAGCAATATTATAGTAGTTATATTCTTGTACATAGGAGCAGTATTATAGTAGTTATATTCTTGTACATAGGGGCAGTATTATAGTAGTTATATTCTTGTACATAGGAGCAGTATTATAGAAGTTATATTCTTGTACATAGGAGCAGTATTACAGTAGTTGGATTCTAGTACATAGGAGCAGTATCATAGTAGTTATATTCTTGTACATAGGAGCAGTATTATAGTAGTTATATTCTTGTATATAGGAGCAGTATTACAGTAGTTGGATTCTAGTACATAGGAGCAGTATTATAGTAATATTCTTGTACATAGGGGCAGTATTATAGTAGTTATATTCTTGTACATAGGAGCAGTATTACAGTAGTTGGATTCTAGTACATAGGAGCAGTATTATAGTAATATTCTTGTACATAGGGGCAGTATTATAGTAGTTATATTCTTGTACATAGGAGCTTCTTGTACATAGGGGCAGAGTAAGGTTAAATTCACATTAGGCGTTTTTTTCAGTGTTTTTTTTTCTGCAGCAAATTATTTCTTGACAGGAAAAAAAAGCATGTTTTCCTTGCTTTTTCTTGCCATTTTTGCTGTGTTTTTGACATGCTAGATTTTTCTCTTGACCCATTCATTTCAACGGGTGAAAAAAGCTGAAAAAAAAAGCTGAAGGTGACATGCTCCATTGTGCAAAAAACCATGGAAAGAAATAAATCCTGATGACAAAAAAAACAATGTTTGTGAATGAGATTTCTGAAATCTCATACACTTTGCTGGTACTGTAAAATGCAGCAGGAAATTTGCATAAAATAACGCATCAAAAAAGCGCTGCAAAAATATCCTGTGTGAACTTAACCTTATAGTTGTAATATTCTTGTACATATTGGCACTGAAACAGCTGTTTGTCAGTAATTACAGAAAATTGCTAATTGTTGCGATTTTTGTTGATTATAAATTTTTGAAAACTAAAATGTGTCTTCTTCCACTGAATGAAATGTTTACTGCCCCCTTCTGATGTGCTAACATCCACCTCATAGATACCATTATGAATATTTTATTTCTCTGCTAACAGATTCCAACCTTTGACAGATAAAATAACTCATGTAAATGACAGCAGAAACCGTGACCAAAAACCTTGTTTTCTCCTTTTGCTGATGGAATTTATTTTGACAAGTTTTTTTATTGGAAATAAATCTCCTTTTGGGGGGGGGGGGGGGGATGTGAGATCTTATATGCGGAATTTTAAAATTATCAGATAAAAGATAATGAAAAGACAACATTTGTAGCAGCGTCGGACCGGAGCACCTTGGGCCCACCAGAGAAAATCATTCTTGGGGCCCACTATGTAGCTACATAGAAATAAATACAAGACCACCAATTGTGTGGTAAAAAGCGCTAATATCAGGGTATAATATAAGGTAGTACACGTCCTAATGATATAGCAGGGTTGGCGCCCATATTTTGGTGGATAACTCAATGATAACTGTCCCCTGATGTTTATTAACCACTAAGCCAATGTGTTATAGCACCAGCGCAATGGATGGGATTTAATGACATCTCATCTATACACTGAGAAAATCCACAGCATGAATTGACCGATGCAGATTTAACATGAACAATGTGTCAATTAATGCTGCGGATATTCACCACCGATTTCATCCTTTGCAATACAAAGGATCAGGTCAGTGGTAAAGGTGCGACATTACATAGTATTAAACATAGCAATATCTGCACAATATCGCCACAATGTCTGTGTGGATATTTCGGCTGTTAATTTGCTTTTTTATTTCTGCAGCAAATACACTATGTGAATGCCCCCTCTTATAGTGGTGGGGGTCCTAGATCACTTATATATGACATTAGAGTAATATCGAAAGAGTTTTCCCTCACATCCCCCCATACACTTTTTACAGAAATCTCTCTGCCACCTATAAGGCCATAACTTTTTATGAAGGGTGTAAGATAGCGCTCGCTTACTGCATGTTGGGGGACACTCGCTTAGCAATGGGATTCAGTCACACAGGCACGTTTTTCTCACAAAAACAGTCCGTGCGGTTTATTTACAGGGCTTGAGAAAGGCTCACCCAGAGCCGAAACGTCGCCTGCCATGTGGGTCTAAATTAAAACACAGATTTTCACTTGAAGAAAAGGAGTACTGCCTTATTTTTTCTTATTTTTTCTTCTTTTTTATTTACAGGAAAGATATATATCGTGGTATCGTGTTAGCCAGTGGATAGAAAAATATTTAGAATTGAGAGTCCTCATTGGTTGATACCTTTTAATGGCTAACTGAAAAGATGGTAACAAATTGCAAGCGTTCGAGACTACACAGGTCTCTTCATCAGGCAAAGACTAAAAGAAATTCTGAAGAATCACATATTTATGCACAACACATCACAGAAAAAAAAATGAAAAAAAAATCATGGATAAGACAGGTGACATGAAGCAAAATTACCATGAGTGATAAACAGTTACGTCCATAAATATTGGACCAGTGCTTAGATAAGGAATGTTTCATTGTCCTCTGATTGGGGTCTGGTTCTGGTGTGATGACCTCACATGGTCTGAGGGGCAAATTCCGCAGTTCCTTAGTTGATTTAAAAAGACATAAATCCATGCGACACATTCATTCCTGCAGTAAAAGTGCCAAAGGTCATTTATTTAGGCATCATAAACCGCACCACAGGCCACGTTATGCATCACAGGCCTAACACATAGTTCATTATATACATTTTAATTCTGATACTTCATAGCACGATATTAGGTTGCCGGCACTACACATGCTGGACTTTACTCCATCCAGCTACCGTGGGAGACCACATAGTTCATTACTGACCCCCTGTCAGTGCACACAGTTCTCCATACTCTGGGTTATCTTCCAGGAGCTCCTGCTCCACACGCTGACTCTTGTCAGTCCTCTCTCTCCAAGGGAAGCTACCGAACTGGGATCACCATCCCGGACAATGCCTTGCTCACTAGGCCACCTGACAGACAGGCTGTAGCTTCCCCAATGCAGTGCCATCACAGACTCTGCATATATGCTTTTCCACGTGCTCTCCAGGAAGTCCTACTCCAAGGATCTTCCAACACAGGCCTCTCAGTGCGCTATTCAGGGATCCGATCCTACTCCCAGGATCTCTCAACACACAAGTTTCTCAGTGCGCTATTCAGGGATATGATCCTACTCCCAGGATCTCCAAACACACAAGTCTCTCAGTGCGCTATTCAGGGATCTAATCCTTATCCCAGGATCTCCCAACACACAAGTCTTCAGGTCCACGGCCTCTCAGTGTGCTATTCAGGGATCCAGTCCCTACACAGGACCTCTCAATACACAAGCCATCCAGGACCTATACACTCTCCATCACAGAGACCATGTGACCACACCATGGTCACATTATGTAGTTGTAGCCACTCCCATAGGTGGGAGATGTGTGTGGTTAGCCAGACCCGCCCAGCTCTCCATCTAACCCTGCAAGCCTCCCCTTAAGTAAAACAAGCACAAATTATTGTGGGACTACAGGTCCCAGAACAACCTTACTTCAGGATTACAGCGTAGACTCTTTCTTCGACACATACCGGCCATTTACAATCCTGCCGATCACTATTTCACCATCATAATCACAAATATGCCTCCA
This sequence comes from Ranitomeya imitator, assembly GCF_032444005.1. Lineage (NCBI taxonomy): Eukaryota > Metazoa > Chordata > Amphibia > Anura > Dendrobatidae > Ranitomeya > Ranitomeya imitator. The sequence goes on along the minus strand of NC_091282.1, from coordinate 787,348,242 downwards.
TGTGCATCCTGAGGAGTACCTACAGTGCACCCTAGCTGTAGCAGGGGTCACTACATCACAAAGGCCTCATTTTGATAGTCGTAGGGAAAGAAAAGTTTTAGTTAGGGGTGATAAAGGGAGAGAGGGGCTCAATCAGGGTGATACAGAGGGAGGTGGCGCAGTCAGGGGTGATACAGGGGAAGGGGGCTCAGTCAGTCAGGGGTGATACAGGTGAAGGGGACACAATCAGTCAGAGGTGATACAGGGGGAGGTGGTGCTTTCAGAGGTAATACAGGGGGAAAGAGGCTCAATCAGGATGATACAGAGGGAGGTGGCACAGTCATGGGTGATACAGGGGTAGAGGGGCTCAGTCAGGGTGATTCCGGGGTGAGGGGGACCAGCAGGGGTGATACGGGGAGGGGGTGCACTCAGGGGTGATACAGGAGGAGGGGGTGCAGTCAGGGTAATACAGGGGTAGAGTGGCTCAGCCTGGGTGATTTTGGGGTGAGGGGATTCAGCAGGGGTGAGACGGGGAGGGGGTGCAGTCAAGGTGATTCAGGGGCAAAGGAGCTCAGTCAGGGGGGATATAGAGGGAGGGGGTGCAGTCAGTCAGGAGTTAAAGGAGAGATGAGGTAATGGGGCTCTCATTCATCAATAAGCAACTTAGCCCCTCCCCCTCTTTCACTCCAAACTAAAGGCCCCCCATTTATACTTACTTTTAGGCTGGCAGTGGAACCCTTGGTCAACCATTGCAGCTGTAGCAAGGAGTCCTCTATCTCCCTCTGCTGCTTACACTGTGGGGGAGGGGAGCACACGTTATGGATGACAGCACAGCTTATTACCTGAGCTGTGCTGTGCAGCCATGGAGAAGAGGACACAAACAAAGCTAATACTGCACTGTGGCCAATCAGTGTTAGCCTTATCAAGGGCTGCTTCACTCTCCCTGCTTGTTCATCGCAGGGAAGAGCGGTGACATAAAAAGTCATCAGGATACAAGAGCGCTCTGTTACTTATGTGGCACCCCACATCCGGTTGCCACAGTGGCATTGCCTCCCTCACAGGGGGTGATGCCATGCCTGGAAGCAAAAAGGGATTCCCTTAGCAGGTCCGCTAGCATACAACACCTTTCCTGACTCTAGACCAGAAGGGGGAGCTCTAAACCTGGCTTCAGGGTAGCTTCCCTATAAGTGCTGGCCTGGAGGTAGGGTTAGAGAGTTCAGTGTGAGACAGTGAAGGTGGAGGAAGCATGTGAGGAGAGCCTGGGAGTAGAAATGCACTATAATAGCGTCTTGTCTCGCCCATACATCAGCAAGGTATGAATATTTTTGGAATGTTATTACAATGTTGTTTCAGATTTATTGTCTCAAATTCTGCAGAATTTTATTTTTTCCTATATGATTTATCTATGTAATTGTATAAATATTCCCAGAATCACAAACATTCACATCATTCACTGCAAATATCCATGCATTGTTCAAAAATGCATTACACGGGACAATCTAGAGCATTCGCTTTTTGCTTTGCCACTCTGAGGCAGAGATTATACTCATAAATCATTTCCATCAGTAAAATATAATAATAACTGAACATTGTGTCCCTTCCCCCACAATTAGCTGAGCTTCTTTTTAATGTATCTGGAGCGCTCCAGCTGGAGTCTCACATCCCAATTGCAGGGTATAATGATGCTGACTGCTACCTGATCCTTTTGGCGGCTCTTTATCATTCTGATTAAGGCTCTGCAGCTATTATATGTGATGTAAAATGTTCGGAGCTATTGTCATTTAGTGCAAAATATTCCCTTCATTTTCTCTTGTAACAGGGGTGGTGCCACAGGATTGGTGGAGGCTCATGTGGTACCAATATTTAAGAAAGGTAAGAAGATGGATCCAGATAACTCCCGTCCAGTAAGCCTGACATCAGTAGTGTGCAAAATTTTTGAGGGCATTATAAGAGATGACCTGCAGAGATATATTGTAGACAATAATATAATAACTGACAACCAGCACCATTCATGAAGAATAAGTCATGTCTAACTAACATGTTGAGTTTCTATGAGGAGGTAAGTGCAAATCTGGCTGTAGGTAATGTGATGTGATTTATCTGGACTTTATAAAGGCATCCGATACTGGTCCATATAACAGCCTTATACTGAAGCTCCATACGCAGGGACTGGGGAACTATAAGCAGATGGGTAAGGAATTGGCTAAATGACAGGAAACAAAAAGTCGTCATAAATGGTACGTTCTCTAAATGGGATATACCGTATATACTAGAGTATAAGCCGAGATTTTCAGCCCAAATTTTTGGGCTGAAAGTGCCCCTCTCGGCTTATACTCCAGTCAAGGTGGGTGGCAGGGTCGGCGGGTGAGGGGGAGAGGGCGCTGAGGCATACTTACTTGCTTCCAGCGATCCTAACGCTCCCCCTGCCGTCCCACGGTATTCGGTGCTGCAGTTCTTCCCCTCTTCAGCGGTCACGTGGGACCGCTCATTAGAGAAATGAATAGGCGGCTCCACCTCCCATAGGGGTGGAGCCGCCTATTCATTTCTCTAATCAGCGGTGCTGGTGACCGCTGATAGAGGAAGAAGCTGCGGCACCAAAGACAGCTGTACGGGAGAAGGAGCCGGACGCCGGGACCAGGTAAGTATGTTATATTTACCTGTCCACGTTCCACCCGCTGGGCACCGCTCCATCTTCTCGGCGCCCCTCCATCTTCCCGGCGTCTCTCTGTCTTCGTGTCCTCTTGCACTGACTGTGCAGGTCAGAGGGCGTGATGACGCCTATAGTGTGCGCGGCGCCCTCTGCCTGATCAGTCAGTGCGGGGAGACGCCGGGACCGGACGCCGGGAGCTGCAAGCAAGAAAGGTGAGTATGGCTTTTTTTTTTTTTTATTGCAGCAGCAGCAATGACACAGATATATGTGGAGCATCTATGGGGAAATATGAACGGTGCAGAGCACTATATGGGGCACAGCTATGGGGAAATATGAACGGTGCAGAGCACTATATAGCACAGCTATGGGGAAATATGAAAGGTGCAGAGCACTATATGGCAGAGCTAGGGGGCAATATGAACGGTGCAGAGCACTATATGGCACAGCTATGGGGAAATATGAACGGTGCAGAGCACTATATGGGGCACAGCTATGGGGAAATATGAACGGTGCAGAGCACTATATAGCACAGCTATGGGGAAATATGAAAGGTGCAGAGCACTATATGGCAGAGCTAGGGGGCAATATGAACGGTGCAGAGCACTATATGGCACAGCTATGGGGAAATATGAACGGTGCAGAGCACTATATGGCACAGCTATGGGGAAATATGAACGGTGCAGAGCACTATATGGGGCACAGCTATGGGGAAATATGAACGGTGCAGAGCACTATATGGCACAGCTATGGGGAAATATGAACGGTGCAGAGCACTATATGGGGCACAGCTATGGGGAAATATGAACGGTGCAGAGCACTATATGGGGCATAGCTATGGGGAAATATGAACGGTGCAGAGCACTATATGGCACAGCTATGGGGAAATATGAACGGTGCAGAGCACTATATGGCAGAGCTATGGGGCAATATGAACGGTGCAGAGCACTATATGGGGCACAGCTATGGGGAAATATGAACGGTGCAGAGCACTATATGGGGCACAGCTATGGGGAAATATGAACGGTGCAGAGCACTATATGGCACAGCTATGGGGAAATATGAACGGTGCAGAGCACTATATGGCACAGCAATGGGGAAATATGAAAGGTGCAGAGCACTATATGGCAGAGCTATGGGGCAATATGAACGGTGCAGAGCACTATATGGCAAAGCTATGGGGAAATATGAACGGTGCAGAGCACTATATGGCAGAGCTATGGGGCAATATGAACGGTGCAGAGCACTATATGGCAAAGCTATGGGGAAATATGAACGGTGCAGAGCACTATATGGCAGAGCTGTGGGGCAATATGAATGGTGCAGAGCACTATATGGCACAGCTATGGGGAAATATGAACGGTGCAGAGCACTATATGGGGCACAGCTATGGGGAAATATGAAAGGTGCAGAGCACTATATGGCAGAGCTATGGGGCAATATGAACGGTGCAGAGCACTATATGGCAAAGCTATGGGGAAATATGAACGGTGCAGAGCACTATATGGCAGAGCTGTGGGGCAATATGAATGGTGCAGAGCACTATATGGCACAGCTATGGGGAAATATGAACGGTGCAGAGCACTATATGGGGCACAGCTATGGGGAAATATGAACGGTGCAGAGCACTATATGGCACAGCTATGGGGAAATATGAACGGTGCAGAGCACTATATGGCACAGCTATGGGGAAATATGAACGGTGCAGAGCACTATATGGGGCACAGCTATGGGGAAATATGAACGGTGCAGAGCACTATATGGGGCACAGCTATGGGGAAATATGAACGGTGCAGAGCACTATATGGCACAGCTATGGGGAAATATGAACGGTGCAGAGCACTATATGGCAGAGCTATGGGGCAATATGAACGGTGCAGAGCACTATATGGGGCACAGCTATGGGGAAATATGAACGGTGCAGAGCACTATATGGGGCACAGCTATGGGGAAATATGAACGGTGCAGAGCACTATATGGCACAGCTATGGGGAAATATGAACGGTGCAGAGCACTATATGGGGCACAGCTATGGGGAAATATGAACGGTGCAGAGCACTATATGGCACAGCTATGGGGAAATATGAACGGTGCAGAGCACTATATGGCACAGCTATGGGGAAATATGAACGGTGCAGAGCACTATATGGGGCACAGCTATGGGGAAATATGAACGGTGCAGAGCACTATATGGGGCACAGCTATGGGGAAATATGAACGGTGCAGAGCACTATATGGCACAGCTATGGGGAAATATGAACGGTGCAGAGCACTATATGGCACAGCTATGGGGAAATATGAACGGTGCAGAGCACTATGTGGGGCACAGCTATGGGGAAATATGAACGGTGCAGAGCACTATATGGCACAGCTATGGGGAAATATGAACGGTGCAGAGCACTATATGGCAGAGCTATGGGGCAATATGAACGGTGCAGAGCACTATATGGGGCACAGCTATGGGTGAAATATGAACGGTGCAGAGCACTATATGGGGCACAGCTATGGGGAAATATGAACGGTGCAGAGCACTATATGGCCCAGCTATGGGGAAATATGAACGGTGCAGAGCACTATATGGCACAGCTATGGGGAAATATGAAAGGTGCAGAGCACTATATGGCAGAGCTATGGGGCAATATGAACGGTGCAGAGCACTATATGGCAAAGCTATGGGGATATATGAACGGTGCAGAGCACTATATGGTACAGCTGTGGGGCAATATGAATGGTGCAGAGCACTATATGGCACAGCTATGGGGAAATATGAACGGTGCAGAGCACAATATGGCACAGCTATGGGGAAATATGAACGGTGCAGAGCACTATATGGCACAGCTATGGGGAAATATGAACGGTGCAGAGCACTATATGGCACAGCTATGGGGAAATATGAACGGTGCAGAGCACTATATGGCACAGCTATGGGGCAATAATAAACGGTGCAGAGCACTATATGGCACAGCTATGGGGCAAGAATGATCTATTTTTATTTTTGAAATTCACTGGTAAATGCTGCATTTCCACCCTAGGCTTATACTCGAGTCAATAAGTTTTCCCAGTTTTTTGTGGCAAAATTAGGGGGGTCGGCTTATACTCGGGTCGGCTTATACTCGAGAATATACGGTAGTCAGCAGTGGGGTACCGCAGGGACCTGTAATGGGGGCAGTGGAGACCACAGGGATCAGTACTGGGAGCAGTAGGGACCACAGGGATGTGTAATGGGGCAGTGGAGACGGCAGGGAACAGTACTTGGAGCAGTAGGGACCACAGGAATCTGTAATGGCGGCAGTGGAGACCACGGGGATCAGTACTGGGAGCAGTAGGGATCACAAGGATGTTTAGTGGGAGCAGTGGAGACCACAGAGATCAGTACTAGGAGCAGTAGGGACCGCAGGGTTCTGTAATGGGAGTAGTGGGGACCGCAGGGTTCTGTAATGTGAGCAGTGGGGACCGCATGGATCTGTACTGGAAGCAGTGGGGACCGCTGAGACCTGTACTGGAAGCAGTAGGTACCGCAGGGATCTGCTATGGGGCAGTGGAGACTGCAGGGATCTGTACTGGTAGCAGTAGGGACCACAGGGATCTATAATGGGAGCAGTGGAGAGCACATGGATCAGTATTGGCAGCAGTGGGGACCACAGGGATCTGTAATGGGACCAATGGGTACTGCAGGGATCTGTAATGGAGGCAGTGGAGACCACAGGGATCTGTATTGGGGGGCAGTGGGGATGGCAGGGATCAGCACTGGGAGCAGTAGAGACTGCAGGGATCTGTAATCGGAGCAGTGGAGACAGCAGGGATCTGTACTGGGAGCAGTAGGGACCACAGGTATCTGTAATGAGGGAGATGGAGACTGCAAGTGCGGCGCCCCAGGGTCCTGGTCGTTGCAGTTGTATTGCTTTTCTCTCGGGGAGAGTGACGTTATGTTTGGAGGCAAAGAAGGAAAACTGCATCCAGGTATCACAAACATGCATACAATTTCACGCTCCAGACCACCAGGGGGAGCTTCTCCTCCTATTTATTAGGTCACTCCCCATACATACAAAACTGGTAGTCTGTAGGGAAAGTTAGTTCAGTTCCTGGCAGAGCTCCACACAGGAGTTCTGTTAGTTCCAGACCAGAGTCTGAGGAGGATGGAAGGTTAAAGGAGCTGTGCATGCCCTCAGAGCTGCAACTCCCAGAAAGAGACTTTGAAAGGCAGAACTGTATTGCAGCGAGCGTGAAGGAAGTTGAAGCAAAGGAGAGGATACCAGAAGGGGACCAGCCCCACTCAAGCTGTTTCCTTCTGAGGCGCAAAATCCCGGTAGCCGGAACACCGAGGGAGTAAGGACCTCTATGCCTTATTTCAGAGACCGGCAGTACAGCTAATTGCAGGTTACCTGTCCGCACCTACACCCAGGAGGCACGGTGACAACTACAGAGCCGGGTTATCTAAGAGACCCTATAAACAGGCTCAAGTCACCAGTCATGCGGGTTTTGTCCTATCCTATACGGGGGACAGAGGGAACGAAACATCGCATCTGTGAGACCCTTATGTGAAGCCATAGGCAGTAAGGGACTACCCCAGCGCAAAGGAAGGCTACTGATTTCCACCTGGACAAGGGGACTCTGGACTTGCCTCCAAACCGGCCGGACTTTGCCTGCCCTGTGAGCTGGTGCCCTGGACTGTGGATGCTGAAGTCTTCAGTAAAGGTAAAGAGACTGCAACATTGTGTCCTCGTTCTCTGCGCCTCTCACCATCCACCGTCTACACACTGAATCGCCCTGGGGACATACTTTACCCGTGGGAAGGTATACCATCTAGCTGCCATAACATCACCCCAGCGGACCCCTTAAAGCAGCGTTGGTTACCCTGACTGAATACCACAGGTGGCATCACGAACATAAACACTATCCCTTTAAAGACCTTTCCCTTTTACACGGACGTCCCAGGGCTACGGACCGGGTCAGCCACCGTGACATCCCCCTGTGAACTGCAGGACCCGGTACCGAGTACCCCACGGCCCTTGGGGGGCGATTCACAGGAATCTGTACTGGGAGCATTAGGGACCGCAGGGTTCTGTAATGGGGGCAGTGGAGACCACAGAGATCAGCATACCTCCCAACTTTTGAAGAAGGGAAAGAGGGACAAAGTTTGTGGCAAATTTTAGGTCACTCTTCTGATCACACCCATTTCACAACTAGTCACACCCATATTCATGCCCCAACCACACCCATTTAGCACTGCTGATCACACTGCTTCATAAACAATAATTATAAACAAAAAATATGGACACACAGTGGTCAATACTGTATAATGGCCACACAGTGCTCCACACTATAAAACGGCCACACATGATGCACAATACTGTATAATGGCCACACAGTGCTCCATACTATATAATGGCCCCACATGATGCTCAATACTGTATAATGGCTACACATGACGCTCCATACTGTATAATGGCCACACATGATGCTCCATACTGAAACACAAAAAAGCACAGTAAAACCAAAATATACTCTGTTGCAAAAATATCAGTAAACAGCAAGTGCTAGTAAAAAGATGGAAAAACACAGGGTATTTGGTTAATGATGCGCCATACTGTATAATAGCCATACATGATGCTCAATACTGTATAATGGCCACACAGTGCTCCATACTGTATAATGGCCACACAGTGCTCCATACTGTATAATGGCCACACAGTGTTACATACTGTATAATGGCCACACAGTGCTCCATACTGTAAAATGGCCCCACATGATGCTCCATACTGTGTAATGGCCACACTGCTCTATACTGTATAATGGCCACACATGATGCTCCATACTGTATAATGGCCACACAGTGCTCCATACAGTATAATGGCCACACATGATGCTCAATACTGTATAATGGCCACACAGTGCTCCATACTGTATAATGGCCACACAGTGTTCCATACTTTATAATGGCCCCACATGATTCTCCATACTGTATAATGGCCACACAGTGCTCCATACTGTAAAATGGCCACACATGATGCTCTATACTGTGTAATGGCCACAAAGTGCTCCATACTGTATAATGGCCACACATGATGCTCCATACTGTATAATGGCCACACAGTGCTCCATACTGTATAATGGCTACATATGCTCAATACTGTATAATGGCCACACAGTGCTCCATACTGTATAATAGCCACACATGATGCTCCATACTGTATAATGGCTACATATAATGCTCCATACAGTATAATGGCCCCACATGATGCTCCATACTGTATAATGGCCCCACATGATGGTGCGTACAGTGTTATGATCAGGCGGCCTTGGAACAACATGAAAAAACCTTCGCTGGAGTAGTGGTAACTATACAGACCGCTAACCCTGAACTTATCACAGACATTAGAAGTAGCCGTGGGGTGTGCCTATCCAGACCTAGGCACCTCGACACAGCCGGAGGACTAATTATCCCAAAAGATGGAAAATAGGAAAACTGACTTGCCTCAGAGTAGACCCCCAAAGTATAGGCAGCCCCCCACAAATAATGACGGTGAGTAGGAGAGGAAAAGACACACGCAGGCGGAAAACAGATTTAGCAAAGGAGGCAACTTCTACCTAGATAGGGAAGTATAGTACAGGATACTGAGCGGTCAGCACAAAAAAACTACAAAATATCCACAGCAGAAAAATACAAAAACTCCACCACCTAACTAAAGGTGTGGAGAGTATATCTGCAACTCCAGCGAATCCAACCAGACTGAGAAAACAACAGGATAGTCGAAGCTGGAACAAAATTGAAACTATGAACCGCACGAAAAAATAGACACACAGCCTGTGAGCCTAAGAAAAAGAATCAGACACTTATCTTTAGCTGAAATGGCAGCAGGCAGGAGAGGCCAGGAGAGAACCATTAATGGCAATAGAACATTGACAACTGGCAGGGGCTAAAGAGTCCTGCAGAGCTAAATACCCCAGTCATCTCTGCAATTAGCAGATACACCTGTCTAATCCTGCAGTCCAGGCACAACTGCATTACCATCTACAACCACCGAAGGGAGCCCAAAAGCAGAATTCACAACAGTACCCCCTACCTTGAGGAGGGTTCACCGAACCCTCACCAGAGCCCCCAGGCCGATCAGGATGAGCCCGATGAAAGGTACGAACCAAATCAGCGGCATGAACATCAGAGGCAGAAACACAAGAATTATCCTCCTGGCCATAACCCTTCCATTTGACAAGGTACTGAAGCTTCCGCCTCGAAAAATGAGAATCCAAAATCTTCTCAACAACATATTCCAACTCCCCATCGACCAACACAGGGGCCGGAGGATCAACAGAGGGAACAACGGGCTCCACATATTTCCGCAACAAAGATCTATGGAAGACATTATGAATAACAAAAGAGGCCGGAAGCGCCAGGCGAAAGGACACCGGATTAATAATCTCAGAAATCCTATAAGGACCAATAAACCGAGGCTTAAACTTAGGGGAAGAAACCTTCATAGGAACATGACAGGAAGATAACCAAACCAGATCCCCAACCCGAAGCCGGGAACCAACACACCGACGACGGTTAGCAAAACGTTGAGCCTCCTCCTGAGACAGCACCAAATTGTCCACCACATGAGCCCAAATCTGCTGCAACCTGTCGACCACAGAATCCACACCAGGAAGGTCAGAAGGCTCAACCTGCCCAGAAGAAAAACGAGGATGAAAACCAAAATTACATAAAAAAGGCGAAACCAAAGTAGCCGAACTAGCCCGATTATTAAGGGCAAACTCGGCCAATGGCAAAAAAGCCACCCAATCATCCTGATCAGCAGACACAAAGCATCTCAAATAGGTCTCCAAGGTCTGATTAGTTCGCTCAGTCTGGCCATTTGTCTGAGGATGAAATGCAGAAGAAAAAGACAAATCAATGCCCAGCTTGGCACAAAAGGCCCGCCAAAACCTAGAAACAAACTGGGAACCTCTGGCGGACACAATATTCTCCGGAATACCATGCAAACGGACCACATGCTGAAAAAACAATGGAACCAAATCAGAAGAAGAAGGCAATTTAGGCAAAGGTACCAAATGAACCATCTTAGAGAATCGGTCACAAACAACCCAGATAACCGACATCCTTTGGGAAACAGGAAGATCGGAAATAAAATCCATAGAAATATGCGTCCAGGGCCTCTCAGGGACCGGCAATGGCAAAAGCAACCCACTAGCATGGGAGCAACAAGGCTTGGCCCGCGCACAAGTCTCACAGGACTGCACAAAAGACCGCACATCACGCGACAAAGAAGGCCACCTACCAACCAAGTCTCTGGTACCAAAAATACCAGGATGACCAGCCAACACAGAACAATGAACCTCAGAAATCAGTCTACTAGTCCATCTGTCAGGAACAAACAGTTTCCCCACAGCACAACGGTCAGGTTTGTCAGCCTGAAATTTCTGAAGAACCCGTCGTAAATCAGGAGAAATGGCAGAAAGGACCACCCCTTCCTTCAAAATACCGACTGGTTCCAAGACCTCAGGAGAATCAGGCAAAAAACTCCTAGAGAGGGCATCAGCCTTAACATTCTTAGTACCAGGAAGGTATGAGACCACAAAATCAAAACGAGAAAAAAACAAGGACCATCGAGCCTGTCTAGGATTCAACTGTTTGGCAGACTTGAGGTAAATCAAATTCGTATGGTCGGTCAAGACCACAATACGGTGCTTAGCTCCCTCAAGCCAATGTCGCCACTCCTCAAACGCCCACTTCATAGCCAACAACTCCCGATTGCCGACGTCATAATTGCGTTCCGCAGGCGAAAATTTACGGGAAAAGAAGGCACACGGTTTCATCAAGGAACCAACAGGATCCCTCTGAGACAAAACGGCCCCTGCCCCAATCTCAGAAGCGTCAACCTCAACCTGAAACGTAAGAGAAACATCCGGCTGGCGCAAGACTGGAGCAGAAGTAAATCGACGTTTAAGCTCCTGAAAGGCAGAGACAGCCGCAGAGGACCAATTCGCCACATCAGCGCCTTTCTTAGTCAAATCAGTCAAGGGTTTAACCACGCTGGAAAAATTAACAATGAAACGGCGATAAAAATTAGCGAAACCCAAAAATTTCTGAAGGCTCTTCACGGATGTGGGCTGAATCCAATCATGAATGGCCTGAACCTTAACCGGATCCATCTCTATAGATGAGGGAGAAAAAATAAAGCCCAAAAAGGAAACCTTCTGCACCCCAAAAAGAAACTTAGACCCTTTAACAAACAAGGCATTGTCACGAAGGATCTGAAATACCATCCTGACCTGCTGCACATGAGACTCCCAATCATCGGAAAAAAAATCAAAATATCGTCCAAATATATGATCAAGAATTTATCAAGATAACTCCGGAAGATATCATGCATGAAGGACTGAAAAACAGATGGAGCATTAGAGAGTCCGAATGGCATCACAAGGTATTCAAAATGACCTTCGGGCGTGTTAAACGCAGTTTTCCATTCATCACCCTGCTTTATACGAACAAGATTATAAGCCCCCCAAAGGTCAATCTTAGTAAACCAACCAGCTCCCTTAATCCTAGCACACAAATCAGAAAGCAAAGGCAAGGGGTATTGAAACTTGACCGTGATCTTATTTAAGAGGCGATAATCAATACAGGGTCTCAAAGAACCATCTTTTTTAGCAACAAAAAAGAAACCCGCTCCCAACGGTGAAGAAGATGGACGAATATGCCCCTTCTCCAAAGACTCCTTAATATAACTCTGCATGGCGGTATGTTCAGGTACAGAAAGGTTGAAAAGTCGACCCTTAGGAAACTTACAGCCTGGAATCAAATCAATAGCACAATCGCAGTCCCTATGCGGTGGAAGGAAACTGGACTTAGGCTCATCGAATACATCCTGAAAATCAGACAAAAACTCCGGAATTTCAGAAGAGGGAGAAGGGGCGATCGACATCAGAGGCACATCATTATGAACCCCCTGACAACCCCAACTAGTTACAGACATGGACTTCCAATCCAAAACAGGATTATGGACCTGCAACCACGGGAAACCCAGCACGACAGCATCATGCAAATTATGCAACACCAGAAATCGACAATCTTCCTGGTGGGCTGGCGCCATGCGCATGGTCACCTGTATCCAAAACTGGGGCTTATTTTTAGCCAAGGGTGTAGCATCAATGACCCTTAAAGGAATAGGATTCTGCAAAGGCTGCAAGTGAAAACCACAACGCCTAGCAAAGTCAAAGTCCATCAAATTCAAGGCGGCGCCTGAATCCACAAACGCCATGACAGAAAATGACGACAATGAGCAGATCAAGGACACAGATAACAGAAATTTAGGTTGTACAGTACTGATGGTAAATGAACTGGCGATCCTTTTTGTCCGCTTAGGGCAGACAGAAATGACATGAGAAGCGTCGCCACAATAAAAACACAACCTGTTGCGACGTCTGAAACCTTGTTGTTCCGTTTTAGACAGAATCCTATCACACTGCATAGGCTCAGGAATTTGCTCTGAGGATAACGCCATAGCGCGCACAGTTCTGCGTTCCCGCAAGCGCCGGTCAATCTGAATGGCCAAAGACATAGAATCATTCAGATTGGAGGGTGTGGGAAACCCCACCATAACATCCTTAATGGATTCAGAAAGACCCTTTCTGAAAATTGCCGCCAAAGCATCTTCATTCCATTTAGTCAGCACAGACCATTTTCTGAATTTCTGACAAAACAATTCAGCCGCCTCTTGCCCCTAAGGTAGGGCCAACAAGGTCTTCTCAGCTTGATCCACAGAATTAGGCTCATCATACAATAACCCCAATGCTTGAAAGAAAGAATCAACATTAAGCAAAGCAGGATTGCCAGATTCCAGGGAAAATGCCCAATCCTGTGGGTCACCATGCAGCAGGGATATGATGATTTTAACCTGCTAAATGGGATCACCAGAGGACCGGGGTCTCAATGCAAAAAAACAGTTTACAGTTATTTTTGAAACTCAAAAATTTGGATCTGTCACCAAAAAATAAATCAGGAGTGGGAATCTTTGGTTCTAAAGCAGGAGTCTGAACAATATAATCTGAAATACTCTGTATCCTAGCAGCAAGCTGATCCACACGAGAAGCTAACTCCTGAACATTCATGTTAGTACTAGGTTCCGCAGCCACCCAGAGATTAAGAGGGAGGAGAAGACAAAACAGGCTGAGGAAAAAAAAATGTGGTGTGGTGTGTGTGTGTGGTATGTGGTGTGCGGCTCTGTGGGTGGAGGAATGAGGCTGAGACTCACATTGCAGTGCGGGAAAAGTAGGGTCCAGGCCATGACAGCGGGGCAGACTCTCAAAATCAGGACAGACCCGCTGGATCCGGGACAGTTGGGAGGCAAGGATCAGCACTGGGACCAGTGGGGGCCACAGGGATCTGTAATGGGAGCATTGGGTACTGCAGAGATCAGTACTGGGAGCAGTAGGGATCGCAGGGATCTGTACTAGAGGCAGTGGAGACCACAGGGATCTGTACTGGGGGCAGCAGGGACCGCAGAGATCTGTAATGGGGCAGTGGAGACCACAGGGATTTGTACTGAGAACAGTGGAGACCGCAGGGATCTGCAATGGAGGCAGTAGAGACCACAGGGATCTGTAATGGGAGCATTGGGTACTGCAGGGATCTGTACTGGGAGCAGAAGAGACCGCAGGGATCTGTATTGGGGCAATGGAGACCACAGGGATCTGTACTGGTGCAGTAGGGACCACAGGGATCTGTAATGGGGCAGTGGAGACCACAGGGTCTGTACTGGGAGCAGTGGGGACCGCAGGGATCTGTGCTAGGACAGATTCTTTTTAACCTCTTTATTAATGACCTTGTGGATGAGATTGAGTAAAGTGTCAGTCTTTGCTGACGACACCAAACTATGTAGGATATAAAATCTGACCTTGACATTACAACATTACTGAACGATCTGGATAAAATGACTGATGGGCAAACACTTGTCAGATGAGGTTTAATGTAGATAAATGCAGAGCAATAACCGAGGATGGAGGAATCCTATTGATGTATATATACATTCGATGGGAGAATACTCAGGACCACAGAACTCTGTGGCACGGCTCTGTAGGCGTCACCGTGCCTCCTGGGTGTAGGGGCATACAGGTAACCTGCAATTAGCTGTCCTGCCGGTCTCTGAAATAAGGCGTAGTGGTCCTTACTCCCTCGGCGTTCTGGCTACCGGGATTTTGCGCCTCAGAAGGAGGCAGCCTGAGCGGGGCTCGTCCCCTTCTGGTATCCTTTGCTTTGACTTCCTTCACGCTCGCTGCTATACAATTCTGCCTTTCAATGTCTGGGAGATGCAGCTATGAGGGCATGCACAGCTCCGTTGACCCTCTGTCCACCTCAGACTACTGTCTGGAACTGACTGAGTTGAGCTCAGCCAGCAACTAACTAACTTACCCCACAGGCTACCAGTTATATATCTATGGGGAGTGACATAATAAATAGGGTCAGGAGCTCCCCCTGGTGGCCTGGAATGTGAAATGTGTTGCATGTTTGTGATACCTGGATGCAGTTATCCTTCATTGCCTCCAAATGAAGCATCACTCTTCCCGTGAGGAAAGCAATACCACTGTGAAGACCAGGACCCTGGGGCGCCACAAATATGCTGCTGTCTAGTAAAGTTAAAGGGAACGTGTCCCCCCAGGGCCTATTAAAGTAAAACTAAGGCTGCATTCTGTGAAGGTGGCTCTTATGTTTATTATCCCTAGGAACGCTGAAATAATGACTTTTATAAATTTCCCGCCATACCTTTATTGAGTCAGGGAGGTACGTTTTCTCCCCCTGACTCAACCGCCTTGCAGCCGTCCATCATCCCCCTCTGTCCTCTGGGCGCCGCCTCCTCTCTTTGTCGTGACATCACTGGCGCTTTTGGGTAGCGGAGGCCCCAGATCCTGCCTGCAGTGTGTTATGATGTATTCACACTGCGGGGCTGGGAATATGGTGCCTTCGCAGTGGAGCAGGTCACCGTGCTCCATTGAAGATAGTGCCGATGTCTCACACAAAGACAAAAACATGAAAAACAGTTGACATCACATTCCACTTTTCCATTCCTGTAATTCATGGGCGGTTCATTTAATTGCGTGATGAAGAGCTGACAGTTTGAATTTCCGTCACTGCATCTCTTGTCGGCAGGGCCCCTTTCAGGCCTGTAATTTGATGCAGATAGGGTAAGACACCAAACAGCTCAGCAGCAGGAGAGCTCCTAAGTTACTGGCTTAGGGATGATGACGGGGTGGAATTTACTGGGTATTTCAGCTCTTTATTCTCATCCTTTTACACAGTTAATAGCAAGACTTGTCTTATCTAATCTAAATGGTGTATAAATTAGTGACAACATGTACAATTGGTGGAGAAAGGTTGAACTTGATGGACCAAGGTCTTTTTTCAACCAATGCAACTATGTATTTTGGATCACTTGTGCTCAGTACTAAGGGCAAAGGAGAAAATGACAGTGATGTAGTCTGCAAAATAACTGCAGATGTCAGATGTTATGCATGTACGTATGTATCTCTGCAGACATTATAAAACATTGTCTGCAGAGATACATGAAGAGATTCTATGTGCAGCCACCAATAGAGAGAGCTCACCATATACAGAGATACATGATAATATTCTGTCTGCAGCCACCAGTAGGGGGAGTTCCCTGTGTGCAAAGATACATAATAAGATCCTGTTTGCAGCCACCACTAGTGGAAGCTCCCGGTATACAGAGATAAATAAGATCTTGTCTGCAGCCACCACTAGAGGGAGCTCCCTGTATACAGATTTACATGATAAGATCCTGTCTGCAGACACCATTAGGGGGAGCTCCCTGTATACAGAGATACATGATAAGATCCTGTCTTCAGCCCCTTCTTGGAGGAGTTCCCTGTTTATAGAGATACATGATATGATCCTGTCTGTATCCACCACTAGGAGGAGCTTCCTGTATACAGACATACATGATAAGATCCTGTCTGCAGCCACCACAAGGGGGAGCTCTCTGTATACAGAGATACATGACAATAGTCTGTCTGTAGCCACCACTAGGGGAGCTTTATATATAAAGAAACACGTGATAAGATCTTGTCTGCAGCCACCACTAGGGGGAGCATCCTGTATACTGAGATACATGATAAGATTCTGTCTGCAGTCACCACTAGGGGGAGCATCCTGTATACTGAGATACATGATAAGATTCTGTCTGCAGTCACCACTAGGGGGAGCTCCCTGTATACTGAGATACATGATAAGATCCTGTCTGCATCCACCACTAGGGGGGCTCCCTGTATACAGAGATACATGATAAGATTCTGTCTGCATTCACCACTAGGGGGAGCTCCCTGTATACAGACATACATGATAAGATCCTGTCTGCAGCCACCACTAGGGGGAGCTCTCTGTTTACAGAGATGCATGATAAGATCCTGTCTGCAGCCACCACTAGGGAGAGCTCCCATTATACAGAGATACATAATAAGATCCTGTCTGTATCCACCACTAGGAGGAGCTCCCTTTATTCAGAGATACTTGATAAGAGCCTGTCTGCAGCCACCACCAGGGGAGCTCACTATATACAGAGATATATGATGAGATTCTGTCTGCAGTCACCACTAGGGGGAGCTCCCTATATACAGAGATACATGATAAGATCCTGTCTGCAGCCACCACTAGGGGGAGCTCCCTTTATACAGAGATACTTGATAAGAGCCTGTCTGCAGCCACCACTAGGGGGAGCTCCCTGTATGCATAGATACATTAGAAGATTCTATCTGCAGGCACCACTATGGGGAGCTCCCTGTATACAGAGATACATGATAAGGTCCTGTCTGCAGGCACCACTATGGGGAGCTCCCTGTATACAGACATACATGATAAAATTCTGTCTACAGCCACCACTAGGGGAAGCTCCCTGTATACAGAGATACATGATAAGATCCTGTCTGCAGCCACCACAAGGGGGAGCTCTCTGTATACAGAGATACATGACAATAGTCTGTCTGTAGCCACCACTAGGGGAGCTTTATATATAAAGAAACACGTGATAAGATCTTGTCTGCAGCCACCACTAGGGGGAGCATCCTGTATACTGAGATACATGATAAGATTCTGTCTGCAGTCACCACTAGGGGAGCTCACTATATACAGAGATACATGATGAGATTCTGTCTGCAGTCACCACTAGAAGGAGCTTCCTGTATACAGAGATACATGATAAGATTCTGTCCGCAGTCACCACTAGGGGGAGCTCCCTGTATACAGAGATATATAAGATTCTGTCTGCAGCCACCAGTAGGAGGAGCTCTCTATATACAGAGATACATGATAAGATTCTGTCTGCAGTCACCACTAGGGGAGCTCACTATATACAGAGATACATGATAAGATTCTGTCTGCAGCCACCACTGGGAGGAGCTCCCTGTAAACAGAGATACATGATAAGATCCTGTCTGCAGTCACCACTAGGGAAGCTCCCTGTATACAGAGATACAAGACAATAGTCTGTCTGTAGCCACTACTAGGGGAGCTTCCTATATAAAGAAACACATGATAAGATCTTGTCTGCAGCCACCACTAGGGGGAGCATCCTGTATACTGAGATACATAATAATAATAATAATAATAATCTTTATTTATATAGCACCAACATATTCCGCAGCGCTTTACAGTTTAACAGTTTGAAACACAACAGTCATAGGTAACAATGTTAACAATACAGTAATAAAGCAAAATAAGACAAAATAAGACGAAATAACATGACCATGCTCGTGAGAGCTTACAATCTACAATGAGGTGGGAAGATACAAAGTACAGGTGTGTATTTACAATGATGTATTTACAATGATGGTCCAGCCATCTTCAGGGGGTGGGGGATAGATGGAGATAGTGACTGGCCTACACACACACAAACATAAAATGAGTTTGATTAGGGAACGTTATAGGCCGCTCTGAACAAATGAGTTTTGAGCGAGCGCCTAAAACTATGCAAGTTGTGGATGGTCCTAATATCTTGGGGTAGAGCATTCCAGAGGATTGGCACAGCACGGGAGAAGTCTTGGAGTCGGGAGTGGGAGGTATGGATTAGTGCAGAGGTTAGTCGAAAGTCGTTTGCAAAGCGCAGTGGTCGGCTAGGCCGATAGACAGAAATGAGGGAGGAGATGTAAGGGGGTGCCACACTGTGGAGAGCTTTGTGGGTGAGAACAAGTACTTTGAATTGTATCCTGTAATGAATGGGCAGCCAGTGTAACGACTGGCGAAGAGCGGACACGTCCGAGTAACGATTAGCCAGATGGACAACCCTCGCTGCCGCATTAAGGATAGACTGGAGAGGGGAAAGTCGCGTGAGGGGGAGGCCAATTAATAGAGCGTTACAGTAGTCTAGATGGGAGTGGATTAGGGCGACAGTGAGAGTTTTTGTTGTCTCCATGGTGAGAAAAGGGCAGATTCTAGAGATGTTCTTTAGGTGTAAGCGGCACGAGCTAGCAAGAGATTGTATATGGGAGGTGAAGGAGAGATCAGAGTCAAACATAACACCCAGACAACATGCCTGCTGCCGGGGTGTTATTATGGTGCCACCCATGGAGAGGGAAATGTCAGATTTAGGGAGGTTAGTAGAAGGCGGGAGCAGAAGAAGTTCAGTTTTGGAGAGATTGAGTTTCAGATAGAGAGCGGACATGATGTCAGAGACTGTGGACAGACAGTTAGTGGCGTTCTGTAGTACAGCGGGGGTAAGGTCAGGGGATGACGTGTATAGTTGTGTGTCATCAGCATAAAGATGGTACTGAAAGCCAAATCTGCTGATAGTCTGTCCAATTGGGGCCGTGTAGAGGGAGAAGAGAAGGGGGCCAAGGACTGAGCGCTGAGGTACCCCGACAGTGAGAGGAAGAGGAGATGAAGTGGAGCCAGAGAACAGAACACTGAAGGAGCGTTCAGAAAGATAGGAAGAGAACCAGGAGAGAGCAGTGTCCTTAATGCCTAGTGACTGGAGCCTAGAGAGTAGGAGAGGGTGGTCAACAGTGTCGAAAGCTGCAGAAAGGTCGAGAAGAATGAGCAGAGAGTGGTCACCGTTACATTTTGCTGTCAGTAGGTCATTGGTCACCTTGATGAGTGCAGTTTCCGTCGAATGTAGGGGGCGGAACCCAGACTGTGAAGGGTCTAGGAGGGAATGAGTGGAGAGGTAACGGGTAAGGCGGGAGTAGACTAGGCGCTCCAGGAGTTTTGAGATGAAGGGGAGATTGGAGACCGATCTGTAGTTGTTTGTGCATGATGGGTCAAGGGTGGGGTTTTTTTAGTAATGGAGTAATGTAGAGTGTTTGAAGGAGGAGGGAAAAATGCCAAAGGAAAGGGAGAGATTAAAAATTGTAGTAAGGTGAATTGTGACGACTGGAGAGAGAGACTGGAGGAGGTGTGAGGGAATGGGGTCGGTGGTGCATGTAGTCGGACGAGAAGAGGAGAGGAGCTTGGAGACTTCTTCTGTGATGGGATCGAATGTGGAGAGTGAGCCAGGGGAGATGCAGGGAGGAATAGGAGTCATTGCACTTGGTGTCTGGGAGCGGATATCCTGACGGATATTGTCTATTTTCTCTATAAAGTGGGAGGCCAGGTCATCAGCACAAATGTCTGTGATAGGGTCTTGTGCTTTTGGCCTGAGGAGGGAGTGAAAGGTGTTAAAAAGTTTCTTGGGGTTGTTGGATAGTGAGGAGATCAGGGTGGTGTAGTAGGGCTGTTTGGCGAGGTGAAGGGCAGAGTTACAGGTCCTTAACATAAATTTGAAGTGTATGAAGTCTTCTGGGGTGCAAGTTTTCCTCCATAAGCGTACAGCACTCCGAGAGCATCGCTGGAGAAATCGGGTTTGCAATGTGAGCCAGGGCTGTTTCACTCTGTGTTTGGAGGTTCTGAGGGTGAGGGGAGCTACTTGGTCTAGGGTACTTCTAAGAGTGTCATTGTAGTAATGTACAGCCAGATCAGGACAGGAAAAAGAAGAGATTGGGGACAGTGATGGGTGTAAGGAGTCTGAAAGTGTATGAGGGTTAATGGCTTGTAGATTTCAGAATGTGTGGTAGGTAGGAGAGTGCTGGGGTGGGCGAGGAATTGTGAGTGTGAAGGAGAGAATGTTGTGATCAGAGAGGGGAAGTGGTGAGTTATCTAGGTAAGAGATTGAACAGAGCCGGACAAAGACCAGGTCCAGGGTGTTACCGTCTTTGTGTGTTTCAGAGGTTGAGAGCTGTAAGAGGCCTAGGGAAGTGGTTAGTGATAGAAGCTGGGATGCAGATGTGGAAATGGGGCTGTTAATGGGGATGTTGAAGTCTCCCAGGATAAGGGTTGGTAGTTCTGAGGACATGAAGTGCGGCAGCCAGGCTGAGAAGTGGTCCAGGAAGTGGGTGGGTGAGCCCTGGGGCCGGTATATGACCGCTACTCTGAGGGAGAGGGGAAGGAAGAGCCTGATGGTGTGGACCTCAAAAGAAGGGAATGAAAGTGAAGGAACTGGGGGTATAACCTGGAACGTGCATTGGGGGGACAAGAGTATGCCGACTCCACCACCAGGTCTGTTCGTGGGTCTTGGGGAATGGGAGAATTGTAAGCCACCATGGGAAATGGCAGCAGGTGAGACAGTGTCAGAGTCCTGGATCCAGGTTTCAGTGAGGGCCAAAAGATTCAGAGAGTTGTTCACAAAGTAGTTGTGCAGGAAAGGAAGCTTGTTACATACAGACCGTGGATTCCAAAGGGCACAATTGAAAGGGAGAGATGAGGGAGTGCAAGTAATATTAATAAGGTTAGTATGGTTTTGATATGAGGTAGGGTAGCGGTTGAGGTTGGGGGATGGGGGACCGGGGTTGGGGGATATGTCCCCCGAAATCAGTAGGAGTAACAAGAAAAAAAGCAAGTAGTTTTTTGAAGTGTAAGAAGTTTTTTTGTGCAGTGTGTTTGGGTAAGATGGACTGAGGTTTTTCATAAAGGTAAGAAGCGCATGGGAGCTGTACATGGGAGAGGGAAGTATAGAGGGGCTGATGTATATGAGTTGTGATGGAGGGGGGATTGGGCGGTGAATGTGGATTGAAAGGGAACATAGGAGGATAGTAATAAAGCACATGGATAGAGGGGAGAGCAGAGTGTGCCTTACCTGACTCCTGCCCTGGCTAACTGCCATGGAATAACTGCTGTATCATGACGCTTATCTTCGTGGTGCTTTGCTTCTGTGACGCGTGCACCCCCACTTGCGTGCACCCCTAAGGATGGTTCTACATTTATAGTCCAATGCTGGGTCAGAAGAGATGGATTGTGGGACCAGGGTGGGGATAATTTGGCAGCTGGGGCCAGCACACCAGGGGGTGGTTAAATGATCAAACACATTGACAAGACAAGATCCTGTCTGCAGCCACCACTAGGGGGAGCTCCCTGCATACCAAGATACATGATAAGATTCTGTCTGCGGCCACCACTAGGGGGAGTTCCCTGTATGCAAAGATACGTGATAAGATCCTGTTTGCAGTCACCACTAGGTGGAGCTCCCTGTGTACAGAGATACATGATAAGATCCTATCTGCAGCCACAACTCAGAGGAGTTCCCTGTTTATAGCGATACATAAGATCCTGTCTGCAGCCATCACAAGGGGGAGCTCCCTGTATACAGAGATGCATGATAAGATCTTGTCTGCAGCCATCACCAGAGGAAGCTCCCGGTATACAGAGATACATAAGATCCTGTCTGCAGCCACCACTAGGAGGAGCTCCCTTTTTACAGAGATACATGATAAGATCCTGTTTGCAGCCACCACTAGGGGGAGCTCCCTGTATACAGAGATACATCATAAGGTTCCTGTCTGCACCCACCACTAGGGGGAGCTCTCTGTATACAGAGATACATGATAAGATCCTGTCTGCAGCCCCTTCTAGGAGGAGTTCCCTGTTTATAGAAATGCATTATATGATCCTGTCTGTATCCACCACTAGGGGGAGCTCCCTGTATACAGAGATACATGATAAGATCCTGTCTGCAGCCACCACTGGGAGGAGTTCCCTGTATACAGAGATACAAGACAATAGTCTGTCTGTAGCCACCACTAGGGGAGCTTTGTATATAAAGAAACACATGATGAGATCCCTTCTGTAGCCTCCACTAGGGGGAGCTCCCTGTATACAGAGATACATGATAAGATTCTGTCTGCAGTCACCACTAGGGGGAGCTTCTTATATACAGAGATACATGATAAGATTCTGTCTGCAGCCACCACTAGGGGGAGCTTCCTGTATACAGAGACACATGATAAGTTTCTGTTTGCAGTCACCACTAGGGGGGGCTCCCAGTATACGGAGATACATGATAAGATCCTGTCTGCAAACCACCACTAGGGGGAGCTCCCTGTATACAGAGATACATGATAAGATCCTGTCTGCAAACCACCACTAGGGGGAGCTCCCTGTATGCAGAGATACATGATAAGATCCTGTCAGCCGTCACCACTATGGGGAGCTTCTTGTATAGACAGATACATAAGATTCTGTCTGCAGCCACCACAAGTTTCATGTATATGATATTTGCAATTTCTACGGTGTCTCAGACTCAGCTATTATCTCAGCTGTTATCAGTACATAACGGACATGTCATCTGTAAGAATGACTACTGCTCTCATCGGATGTTCATGATGCACGATAATGAAGAATAGCTCCATTGTGTTCTTTATACCATGCACCCGGTAGTAAGGATCTACAAGCGCCATGATATCACCATTTGAATACTTGTCACTTGATATCATAGTCTGTTGAAGTGACCTTGTCACCAGCATTTTCTATCACTTAAAGGGGATGTCCAACTGGATTTGCTTTACATTAAGAAATTATACGTCCCCATGACTTTCAGTTCAGTATTTGACCCCCACGAACACACATAGAGGATCTAATCTGGTGATGTGAGTGACCCCCAAACAAGTAGATGCGCAGCTGACGCTGGGGTGGTCGCTGTCCCTGGGGTCAGTGCGCTGTATTGTAGGCATAAGCTCTGGTGATTGTTGAGTTAGGACACTGCTTTCTCTCGTCAACCATTAATCCTCTGCAGACAGTACAACTCATAGGGTATGTGCACACGTTGCGGATTCTCTGCGAATCCGCAGCGTTTTTTACAGTGCAGATACGCTGCAGATCCGCATTTGATTTACAGTACAATCTAAATCAATGAGAAAAAAAAAATGCTGTGCACACTTTGCGCAAAATCCGCTGCGGAAACGCTGCGGATTACAAGAAGTAGCATGTCACTTCTTTTTTGCGAATCTGCAGCGTTTTTGTACCCATTCCATTATAGAAAACCGCAGGGGTAAAAAACGCTGCAAATCCGCAAGAAAACCGCAGCAAAAATGCACAAAAAACGCGACAAATCCACAGGTGCGTTTTCTGCCAGGAGAGGCAGAATCCGCTCCAGAAATTCCTAAGCCTAATCCGCAATGTGTGCACATAGCCTTATAACAGCAGTCTCTTTTGCTCTTGCATTTTTTACATTTTTCGTCACTTTATTTGTGTGAGGCCGGCCTCACACTAGCGAGTTTTACGGACATAAGAGCGCAGAAACTACGTCCGTAAAACTCGCATAACATATGGCACAATTATTCTCTATGCCCCTGCTCCTATCTGCCGTATTTTACTGATCAGTATTATACGGCTTTCTTCGGCCGTAGAAAATCGCAGCATGCTGCGTTTGTCACCGTATTGCGCAAATAAAACGTCAATGAAAGTCTATGGAAGCCCCAAAAATACGGATCACACACGGACCAGCAGTGTGACTTGCGAGAAATACGCAGCGCTGTTAGAGAGGAAAGCCGGTAATTCAGTGTGGTGTACAGTAAAATCACACTGACAGCTTACAGAAGAATTGGTATAATAAATGTGCACACATAGAATAGGTATATATATATATATATATATATATATATATATATATATATATATATATATGTCAGTAGACACATATATGTATATATATTAATATTTCATCCAGCACGATATAACAGAAAGCCGGTAATTCAATTACCGGCTTTTGCTTTCTCCTTCCTAAACCCGACATGATATGAGACCTGGTTTACATACAGTAAACCATCTCATATTCCCATTTTTTTTTGCATATTCCACACTACTAATGTTAGTAGTGTGTATATGCAAAATTTGGCCGTTCTAGCTATTAAATTCAATGGTTAAATGGCGGAAAAAATTGGCGTGGGCTCCCGCACAATTTTCTCCGCCAGAGTAGTAAAGCCAGTGACTGAGGGCAGATATTAATAGCCTGGAGA
Source organism: Ranitomeya imitator (assembly GCF_032444005.1). Lineage (NCBI taxonomy): Eukaryota > Metazoa > Chordata > Amphibia > Anura > Dendrobatidae > Ranitomeya > Ranitomeya imitator. The sequence goes on along the minus strand of NC_091282.1, from coordinate 787,323,350 downwards.
GGGTCCACGGTTATTGGCCCCCCCCTGGCTAAAAACATCTGCCCCCAGCCACCCCAGAAAAGGCACATCTGGAAGATGCGCCTATTCTGGCACTTGGCCACTCTTTTCCCATTCCCGTGTAGCGGTGGGATATGTGGTAATGAAGGGTTAATGCCACCTTGCTATTGTAAGGTGACATTAAGCCAAATTAATAATGGAGAGGCGTCAATTATGACACCTATCCATTATTAATCCAATACTAGTAAAGGGTTAAAAAAAACACACACACATTATTAAAAATTATTTTAATGAAATAAAAACAAAGGTTGTTGTAATAATTTATTCTACGCTCAATCCAATCACTGAAGACCCTCGATCTGTAACAAAAAAAAAATAAACCAACAATATACATACCTTCCGAGGATCTGTAAGGTCCAACGATGTAAATCCATCTGAAGGGGTTAAAATATTTTGCAGCAAGGAGCTCTGCTAATGCAGCGCAGCTCCTTGCTGCAAAACCCCGGAGAATGAAGGTAAAGTAGGTCAATGGGGATATGAGATGGTTTACTGCATGTAAACCATGTCTCATATCATGTCGGGTTTAGGAAGGAGATAGGAAAAGCCGGCAATTGAATTACCGGCTTTAAAGCTATCTCGCGCTGTATGAAGTAATAATATATGTACATATATGTGTCTACTGACATTATATATATATATATATATATATATGACAGTATATATGTTTTTGTTTTTTTTACACATGGATCCCTTGTATAGCTGTATGTCGGTTTTGCAAGCCTGCGATAAAAACACGCAGTACGCATGACATACGGATTACATACGGAGGATGCCATGCGCAAAATACGCTGACACACCCTGCCTACGGAGGAGCTACGGACCACTATTTTGGGGACTTTTCAGCGTATTACGGCCGTAAAAAACAGACCGTATTTTCATACGCTGAGTGTGAAGCCGACCTGATTGTATCTAAATGTTGCACAATGTAACATTCTCATCCCTTCATATTTATTGCACAGGAACAACCTGAAACAAGTCTGTGTCACATGAAGAATCACTCTACTGTACAGCAGTCAGCAGGGAGAACCTCTATGACTACCTTAATACACATACAGCTTGTTATATTTTGCAGTTTTACAAAAGTAATGAGTGGATGGGGCTTTAGAAATAGAACCACAGACCATTATTCATCCAGCAGCTTTTGCCAATTTCCTGGGGTAAAACTGTTTGAAATGTCCCGAAAGTTCTTGCGCTACTTGTAGCATAGAATAAATTTAGCAACTTTTCAAGTTTTATCCAGCTGCTGGCCCGTGGAGCCAATACAATACCGCTTCATAAAACCGCTATATAGTGTGTAGGTTATCTTTATAATGTTACAATTACTGGATAGATAGATAGATAGATAGATAGATAGATAGATAGATAGATAGATAGATAGATAGATAGATAGATAGATAGATAGATAGATAGGATAGATGATAGATAGATAGGATAGATGATAGATAGATAGATAGATAGATAGATAGATAGATATGATAGATGATAGATAGATAGATAGATGATAGATAGATAGGTAGATATGATAGATGATAGATAGATAGATAGATAGATAGATTGATAATACAGTAGATAGATAGATAGATAGATAGAATAGAATAGATGATAGATAGATGATAGATAGATAGATAGATAGATAGATAGATAGATAGATAGATAGATAGATAGATAGATAGATAGATAGATTGATAATACAGTAGATAGATAGATAGATAGAATAGAATAGAATAGATGATAGATAGATGATAGATAGATAGATAGATAGATAGATAGATAGATAGATAGATAGATAGATAGATAGATAGATAGATAATACAGTAGATAGATAGATAGATAGATAGATAGAATAGAATAGATGATAGATAGATGATAGATAGATAGATAGATAGATAGATAGATAGATAGATAGATAGATAGATAGAGCGATAGATAGAGCAAAACATGCAGGCAGCACTCCATAGCTTAAAGGTGAAAAATATGTGGTTTTATTTCAAACCCACATGATTATGGCGTTTTCTAGCATCCTCCATGTGCTAATAAGGAATCCTGACTGGCTGTGATGTAAGTCCAAATTTGCACATATGTATGCACTGTGTAATAAGACACAGGAGTCACTTTTTGCAAGTGACACTTTATACATTATGTAATATTTTGCAATGATGTTATTGCACGTTGAGATTATTGACTTGGAATATGTATTTTAAACACTTTTTGGATGGAATATAACTTAATAAGGATTGTTAAGAATCATGTATACAGTATATACTCACCCAAGTGTGTTGATCACTGCTTGAGAAAGGCTCAATTGAGCCGAAACGTCGCCACAGCATGTGGGATTGAAATAAAACCACAGATTTTTTCGCCTTTAAGCTATGGAGTGCTGCCTGCATTTTTCCCTATGTCTGGATTGAGGCAAGTTATTATTATTATTATTATTTATTTATATATCACCATTGACTCCATGGTGCTCTACATGAGACGGGGTTACATACAAATTACAGATATCACTTACAGTAGACAAACTGACAAAGGTAGACTGATACAGAGGGAAGAGGACCCTGCCCTTGCGGGCTTACATTCTACAGGATTATGGGGAAGGAGACAATAGGTTGAGGGTTGCAGGAGCTCCGGTGTTGGTGAGGTGGTAGCTTCAGTAGTGGTGAGGAGGCAGCGGGGTCACTGCAGGCTGTAGGCTTTCCTGGAGAGGTGGGTTTTCAGGTTCCGTCTGAAGGATCCGAATGCGGTTGATAGTCGGACGTGTTGGGCCAAGAATTCCAGAGGATGGGGGAGATTCGGGAGATGGTTGGGTGAGGATAGAATAAGTGTGGTGGAGAGTAGGAGGTCTTGGGAGGACCGGAGATCACGTGAGGGAAGATATTGGGAGATTAGTTCAGAGATATATGCAGGAGACAGGTTGTGGATGGTTTTGTAGTGATCCTACAAGTCACAATCAACCCTTTAACGAGTCGCGCAATATGACTTAGGATAAAAGTCAATATCTCAATTCGCAGACACAGTGTTTCAGGCTGTTGGCCCTCGTCAGTGCGAAGCAGGAGAACTGATTTGGCTAGGTGAGACGTAGGTCAGTATTAGTAATTTGAACTGGATACGCTGAGGGAATGGGAGCCAGTGAAGAGATTTTTTTAGAGGGGAGAAGCAGAGGAGTAGCGAGGAGAGAGATGAAGTTTTGGATGTTTTGTCAAGGAGGCGTGCACCCACCTATTGCTAAAGTGCTGTTCCATTTGTTGTATAAATAGATAGATAGATATTAGATAGATAGATAGATAGATAGATAGATAGATAGATAGATAGATATGGGATAGATGGATGATAGATAGATAGATGGATAGATAGATAATAGATAGATAGATGATAGATAGATAGATAGATAGATAGATAGATGGTAATAGATAATTGATAGACAAAAAAATGCACAGCCGCCCTCTATAATGGCTAAGACACATGCAATCACTGAATACATGCGATCTCACGCTATATTTAGCAGTGATGCATTTCAGATCTCATGTCCTCAGTCTTTGTGTTTCAGTCCTTGCAGATGTTGCTTTGCACTTTCGTTGTGTATTTTGCAGTCATTGCAGCTTGCACTTTTTCACACTATGTGGAGGTGCTGTTCAGGTTTTTCGTAGATAGATGGATGGATAGTCGGCTTGGAAGCTGTGACAATACTACCCGGCGCTCCAGATCTATAATCAGATGTATACGGTGGGGGAGGTGCTGAGCGTTGTTGATCATAGGGGACTCAAGTCATTAAGCTGAAAATTAATTCATCAAAACAAACCGTAACTGTGCGTCGGGGGAGGGGCGGTGATACCTGATAATGACCATGCGACAGGCGGCATGTGCAGAAGCCCACGCTTGCTGAGGTGTATGATGGCAGGCAGTCCGGCCGTCAGATGATGTGCTAGTTTCCTCAGAGTGGTGCGAGCCAAGCTCAGACTCGGAACCTCCTGCCCGGAATCACACACTTGTCTTCATGTAACTCTTAGTTGTTTAATGCAAAAAGTAGACAAAGCCAAAAATATACATATTAGACTTGACAAACCAAGGAGCTTGTTCCCGGACACCGCTGATACATGTGTGCGGCCACAAACCCAGGAGCTTGTTCCCAGACACCGATGATACCTGTCTGTGGCCACAAACCCAGGAGCTTGTTCCCGGACAACACTGATACTTGTCTGCGGCCACAATCCCAGGCACTTATTCCTGGACACTACTGATACGTGTCTGCGGCTACAAACTCAGGAGCTTGTTACTGGACACCATTGACACGTGTCTGTGGCCACAAACCCAGGAGCTTGTTCCCAGACACCGATGATAAGTGTCTGTGGCCACAAACACAGGAGCTTGTTCCCGGACAACGCTGATGCTTGTCTGTGGCCACAAACCCTGGAGCTTGTTCCCAGGCACCGCTGATACGTGTCTGTGGCCACGAACCCAGGAGCATGTTCCCAGACACCGATGATACATGTCTGTGGCCACAAACCCAGGAGCTTGTTCCCGGACAACGCTGATACTTGTCTGCGGCCACTAACCCAGGCACTTATTCCTGGATACTACTGATACGTGTCTGTGGCCACAAACCCAGGAGCTTGTTCCCAGACACCGCTGATACGTGTCTGTGGCCACAAACCCAGGAGCTCGTTCCCGGACACCGCTGATACTTGTCTGTGGCCACAAACCCAGGAGCTTATTCCTGGATACCACTGATTCGTGTCTGTGGCCACAAACCCAGGAGCTTGTTCCCGTACACCACTGATACTTGTCTGCGGCCACAAACCCAGGTGCTCGTTCCCGGACACCGCTGATATGTGTCTGTGGCAACAAACCCAGGAGCTTATTCCCAGGCACTGCTGATATGTGTCTGTAGCCACAAACCCAGGAGCTTGTTCCCGGACACCGCTGATACTTGTCTGCGGCCACAAACCCAGGCACTTATTCATGGATCCCACTGATACGTGTCTGTGGCCACAAACCCAGGAGCTTGTTCCCAGACACTGCTGATACGCATCTGTGGCCACAAACCCAGGAGCTTGTTCCCGGACACCGCTGATACTTGTCTGCGGCCACAAACCCAGGCTCTCATTCCCGGACACCGCTGATATGTGTCTGTGGCCACAAACCCAAGAGCTTATTCCCAGACACCGCTGATACGTGTCTGTGGCCACAAACCCAGGAGCTTGTTCCCGGACACCGCTGATACGTGTCTGTGGCCACAAACCCAGGATCTTGTTCCCGGACACCGCTGATATGTGTTTGTGGCCACAAACCAAGGAGCTTGTTCCCAGACAATGCTGATACTTGTCTGTGGCCACAAACCCATGCACTTATTCCTGGATACCACTGATATGTGTCTGTGGCCACAAACCCAGGAGCTTGTTCCCAGACACCGCTGATACGTGTCTGTGGCCACAAACCCAGGAGCATGTTCCCGGACACAGCTGATACTTGTCTGTGGCCACAAACCCAGGGAGCTTATTCCTGGATACCACTGATTCGTGTATGTGGCCACAAACCCAGGAGCTTGTTCCCAGACACCGCTGATACTTGTCTGTGGCCACAAACCCAGGTGCTCGTTCTCGGACACCGCTGATATGTGTCTGTGGCCACAAACCCAGGAGCTTATTCCCAGACACCGCTGATATGTGTCTGTGGCCACAAACCCAGGAGCTTATTCCCAGACACCGCTGATAGGTGTCTGTAGCCACAAACTCAGGAGCTTGTTCCTGGACACCGCTGATACTTGTCTGAGGCCACAAACCCAGGCACTTATTCCTGGATACTACTGATACGTGTCTGTGGCCACAAACCCAGGAGCTTGTTCCCAGACACCGCTGATATGTGTCTGTGGCCACAAACCCAGGAGCTTATTCCCAGACACCGCTGATAGGTGTCTGTAGCCACAAACTCAGGAGCTTGTTCCTGGACACCGCTGATACTTGTCTGAGGCCACAAACCCAGGCACTTATTCCTGGATACTACTGATACGTGTCTGTGGCCACAAACCCAGGAGCTTGTTCCCAGACACCGCTGATACGTGTCTGTGACCACAAACCCAGGAGCATGTTCCCGGACACCGCTGATACTTGTCTGTGGCCACAAACCCAGGGAGCTTATTCCTGGATACCACTGATTCGTGTATGTGGCCACAAACCCAGGAGCTTGTTCCCAGACACCGCTGATACTTGTCTGTGGCCACAAACCCAGGTGCTCGTTCTCGGACACCGCTGATATGTGTCTGTGGCCACAAACCCAGGAGCTTATTCTTGGATACCACTGATTCGTGTCTGTGGCCACAAACCCAGGAGCTTATTCCCAGACACCGCTGATACGTGTCTGTGGCCACAAAGCCAGGAGCTTGTTCCCGGACACTGCTGATACTTGTCTGCGGGCACAAACCCAGGATCTTGTTCCCAGACACCGCTGAAACTTGTCTGCGGCCACAAACCCAGGCGCTCGTTCCCAAACACCGCTGATACGTGTCTGTGGCCACAAACCCAGGAGCTTGTTCCCAGACACCGCTGATAGGTGTCTGTAGCCACAAACTCAGGAGCTTGTTCCTGGACACCGCTGATACTTGTCTGAGGCCACAAACCCAGGCACTTATTCCTGGATACTACTGATACGTGTCTGTGGCCACAAACCCAGGAGCTTGTTCCCAGACACCGCTGATACGTGTCTGTGACCACAAACCCAGGAGCATGTTCCCGGACACCGCTGATACTTGTCTGTGGCCACAAACCCAGGGAGCTTATTCCTGGATACCACTGATTCGTGTATGTGGCCACAAACCCAGGAGCTTGTTCCCAGACACCGCTGATACTTGTCTGTGGCCACAAACCCAGGTGCTCGTTCTCGGACACCGCTGATATGTGTCTGTGGCCACAAACCCAGGAGCTTATTCTTGGATACCACTGATTCGTGTCTGTGGCCACAAACCCAGGAGCTTATTCCCAGACACCGCTGATACGTGTCTGTGGCCACAAAGCCAGGAGCTTGTTCCCGGACACTGCTGATACTTGTCTGCGGGCACAAACCCAGGATCTTGTTCCCAGACACCACTGAAACTTGTCTGCGGCCACAAACCCAGGCGCTCGTTCCCAAACACCGCTGATACGTGTCTGTGGCCACAAACCCAGGAGCTTGTTCCCAGACACCGCTGATAGGTGTCTGTAGCCACAAACTCAGGAGCTTGTTCCTGGACACCGCTGATACTTGTCTGAGGCCACAAACCCAGGCACTTATTCCTGGATACTACTGATACGTGTCTGTGGCCACAAACCCAGGAGCTTGCTCCCGGACACCGCTGATACTTGTATGCGGCCACAAACCCTAGCTCTCGTTCCCGGACACCGCTGATATGTGTCTGCGGCCACAAACCCAGGCGCTTGTTACTGCACACCGCTAATACGTGTCTGCGACCACAAACCCAGGCACTTCTTACCGGACACTGCCGATACATATCTGCGGCCACGAACCCAGGAGCTTGTTACTGGACACCATTGATACGTGTCTGCAGCAACAGACCCAGGCGCTTATTCCTGGATACCAGTGATACATGTCTGCAGCCACAGACCCAGGCACTTGTTCCTGGACACCACTGATACGTGTCTGCGGCCACAAACTCAGGAGCTTGTAACTGGACATCACTGATACTTGTCTGCAGCCACAAACTCAGGAGCTTGTAACTGGACACCACTGATACGTGTCTGCAGCCACAAACTCAGGAGCTTGTAACTGGACACCACTGATACGTGTCTGCGGCCACAGACCCAGGCACTTATTTCTGGATACCACTGATACGTGTTTGCAGCCACAGACCCAGGCACTTGTTCCTGAACACCACGTGTCTGTGGCCACAAACCCAGGAGCTTGTTCCCGGACACCGCTGATACTTGTCTGCGGCCACAAACCCAGGTGCTCGTTCCCGGACACCGCTGATATGTGTCTGTGGCCACAAACCCAGGAGCTTATTCCCAGACACCGCTGATATGTGTCTGTGGCCACAAACCCAGGAGCTTATTCCCAGACACCGCTGATAGGTGTCTGTAGCCACAAACTCAGGAGCTTGTTCCTGGACACCGCTGATACTTGTCTGAGGCCACAAACCCAGGCACTTATTCCTGGATACTACTGATACGTGTCTGTGGCCACAAACCCAGGAGCTTGTTCCCAGACACCGCTGATACGTGTCTGTGACCACAAACCCAGGAGCATGTTCCCGGACACCGCTGATACTTGTCTGTGGCCACAAACCCAGGGAGCTTATTCCTGGATACCACTGATTCGTGTATGTGGCCACAAACCCAGGAGCTTGTTCCCAGACACCGCTGATACTTGTCTGTGGCCACAAACCCAGGTGCTCGTTCTCGGACACCGCTGATATGTGTCTGTGGCCACAAACCCAGGAGCTTATTCTTGGATACCACTGATTCGTGTCTGTGGCCACAAACCCAGGAGCTTATTCCCAGACACCGCTGATACGTGTCTGTGGCCACAAAGCCAGGAGCTTGTTCCCGGACACTGCTGATACTTGTCTGCGGGCACAAACCCAGGATCTTGTTCCCAGACACCGCTGAAACTTGTCTGCGGCCACAAACCCAGGCGCTCGTTCCCAAACACCGCTGATACGTGTCTGTGGCCACAAACCCAGGAGCTTGTTCCCAGACACCGCTGATAGGTGTCTGTAGCCACAAACTCAGGAGCTTGTTCCTGGACACCGCTGATACTTGTCTGAGGCCACAAACCCAGGCACTTATTCCTGGATACTACTGATACGTGTCTGTGGCCACAAACCCAGGAGCTTGCTCCCGGACACCGCTGATACTTGTATGCGGCCACAAACCCTAGCTCTCGTTCCCGGACACCGCTGATATGTGTCTGCGGCCACAAACCCAGGCGCTTGTTACTGCACACCGCTAATACGTGTCTGCGACCACAAACCCAGGCACTTCTTACCGGACACTGCCGATACATATCTGCGGCCACGAACCCAGGAGCTTGTTACTGGACACCATTGATACGTGTCTGCAGCAACAGACCCAGGCGCTTATTCCTGGATACCAGTGATACATGTCTGCAGCCACAGACCCAGGCACTTGTTCCTGGACACCACTGATACGTGTCTGCGGCCACAAACTCAGGAGCTTGTAACTGGACATCACTGATACTTGTCTGCAGCCACAAACTCAGGAGCTTGTAACTGGACACCACTGATACGTGTCTGCAGCCACAAACTCAGGAGCTTGTAACTGGACACCACTGATACGTGTCTGCGGCCACAGACCCAGGCACTTATTTCTGGATACCACTGATACGTGTTTGCAGCCACAGACCCAGGCACTTGTTCCTGAACACCACGTGTCTGTGGCCACAAACCCAGGAGCTTGTTCCCGGACACCGCTGATACTTGTCTGCGGCCACAAACCCAGGTGCTCGTTCCCGGACACCGCTGATATGTGTCTGTGGCCACAAACCCAGGAGCTTATTCCCAGACACCGCTGATATGTGTCTGTGGCCACAAACCCAGGAGCTTGTTCCCGGACACTGCTGATACTTGTCTGCGGGCACAAACCCAGGATCTTGTTCCCAGACACCGCTGAAACTTGTCTGCGGCCACAAACCCAGGCGCTTGTTCCCAAACACCGCTGATACGTGTCTGTGGCCACAAACCCAGGAGCTTGTTCCCAGACACCGCTGATACGTGTCTGTGGCCACAAACCCAGGATCTTGTTCCCGGACACCGCTGAAACTTGTCTGCAACCACAAACCCAGGCGCTCGTTCCCGGACAGCGCTGATATGTGTCTGTGGCCACAAACCCAGGAGCTTGTTCCCAGACACCGCTGATACATGTTTGTGGCCACAAACCCAGGAGCTTGTTCCCGGACACCGCTGATACTTGTCTGCGGCCACAAACCCAGGTGCTCGTTCCCGGACACCGCTGATATGTGTCTGTGGCCACAAACCCAGGAGCTTATTCCCAGACACCGCTGATACGTGTCTGTAGCCACAAACCCAGGAGCTTGTTCCTGGACACCGCTGATACTTGTCTGAGGCCACAAACCCAGGCACTTATTCCTGGATACTACTGATACGTGTCTGTGGCCACAAACCCAGGAGCTTGCTCCCGGACACCGCTGATACTTGTATGCGGCCACAAACCCTGGCTCTCGTTCCCGGACACTGCTGATATGTGTCTGTGGCCACAAACCCAGGCACTTCTTACCGGACACTGCCGATACATGTCTGCGACCACGAACCCAGGAGTTTGTTACTGGACACCATTGATACGTGTCTGCAGCCACAGACCCAGGCACTTGTTCCTGGACACCACTGATACGTGTCTGCGGCCACAAACTCAGGAGCTTGTAACTGGACATCACTGATACGTGTCTGCAGCCACAAACTCAGGAGCTTGTAACTGGACAACACTGATACGTGTCTGCGGCCACAGACCCAGGCACTTATTTCTGGATACCACTGATACGTGTCTGCAGCCACAGACCCAGGCACTTGTTCCTGAACACCACTGATACGTGTCTGCAGCCACAAACTCAGGAGCTTGTTACTGGACACCATTGATACGTGTCTGTGGCCACAAACCCAGGAGCTTGTTCCCAGACACCGCTGATACATGTCTGTGGCCACAAACCCAGAGCTTGTTCCCGGACACCGCTGATACTTGTCTATGGCCACAAACCCAGGCGCTCGTTCCCGGACAGCGCTGATATGTGTCTGTGGCCACAAACCCAGGAGCTTGTTCCCAGACACCGCTGATACATGTCTGTGGCCACAAACCCAGAGCTTGTTCCCGGACACCGCTGATACTTGTCTATGGCCACAAACCCAGGCGCTCGTTCCCGGACAGCGCTGATATGTGTCTGTGGCCACAAACCCAGGAGCTTGTTCCCAGACACCGCTGATACATGTTTGTGGCCACAAACCCAGGAGCTTGTTCCCGGACACCGCTGATACTTGTCTGCGGCCACAAACCCAGGTGCTCGTTCCCGGACACCGCTGATATGTGTCTGTGGCCACAAACCCAGGAGCTTATTCCCAGACACCGCTGATACGTGTCTGTAGCCACAAACCCAGGAGCTTGTTCCTGGACACCGCTGATACTTGTCTGAGGCCACAAACCCAGGCACTTATTCCTGGATACTACTGATACGTGTCTGTGGCCACAAACCCAGGAGCTTGCTCCCGGACACCGCTGATACTTGTATGCGGCCACAAACCCTGGCTCTCGTTCCCGGACACTGCTGATATGTGTCTGTGGCCACAAACCCAGGCACTTCTTACCGGACACTGCCGATACATGTCTGCGACCACGAACCCAGGAGTTTGTTACTGGACACCATTGATACGTGTCTGCAGCCACAGACCCAGGCACTTGTTCCTGGACACCACTGATACGTGTCTGCGGCCACAAACTCAGGAGCTTGTAACTGGACATCACTGATACGTGTCTGCAGCCACAAACTCAGGAGCTTGTAACTGGACAACACTGATACGTGTCTGCGGCCACAGACCCAGGCACTTATTTCTGGATACCACTGATACGTGTCTGCAGCCACAGACCCAGGCACTTGTTCCTGAACACCACTGATACGTGTCTGCAGCCACAAACTCAGGAGCTTGTTACTGGACACCATTGATACGTGTCTGTGGCCACAAACCCAGGAGCTTGTTCCCAGACACCGCTGATACATGTCTGTGGCCACAAACCCAGAGCTTGTTCCCGGACACCGCTGATACTTGTCTATGGCCACAAACCCAGGCGCTCGTTCCCGGACACCGCTGATATGTGTCTGTGGCCACAAACCCAGGAGCTTGTTACCGGACACCGCCGATACATGTCTGCGGCCACGAACCCAGGACCTTGTTACTGGACACCATTGATACATGTCTGCAGCAACAGACCCAGGCGCTTATTCCTGGACACTACTGATATGTTACTGCGGCCACAAACCCAGGCACTTGTTCCTGGACAACGCTGATATATGTCTGCAGCCACAGATGTTGTTTACTGCACAAATATACTGCATATTAAATATCCTCCAAACAGTGACTGAATTCTGGTGCAGCAATAATAGTTATTAGTGAACGTGGCCAGAGGGTTATATGTGGTTATTGTGTATACAACAGGTGTAATATATAGTATATTGTGTGTAATACACCGCACTATACTTTATCATGTAGTGTACTATACTGTGTAATTATACATTGTGATCCTCTCCAGCACTATGTGCTATATATGCTGTGTACTATTACATGCCATTATATACGGGACGGTGCAATAATATAACATATCACAGTACAAGTTGTATCTCCTTTATACATGGAGACGCTCTGCACTGTACCCTGTGCATCACACCATCAGTCATTTATGGGAATATCAGCATATCTAGATTATTACTATTCTATCCAGCACTTTTTAATTTATGCCATGGTCTTATTTGTTAGTTTTATTGATTCTCATGCTGCACTCTCGAATACCATGCTGGTCTACGTCATCCCATAACATGCTCCAATATACCATACTATGCCGATATAATTTATTGTACTACCCTACATTATAACAGATTGCTCCACAGTATCATAAAATCAGCTCCACTTCACATTATCATCATAGAATGTGCTGTAAGATCCGAGTACTGTACTATTATATACTACTTTAATGGGCTGTACACTAATATTCTTTGTTGAACTACACTATTATACAAGGGTGTACACTATACTGCGCCATCCTATAACATACAATAGTATACTGTGGGATCACATCCTATGACACCATTATAGTGCACTGATCGCTTATATTCTTCTCTGTGCTGAAATAAAGTATCCATAATGTTCTACATTGTAACAGGTCACATAATATCATATTGTAAACTATTTTGTAGCATCTGATACACTGCATCCTACTATTATATAGTATACTATTGGACTCAACTATAATAGACTGTTATAAACTGCACTACGGATTATTAAAACATAACAATGTAAAATCTGTGCACTATACCATTATAAGGGGAACACTACACCTGGTACTGTGTATATAGTATAATATTACCCCTGGTACTGTGTACATAGTATAATATTACCCCTGGTACTGGGTATATAGTGTAACATTACCCCTCGTACTGTATATATAGTATAACATTACCCCTGGTACTGTGTATATAGTGTAACATTACCCCTGGTACTGTGTATATAGTGTAACATTACCCCTGGTACTGAGTATATAGTGTAACATAACCCCTGGTACTGTGTATATAGTGTAACATTACCCCTGGTACTGTGTATATAGTATAACATTACCCCTGGTGCTCTGTATATAGTGTAACATTACCCCTGGTGCTGTGTATATAGTATAACATTACCCCTGGTGCTGTGTATGTAGTATAACATTACCCCTGGTACTGTGTACATAGTATAATATTACCCCTGGTACTGGGTATATAGTGTTGCATTACCCCTGGTACTGTGTATATAGTGTAACATTACCCCTGGTACTGAGTATATATTGTTACATAACCCCTGGTACTGTGTATATAGTGTAACATTACCCCTGGTACTGTGTATATAGTGTAACATTACCCCTGGTGCTCTGTATATAGTGTAACATTACCCCTGGTGCTGTGTATATAGTATAACATTACCCCTGGTGCTGTGTATGTAGTATAACATTACCCCTGGTACTGTGTACATAGTATAATATTACCCCTGGTACTGGGTATATAGTGTTACATTACCCCTGGTACTGTGTATATAGTATAATATTTTGAGTAAATAGATCAACGTGTGCACAGCTTACGGATAGTGGTGCCCAGGTATGTTCCAACACCTTAGTAATATGTAATGAAACCTGGCACTCAACTAATTGAGTGCCAGGTTTCATTACATATAGTATAATATTGACCCTGCTACGGTGTATGTAGTATAATATTACCCCTGGTACTGAGTATATAGTATAACATTACCCCTGGTACTGAGTATATAGTATAACATTACCCTGGTACTGTGTATATAGTATAACATTACCCCTGGTACTGTGTATATAGTGTAACATTACCCCTGGTACTGTGTATATAGTATAACATTACCCCTGGTACTGTGTATAGTGTAACATTACCCCTGGTACTGTGTATATAGTATAACATTACCCCTGGTACTGTGCATATAGTATAACATTACCCCTGGTACTGTGCATATAGTATAACATTACCCATGGTACTGTGCATATAGTATAACATTACCCCTGGTACTGTGCATATAGTATAACATTACCCCTGGTACTGTGCATATAGTATAATATTACCCCTGGAACTGTGTATATAGTATAACATTACCCCTGGTACTGTGTATATAGTATAACAATACCCCTGGTACTGTGCATATAGTATAACATTACCCCTGGTACTGTGTATATAGTATATCATTACTCCTGGTACTGTGCATATAGTATAACATTACCCCTGGTACTGTGTATATAGTATAACATTACCCTGGTACTGTGTGTATAGTATAGCATTACCCCTGGTGCTGTGTATATAGTATAACATTACCCCTGGTACTGTGCATATAGTATAACATTACCCCTGGTACTGTGTATATAGTATAACATTACCCTGGTACTGTGTGTATAGTATAGCATTACCCCTGGTGCTGTGTATATAGTATAACATTACCCTGGTACTGTGTATATAGTATAACATTACCCATGGTACTGTGTATATAGTATAACATTACCCCTGGTACTGTGCATATAGTATAACATTACCCCTGGTATTGTGTATATAGTATAACATTACCCTGGTACTGTGTGTATAGTATAGCATTACCCCTGGTGCTGTGTATATAGTATAACATTACCCTGGTACTGTGCATATAGTATAACATTACCCCTGGTACTGTGTATATAGTATATCATTACTCCTGGTACTGTGCATATAGTATAACATTACCCCTGGTACTGTGTATATAGTATAACATTACCCTGGTACTGTGTGTATAGTATAACATTACCCCTGGTACTGTGTATATAGTATAACATTACCCTGGTACTGTGTGTATAGTATAGCATTACCCCTGGTGCTGTGTATATAGTATAACATTACCCCTGGTACTGTGCATATAGTGTAACATTACCCCTGGTACTGTGTATATAGTATAACATTACCCTGGTACTGTGTGTATAGTATAGCATTACCCCTGGTGCTGTGTATATAGTATAACATTACCCTTGGTACTGTGCATATAGTATAACATTACCCCTGGTACTGTGCATATAGTATAACATGTATAACATTACCCCTGGTACTGTGCATATAGTATAACATTACCCCTGGTACTATGTATATAGTATAACATTACCCCTGGTACTGTATATATAACATTACATTACATCTGGATTTGTTACACTTTCTAATAAAACAAGTTTGCAGAACTGATGACGTCCAAGTGTCACAATATGATACAATTCTAAAAATAATAATAATACAGTTATTAACAATAATACAGTTAGATCCATGATTATATGGTGTCCTTCTGGGATATTCATGCTCAGTATCTCCCATACATCCTGCACTTTCTCTTCTCTGTCTCATAAGATCAGCAATGGATGGAGAGCACCCAGTCTTACCTGAGCTGCCATGAAGGAGAGGTCCATGGTTACTGGTGGAGTGGACCCTTTTCTACAGATCCAGGGCGACCTCAGCTGAGCTCATCCTCCTGGGCTCCCTTAGGTTTTTACATGAGGGGAGGGTAACAACTGGTACTGAGACCTGAGTGACCCAACCTGCTGCTGCCACGCTCATGCCCAGTCCTGCATGCACTGACCACCACTGACCAGGCACTGTGTTCTGCTGATGGTGCTCCAAGAGGGGGAAGCCTACTGTGCCATCCAGAGTTAACTCTTAACTGTCCATCCTCATGGCGCCCATATGTACCGACGGAGAGAAGGGAACAGATGCATGGGTTATGTATTATCCATTGCGAGCTATTCTAGTGTGAACGCCTTGGCACAGATTTGTGTGTTGGTGGCGGAATATTCTGCAGCGAGGTTCATTTATAAAGGGATGTGATGGTTAAATAGGTTCCTATGGAAACAAAAGCTCCTTAGGGACAGAGCGAATAAGCGGAGCGACTGACAGCGAAGTTTCCGGCAGATGTACACGGTGTCGGGAAGTTGGTGACGGTTCTCGATTCGGGCTTCATATAAGGGTCAGAACCTGGATGGATGATTGTAAGAAGCTGAAAAAGAGCAGAACGGAAGTAGCTATAGGGTGTGCGGTGCAAGCCGCTGTACAAGGCTCCAGAGCCTAAAGTGGGGCCAAGGACCCCTCTGCCACATAGGAAGACACCAGTATTATAACGGTGGCATTTTAGGTGGGAGCCGGATACAGAATTTGCATAAAGGTCCTGGGAAAAATGTCTCTATGCAGAAAATATACAAAGTGTCAAACGTGAGAAGTCTGCATGGAAACTATTATTATAAAGGTAATGATCTTATGGGAAAAGACAAAAAAAGGAACTTCCAGATAAAACGTCTCACCAATCCTGGAAATAAGGAGGAAGAACAACAAGAAGATCAATTCAATAATGAAGATATCAGGACATCACTATTGATCTGCAGATGAAAATGGAGATCTCTCATCAAAGGGAATCATTGGAGAGAAAAACAACAAGAAGAATAATCAGATCTATATTATTCACCAGGAGGAGACACACTGATAGTACTGTTATATTCTTTTACACAGAGGCAATATTATAGTAGTTATATTCTACATAGGAGCAGTATTATAGTAGTTATATTCTACATAGGAGCAGTATTATAGTAGCTATATTCTTGTACATAGGGGCAGTATTATAGTAGTTATATTCTTGTACATAGGAGCAGTATTATAGTAGTTATATTCCTGTACATAGAGGCAGTATTATAGTAGTTATATTCTTGTATATGGGGCAGTATTATAGTAGCTATATTCTTGTACATAGGGGCAGTATTATAGTAGTTATATTCTTGTACATAAGAGCAGTATTATAGCAGTTATATTCTTGTACATAGGAGCTGTATTATAGTAGTTATATTCTTGTACATAGGGGCAGTATTATAGCAGTTATGTTTTTGTACATAGAAGCAGTATTATAGTAGCTATATTCTTGTACATAGGAGCAGTATCATAGTAGTTATATTCGTGTACATAGGAGCAGTATTATAGCAGTTATGTTTTTGTACATAGAAGCAGTATTATAGTAGTTATATTCTTGTACATAGCAACAGTATTATAGTAGTTATATTCTTGTACATAGGAGCTGTATTATAGTAGTTATATTCTTGTACATAGGAGCAGTATTATAGTAGTTATATTCTTGTACATAGGGGCAGTATTATAGTAGTTATATTCTTGTACAGAGTAGCACTATTGTAGTAGTTATATTATTGTACATAGGGGGCAGTACTATAGTAGTTATATTCATGTACATAGGGGGCAGTATTGTAGTAGTTATATTTTTGTACATAGAAGCAGTATTATAGTAGCTATATTCTTGTACATAGGAGCAGTATCATAGTAGTTATATTATTGTACATAGGGAGCAGTATTATAGTAGTTATATTCTTGTACATAAAAGCAGTATTATAGCAGTTATGTTTTTGTACATAGAAGCAGTATTATAGTAGTTATATTCTTGTACATAGGGGTCAGTATTATAGTAGTTATATTCTAGGTACATTGGGGCAGTGTTATAGTAGTTATATTCTTGTACATAGGAGCAGTATTATAGTAGTTATATTCCTGTGCATAGATGTCAGTATTATAGTTTATAGTAGTTAGATTATTGTACATAGAAGCAGTATTATAGTAATTATATTCTTGTACATAGGGGGCAGAATTATAGTAGCTATATTCTTGTACATAAGAGCAATATTATAGCACATATATTCTTGCCATGGAAGCAGTATTATAGTAGTTATATTCTTGTACATAGGGGTAGTATTATAGTAGCTATATTCTTGCACATAGGAGCAGTATTATTGCAGTTATATTCTTGCTGTAGGGGCAGTATTATAATAGTTATATTCTTGTACATAGGAGCAGTATTACAGTAGTTATATTGTTTTATATAGAGGCGGTATTATAGTAGTTATATTTTCATGCATATGGAGCAGTATTATGCTAGTTATATTCTTGTACATAGGAGCAGTATTATAGCAGTTATATTATTGTCATAGGGGCAGTATTATAGTAGTTATATTCTTGTACATAGAGTCAGAATTATAGTAGTTATACTCTTGTACATAGGAGAGCTATTATAGTAGTTATATTCTTGTACATGGGGGCAGTATTATAGTAGTTATATTTTTGCACATGGGGGCAGTATTATGGTAGTTATATTCTTGCCATAGGGGCAGCATTATACCAGTTATATCCTTGCCATAAGGGCAGTATTATAGTAGTTATATTCTTGTACATAGGGTCAGAATTATAGTAGCTATATTCTTGTACATGGGCGAAGTATGAAAGTAGTTATATTCTTGTACATGGGGCAGTATTATAGTAGTTATATTCTTGTACATAGGAGCAGTATTACAGTAGTTATATTGTTTTATATAGAGGCAGTATTTTAGTAGTTATATTCTTGCACATAGGGGCAGTATTATAGTAGTTATATTCTTGCACATAGGAGCAGTATTATAGCAGTTATATTCTTGCTGTAGGGGCAGTATTATAATAGTTATATTCTTGTACATAGGAGCAGTATTACAGTAGTTATATTGTTTTATATAGAGGCAGTATTTTAGTAGTTATATTCTTGCACATAGGGGCAGTATTATAGTAGTTATATTCTTGCACATAGGAGTAGTATTATAGTAGTTATATTCTTGTACATAGGGGCAGTGTTATAGTAGTTATATTCTTGTACATAGGAGGAAGTATTATAGTAGTTATATTCTTGTACATCGGAGCAGTATTATAGTAGAGCAAAAAAGGGGAGAAGCCAGCGCAGCCTAAGGTTAAGACGCAATACATGAAGTGCAAATGCACATATTAATTTCTAACTGTATTTTCAAAATGAGACATTTAGCAAACAATTGATCAAGTCTTAACCTTAGGCTACGCTGGCTTCTCCCCTTTTTTTGCCCCAGTATTATAGTAGTTATATTCTTGTACATAGAAGCAGTATTATAGTAGTTATATTCTTGTACATAGAAGCAGTATTATAGTAGTTATATTCTTGTACATAGGAGCAGTATTATAGTAGTTCTATTCTTGTCCATAGGAGAGGATAGACGCGTGTTTGTGAGCTCCCAGCAGGGTAGAGGCATGGCTTCTGACCCAGGTGGAGAGGAGGGAAGCTGGGCTGATGATCCAGTGTGGCCTGCAGCATGGACCTGATGGTAATGAAAACCTGGAAATGGTGGCTGGTGAGTCTTCCAAACCTGCTTGTTATGTTGCTCGACTGAGTACTAAAGTTACAAGGCAAAGTATTATTAAGCTGGAATTGCAAATCTGCAAATTAAAAGATGAAATCCAGAATGAGACTGATCCAAAAATAAAACTGATGAAAAGTGAGAGCCTGGATGACTGCAGACGAGAGCTGGCCATTCGGAAAGAAAATCTGGACAAAAATGTAAACTCCGTGCCCAGAAAGGTAACTTGGGCTATGGGAAAAAAAAGGGGATCCAGAGCGGAGAAGGAGACTAGAAAAAGTAAAAGTTTAATTGGTAAAAAGGACATTAAAAATAAAACTGTGCACCGTGTGGAGCAAGGAAGTTCAGAAAGAAATGCAGAATTTATATCAGCCGCACAATGTGAGGGGTCTGAGGCAACAGATAATGCTCCAGAGGAAAGTGTGTCAGCAAACGAGGGGTTAACTGCAGTGGACTCTATATGCAGCAATGAAGTGAGCACAGCTCCTATGTGTGATAAAGAAAGTGCCCCCTGTACTGACTTTGTATGTGAGACCCCGCTCAGTGCTGTGTGTGAGACTCCGCTCAGTGCTGTGTGTGGGACCCCGCTCAGTGCTGTGTGTGAGGCCCCGCTCAGTGCTGTGTGAGACCCCGCTCAGTGCTGTGTGTGAGACTCCGCTCAGTGCTGTGTGTGGGACCCCGCTCAGTGCTGTGTGTGGGACCCCGCTCAGTGCTGTGTGTGAGGCCCCGCTCAGTGCTGTGTGTGAGGCCCCGCTCAGTGCTGTGTGTGAGACCCCGCTCAGTGCTGTGTGTGGGACCCCGCTCAGTGCTGTGTGTGGGACCCCGCTCAGTGCTGTGTGTGAGACCCCGCTCAGTGCTGTGTGTGAGACCCCGCTCAGTGCTGTGTGTGAGACCCCGCTCAGTGCTGTGTGTGAGACCCCGCTCAGTGCTGTGTGTGAGACCCCGCTCAGTGCTGTGTGTGAGACCCCTCTCAGTGCTGTGTGTGAGACCCCGCTCAGTGCTGTGTGTGAGACCCCGCTCAGTGCTGTGTGTGAGACCCCGCTCAGTGCTGTGTGTGAGACCCCGCTCAGTGCTGTGTGTGAGACCCCGCTCAGTGGTGCTCGCCTGTCTGCAATATATACAAACACTATAATGGAGTCTGTACCCTCCATGTCCGTGAATGGAGACAATATTTTACATCAGTCAGCGGTAATGGAGTCTATGTCGTGCATGTCAGTGAATGGAGACCATACTGCAGTAATAATGGACTCTGAACCCTCCATGTCAGTGAATGGAGACTGCATTGTACAACAATCAGTAGTGGATCTGGATGGTTTTGCAGCACAAACAGTTGTCAGTAATCATGGGGCTGGAGGGGGCTCCGGCGCTGGTCCACCTGCGGCTGGGGAAGGCTCCAGCACTGATCCACCTGCGGCTGGGGAAGGCTCCAGCACTGATCCACCTGCGGCTGGGGAAGGCTCCAGCACTGATCCACCTGCGGCTGGGGAAGGCTCCAGCACTGATCCACCTGCGGCTGGGGAAGGCTCCAGCACTGATCCACCTGCGGCTGGGGAAGGCTCCAGCACTGACCCTTCTGCTGACCAACATCAGTTCAGGAGACTGTTCTCCAATGTCACAAGACTGGTGAACCCTCCACCTCAGAGGAGGAACGCAGTCAGGATAAAGTACACAGGACCAGAGGAGAAGATCCCATCCAGAATCTATATTGGAAAAGTTCTTCTGAAAGAGTTTATGAAGTTTAAGGCGTCTGAGGTCTACGCTCTGATCCATGTCCCATCCAGCAGGATCTATGACATCAGCTTTAAGCTTCAGTGTGATCTGGATATGTTCTGGAACATCTATAATGACACCAGAGGAGATGAGATCTGGGATCATCTTCAGTGTATCCAGCTGTCTAAGCCGCAGGAGATAATGGCCACTGTTCTGTTCCAGTCTGAGGTGGTGGCGCTGGCAGATCTGCAGCACTGGCTGAGCCGACAATGCTTGGTGAGAAGTCATCCTGAGAAGATCTATGATGAGGAGCAAATATGGAATGGAGGATATTCTGTGAAAATCCAGCTCCTACAAGAGAATGGTGTAACCAGACATCTGCCGCACTCCTTCTACCTGGGCTCAGAGAGGGGGATATGCTACTACCCCGGTCAGCCACGTCTGTGCCATAGATGTAGGGGCAGGCACCTCGCCATGAACTGCTCCCGGATCACGTGCTCATTATGTGGACAGTCCGGGCATACAAGGGACTCATGCACAGGACCCGTTATCTGTAACTTGTGCACTGGACCCGGACATACATTCCGTGATTGCCCATATGCAGAACATAACAAATATTATGGCCAGACCTCCTTGGAAATGACAGAAAAAGAAGTCACCAGAGGTGCAGATGTTGTCCAAGAAGCTGGCACTGATGAGGTGACAAGCCATAGTAGCAGTCAACATGCTCCAGAGTCTGAGATATTACTAACAGATGCTGCACTACTAGGACCACCAGCCACTGAAGAAATACCTAAAGTACCACCAGCCAGGGCAAAACCACCATCAGCCATTAAAGTAAGATCTAAGCACTGGTCAGCCACTAAAGGAAGGCATAAAATGCCAGTTACTAAGGAGAGACTTAAGGTGTCCAGGAAACCTGTTGCCAAACTGTCTAAGATTCAGCCCAGCACATCTGTAGAAGCAGATAAACCGCAGTGTCTACTGTGGATGAGGAAGGTTTTGTGACTATAAAAAGAAAAAATGCCTTTGTGGATTCTTCCAGAAAATTCACAACAGTCCAGAAAACCTCTGAGCCTCCATTGTTGGCGATAAGTCCCGGACATTACAATGTACTGGGACAAGATGACAAAGAAGAAGAGGCACAAATGGAGCAAGGTTCTTCATACATCATAGAAAATGCCTCTGATGAGATGGATCCTGATCCTCCCGTGTCCACAAAGAGATGGGGCACTGCAGGTGACAGCAGTGGAAGGAGGAAGAAGACCAGAAAGTCTAAGTAATCAGGATGCGGCTGAGAATAAGCTCCATTAATGTGAACAGTGTGAGGACTGGTAGCCGGTGGCAGGCGATTTACCAGCGTTTGTCTGATGAGAGATCAGACGTCTTCTTCTTGCAGGAGACATATCTGAAGTGCAATGCCCAGGTGTATGCAGCCAAGAGAGACTGGGTCCATCATTCTGGTCCTTCGGACTGGAGAGAAATGACGGTGTGGGGATCCTCTTTAATACCATGGATGTCCAGGTGGACAGAGTCCTGGAGATTTGTCCGGGCCGCTGTCTGTTGCTGGACTTTACATTGGATTCTATGCATTATAGAGCAATAAACATTTATGCTCCGCAGACGAGGAAAGAGCGGAGGGAGCTGTTTGATCATATGAAGCCATATTGCTTTACCTCTAAAGTGTTTATATTGTGTGGGGATTTTAATAATGTATCTTGTAATGTGGATAGATCCAGCAGTCACAAGAAACTGAGATATGATGAGACGTTTCTTAATAATATAATCCAGCAGGCCCATTTAGTAGACCCTTATGGTTCCTATTATAGCAGGAAGACATACACATACCATAAGGGGGGTGTATATAAAGAGGGAGGCGAGATGTTCTCAGTACAGGATCAGCCCTCTGGAGTTCTCTGACCATTGTATGGTGAGCGTGACGCTTGATCTGGCCCAAGCTATGATCTGTGGAAAGGGGTACTGGAAGATGAATAGCTCTGGGATCCAAGATCCAGGGT
Source organism: Ranitomeya imitator (assembly GCF_032444005.1). Classification (NCBI taxonomy): domain Eukaryota; kingdom Metazoa; phylum Chordata; class Amphibia; order Anura; family Dendrobatidae; genus Ranitomeya; species Ranitomeya imitator. Next base: position 787,300,114 of record NC_091282.1, on the reverse strand, counting down.
TCAGAGAGGCCTTCACCACCTTCTATAATGATCGTAGGACCACCCAATGTATGTGTGATGACACAGCCGAGTGGTGGGAGACCATGAAAAGTGATATTAAGCAGTTTATTATACGAGCAGCCAGGAAACATAGTAATATAGAGTATATGAGATATTCTGCCCTGAGACTGCAACTGAGCCGGCTATATAGCAGGATGAATGGTGGTGAGGAGGTGGATGGACGGAGCGTCAGCCATATAAAGCAGCGAATGAGGGAGCTGCAGTACAATCGCCTCAAGTCTCTCAAGGCAGAGGGACAGTTTGATAATTGGGGCGTTCATAACCCAGATCCCTTTATTGCCTGTAAAAACAGGGTCAGTAAGAAGCTAATCACTGGCTTGTTGGATGAGAATGGGGTGGAGTAGTCACAGCAGGAGAAAGTCCACAAGATCATTGGTGATTATTATCGAGATCTTTATAAAGGGTCTCATATCAATAAGGAGGACATTAAAGCCTATCTGAAGGGGGTGTCCCTACCAATGTTAGACCCAGCGCAGGCAGCTAGTATGGCCGCTCCCATAACTGAGGAGGAGGTGAGGAAGAGCATCGACTCCTTAAAGGCCAACAAGAGCCCGGGGCTGGACGGCCTGACCGGCGAGTTTTATAGAGAATTCAGGGACGTATTAGCTCCGGACCTGGTGCAGGTCTATAATGATTGCCTCTCTGCAGGGAAGCTCTTACAGTCCCAGTATAAGTCTGTTCTGGTTCTTTTGGCAAAAAAAGGAAATCTAAAAGATACAAAGAACTGGCGTCCATTGTCTTTGCTGAACACGGATTATAAAATTCTGGCCAAGATCTTGTATTATCGGCTGAGTGAGGTGGCGGGTGAGCTCATCATCGCCAACCAGACGTGTGGTGTGAAGGGTCGGACGATAGAGGACTCATTGTTGTTGGTGAGAGAAGCTGTGACGTATATTAAGCAGCACCATGTGGGGGCTTATATTGTGGGCTTAGACCAGAGTAAAGCCTTTGATAGAGTCCACCATGACTATCTGTATCAAGTGTTGTTGCAGTATGGCCTCCCAGTGCGGTTTGTGCAATGGCTGCGGTTTTTGTATAAGGGAGCTATAAGCCTGCCGTTGATTAATGGTCACTTGGCCGAGCCCTTCGCGATCATGTCAGGGGTGAGGCAGGGATGTCCTCTTAGCCCATTGTTGTATGTCTTTAGTCTGGATCCTTTTCTCAGAAGGGTCCAGGATCACAGGGATTTCACAGGGCTGAGATGCCACCTGCAGAGTATGGTGGAGGATGTAAAGTTCTGTGCCTATGCTGATGATGTGTCAGTTGTGGTATCTTCTAAAGATGACTGTGTGGCTCTACAGCAGGAGATCACAGCCTTCTCCAATGTATCTAACTCCGCTGTGAACATGGAGAAGAGCGAGGCGCTGTGGTTGGGAGGTGACCATGATGTCTTCTCTGTGCCCTTCAGAACAGTTCAGGGTCAGATACAGATTCTCGGACTTGTGTTTGGTGCTGTAGATAATGGGAAGGTGAATTGGGAGGAGAAGCTGGTGGTGTGTGAGTGGAAGGCGCAGAGCTGGAAACACTGGAAGCTGACATATCTGGAGAAGATCCGCCTGCTGAAGACCTTCCTGCTCCCGCTCTTCCTCTATATCAGTGTGGTGTTCCCGGTGCCAGATACGCTGCTCCCCAGACTTACCAATGTCTTCTTTCATTTTTTGTGGGGTAACAGAGTGAATGTGGTCAGGAGAAACATTGTCTATCTCCCTCACAAGGATGGTGGTCTCTCCATGCCTTGTCCAGAGCTCTTTAATCTTTTGTTTCTTATGAAGAATTTTTCGTATTGTAAGAATTCGGAGAAGGTGCCATGGTCTTGTTTGTTTAAGAGCCAGATCCAGCAGTTTGTGAATGTGTGGTCAGTAGGGGACTCCATCAAGAGAATCTCAGGAAGAATAAAGCATAATGTTTCTTGGTATGGTGTCCACATAATAAGTAAGGTCATCAGATGGAGGATCCTGTATGATGACGTCAAGCAGCTCAGTAGAAAGGAGCTGTATAAGAATGTCCTGTCTTCTCACTTCAGTGTCCAGGTACAACTGAGAGGCGCCCCAAGTGTAGATGTAAAACAGGCTGCAAGAAACGTGCTAGATCCCAGAGTTCCCCCTCATATGAGAGATGTAGCGTGGCTGGCGCTCCATGGTAAAATGTACGTTAGGGATAATCTAAAGTGCAGGAACGTGTCCGACAGATCCTGTCCCAGAGAAGAGTGCCCCCGTATACTGGAGACCATGGAGCATCTGCTTTTTTTTTGCCTTCCTCTGGATCAACATGTTAGGGCATGTTAGGTTAGGCTATGGGTTGAACTAGATGTTATTCTGGATTATCTCAATGAGAATAACTGTTTAACTCCATATCAGCATGGGTTTATGAGAAATCGCTCCTGTCAAACCAATCTAATCAGTTTTTATGAAGAGGTAAGCTATAGACTGGACCACGGTGAGTCATTGGACGTGGTATATCTCGATTTTTCCAAAGCGTTTGATACCGTGCCGCACAAGAGGTTGGTACACAAAATGAGAATGCTTGGTCTGGGGGAAAATGTGTGTAAATGGGTTAGTAACTGGCTTAGTGATAGAAAGCAGAGGGTGGTTATAAATGGTATAGTCTCTAACTGGGTCGCTGTGACCAGTGGGGTACCGCAGGGGTCAGTATTGGGACCTGTTCTCTTCAACATATTCATTAATGATCTGGTAGAAGGTTTACACAGTAAAATATCGATATTTGCAGATGATACAAAACTATGTAAAGCAGTTAATACAAGAGAAGATAGTATTCTGCTACAGATGGATCTGGATAAGTTGGAAACTTGGGCTGAAAGGTGGCAGATGAGGTTTAACAATGATAAATGTAAGGTTATACACATGGGAAGAGGGAATCAATATCACCATTACACACTGAACGGGAAACCACTGGGTAAATCTGACAGGGAGAAGGACTTGGGGATCCTAGTTAATGATAAACTTACCTGGAGCAGCCAGTGCCAGGCAGCAGCTGCCAAGGCAAACAGGATCATGGGGTGCATTAAAAGAGGTCTGGATACACATGATGAGAGCATTATACTGCCTCTGTACAAATCCCTAGTTAGACCGCACATGGAGTACTGTGTCCAGTTTTGGGCACCGGTGCTCAGGAAGGATATAATGGAACTAGAGAGAGTACAAAGGAGGGCAACAAAATTAATAAAGGGGATGGGAGAACTACAATACCCAGATAGATTAGCGAAATTAGGATTATTTAGTCTAGAAAAAAGACGACTGAGGGGCGATCTAATAACCATGTATAAGTATATAAGGGGACAATACAAATTTCTCGCTGAGGATCTGTTTATACCAAGGAAGGTGACGGGCACAAGGGGGCATTCTTTGCGTCTGGAGGAGAGAAGGTTTTTCCACCAACATAGAAGAGGATTCTTTACTGTTAGGGCAGTGAGAATCTGGAATTGCTTGCCTGAGGAGGTGGTGATGGCGAACTCAGTCGAGGGGTTCAAGAGAGGCCTGGATGTCTTCCTGGAGCAGAACAATATTGTATCATACAATTATTAGGTTCTGTAGAAGGACGTAGATCTGGGTATTTATTATGATGGAATATAGGCTGAACTGGATGGACAAATGTCTTTTTTCGGCCTTACTAACTATGTTACTATGTTACTATGTAGATGGACATATAGTCTTCCTTCAACCTTAATAACTATGTAACTATGTAACTATGTATACTACGTGGCTGGGCAATATACTTCGTGGCTGGGCAATATACTTTGTGGTTGGGCAATATATTGCGTGGCTGGGCAATATACTACGTGGCTGGGCAATATACTATGTGGTTGGGCAATATACTACGTGGCTGGGCAATGTACTACGTGGCTGGGCAATGTACTACGTGGCTGGGCAATGTACTACGTGGCTGGGCAATGTACTACGTGGCTGGGCAATGTACTACATGGCTGGGCAATGTACTACGTGGCTGGGCAATGTACTACGTGGCTGGGCAATGTACTACGTGGGCTGTGCAATATACTACGTGGACATGCATATTCTAGAATACCCGATGCGTTAGAATCGGGCCACCATCTAGTAGTAGTTATATTCTTGTACATAGGAGCAGTATTACAGTAGTTATATTGTTTTATATAGAGGCAGTATTATAGTAGTTATATTTTTGCGCATAGAGAGCAGTATTATACTAGTTATATTCTTGTACATAGGAGCAGTATTATAGTAGTTATATTCTTGTACATAGTGGAAGTATTATAGTAGTTATATTCTTGTACATGGGGGCAGTATTATAGTTATATTCTTGTCATAGGGGCAGTATTATAGTAGTTATATTCTTGTACATAGGAGAAGTATTATACTAGTTATATTCTTGTACATAGGAGCAGTAGTATAGCAGTTATATTCTTGTCATAGGGGCAGTATTATAGTAGTTATATTCTTGCACATGGGGGTAGTATTATAGTAGTTTCAGTTATATGAAAAAGTTTGGGCACCCCTATTAATCTTAAGCTTAATGTTTTCTAAAAATTGTTTTTTTTGGCAACAGCTATTTCAGTTTCATATATCTAATAACTATTGGACACAGTAATGTTTCTGCCTTGAAATTAGGTTTATTGTACTAACAGAAAATGTGCAATCTGCATTCAAACAAAATTTGACAGGTGCATAAGTATGGGCACCCTTATGATTTTCTTGTTTTAAATACTCCTACCTACTTTTTACTGACTTACTAAAGCACTTTTTTGGGTTTTCTAACCTCATTGAGCTTTGAACTTCATAGCCAGGTGTATGCAATCATGAGAACAGCTACTTAAAGTGGCCACTTGCATGTTGTTCTCCTGTTTGTGTTTGAATCTTCTCTGAAGAGTGGCATCATGGGCTCCTCAAAACAACTGTCTAATGATCTGAAAACAAAGATTATTCAACATAGTTGTTCAGGGGAAGGATACAAAAAGCTGTCTCAGAGATTTAACCTGTCATTTTCCACTGTGAGGAACATAGTAATGAAATGGAAGAACACAGGTACAGTTTTTGTTAAGGCCAGAAGTGGCAGGCCAAGAAAAACATCAGAATGGCAGAGAAGAAGAATGGTGAGATCAGTCAAGGACAATCCTCAGACCACCTCCAGATAGCTGCTGCATCAACTTGGTGCAGATAGTGTCACTGTGCATCGGTCAACTATACAACGCACTTTGCACAAAGAGAAGCTGTATGGAAGAGTGATGTGAAAGAAGCCGTTTCTGCAAGCACGCCACAAACAGAGTCGGCTGAGGTATGCAAAAGCACATGTGGGGAAGCCAATTTCTATTTGGAAGAAGGTCCTGTGGACTGATGAAACCAAGATTGAGTTGTTTGGTCATACAAAAAGGCGTTATGCATGGCGGCCAAAAAACACAGCATTCCAAAAAAAACACTTGCTACCCACAGTAAAATTTGGTGGAGGTTCCATCGTGCTTTGGGGCTGTGTGGCCAATGCCGGCACCGGGAATCTTGTTAAAGTTGAGGGACGCATGGATTCCTCTCAGTATCAGCAGATTCTTGACAATAATGTTCATGAATCAGTGACAAAGTTGAAGTTACGCAGGGGATGGATCTTTCAGCAAGACGATCCAAAACACCGCTCCAAATCTACTCAGGCATTCATTAGGAGGAACAATTACACTGTTCTGGAATGGCCATCCCAGTCCCCAGACCTGAATATCATTGAACATCTGTGGGATCATTTGAAGAGGGCTGTCCATGCTCGGCGACCATCAAACTTAACTGAACTGGAATTGTTTTGTAAAGAGGAATGGTCAAAAATACCTTCATCCAGGATCCAGGAACTTATTAAAAGCTACAGGAAGCGACTAGAGGCTGTTATTTTTGCAAAAGGAGGATCTACTAAATATTAATGTCACTTTTCTGGTGAGGTGCCCATACTTATGCACCTGTCAAATTTTGTTTGAATGCAGATTGCACATTTTCTGTTAGTACAATAAACCTCATTGTGTCCAACTGTGTCCAACAGTTATTAGATATATGAAACTGAAATAGCTGTTGCCAAAAAAACTATTTTTAGAAAACATTAAGCTTAAGATTAATAGGGGTGCCCAAACTTTTTCATATAACTGTATATTCTTGCCATAGGGGCAGCATTATAGCAGTTATATTCTTGCCATAGGAGCAGTATTCTAGTAGTTATATTCTTGTACATTGGGTCAGAATTATAGTAGTTATATTCTTGTACATGGGGGAAGTATTATAGTAGTTATATTCTTGTAAATGGGGCAGTATTATAGTAGTTATATTCTTGTACATAGGAGCAGTATTATAGCAGTTATATTCGTGCTGTAGGGCAGTATTATAATAGTTATATTCTTGTACATAGGAGCAGTATTGCAGTAGTTATATTGTTTTATATAGAGGCAGTATTGTAGTAGTTATATTCTTGCACATAGGAGTAGTATTATAGTAGTTAAATTCTTGTACATAGTGGGCAGTATAAGGCTAGGGTCACATTGCGTTAGGGCAGTCCGTTTAGCGCATAGCGCTACGGACCGCGCTAACGCAATGTCCCAAAGGGGATCACGTTAGCCAATGCCGCTAGCGCAGATCCCCGATCTGCGCTAGCTAGGAACGAACCGCGAATCCTGCAAGCAGTGTTCGCGGTCCGTCACTCAAATGACGGCACATCGCTAGCGCACGCCCAATGTGGGCGTGCACTAGCAAAGCGTTCGCCATTACAGGCTATGGCGGCGTTAACAGACTACGTTACACCGCATTATGCCGCGGTGTAACGTAGTCCGTTAAATGCGGTCACATAACGCAATGTGACCCTAGCCTTATAGTAGTTATATTCTTGTACATAGGAGCAGTATTATAGTAGTTATATTCTTGTATATGGGGGCAGTATTATAGTAGCTATATTCTTGTACATATGGGCAGTATTATAGTAGTTATATTCTTGTACATAGGGAGCAGTATTATAGTAGATATATTCTTGTACATAGGGGCAGTATTATAGTAGTTATATTCTTGCGCATAGGGGCAGAATTATAGTAGTTATATTCTTGCGCATAGGGGCAGTATTATAGTAGATATATTCTTGTACATGGGGCAGTATTATAGTAGTTATATTCTTGTACATGGGGCAGTATCATAGTAGTTATATTCTTGTACATGGGGGCAGTATTATAGTAGCTATATTCTTGTACATATGGGCAGTATTATAGTAGTTATATGTACATAGGGAGCAGTATTATAGTAGTTATATTCTTTTGCATAGGAGCAGTATTATAGTAGTTATATTCTTGTACATAGGGGCAGTATTATAGTAGTTATATTCTTGTACATGGGGCAGTATTATAGTAGTTATATTCTTGTACATAGTGGCAGTATATAGTAGTTATATTGTTATATATAGAGGCAATGATATAGTACTTATATTATTGCGCATAGGGAGCAGTATTATAGTAGTTATTTTGTTTGATGCTGTGGTTTCCTGCATATACTGTATATCTAATTATCATACACTTTGGAGAGTGGGGGATGGAAGAAAAAAACGTTTCTAATGGTAATGCAAAAATCTTACAAAGTCCCTGTAATACTTACTGTACTTTAGTTGGCAACTTTATTGAAGCAAACAATACAGCTCTACAGCATGTTTTTAATAGGGAAACCATTTAAAAACAACTTTAGAGCAATTATTCTCCCGCAGCTCAAGTTACATTCAATTGAATGAGTGTGAATGTTTATTAGGGGTGTTAAAAAAAAAGCCATTAACAAGCCGCAGAGGCACGTATGCAGCTTAGATGGCGCTGAGTGGGCGTACATTTTACTACCCTGCTCTACTGGTTCTAAAATATTGGTGTTGTAAACAGGGGCATAACGATCATAATCGCTGAGAGTGCGACCATGACCGGGCAAACGTGGGAGAGGGGCCGCCGATGCCAGCAGCTGCATGTCTATCCGAGGATGCACATTCAGTTGAAATATACTGCAGCACAGAGAACTGCTGCAATACAGGCTACCGGCCAATCAGAGGCTGTCAGCTGACATTGGCATGACTGTCATGAGTGGTGCATGGCTGTGACTTCATGCACCATCCATGACTTGCAGCAGAAGTCACCTGCCGGCTATTGAAGTGGGCGCTGCATTTTTGTGGGAGTAGAGGAAGGTGAGAAAAATAGTTTATTTTTTTTAAATGTGTTGTCAAAGAGCAAAATAATTGACATTATACAGGATGGGGCCCAAAACTGGTGATAATATAGAAGGAAGGGGCCTAAGATGGGGAGGGGGGGCAGCATCCCAGAATGAGGCCTAGTATGGGGTCAGTATACCCGGAAGGGGCCAAGTTTCAGGGGCAGTTACCAGAAAGGGGCCGAGGATTGGGGCAGTATACCAGGAAGGGGCCAAGAATGGGGGGTAGTATACCAGGAAGGGGCCGAAGATGGGACCGTCACTGGCGGTGCATGGCCGTGACGTCATCTGCTGCCTATCTCTTGAATGATGAAGTCAGCTGCCAGCTCTTGCGCTGGCTATGGAAGAGGACATTGCACATCATGGGAACAGGGTAAGGGGAGTAGGATTATTTATTTTTTCATATTTGTTTGAGGAGAGCAACAGAACAGGGACATTACTACTGGACGAAGCCCAAGATGGGAGGTGGCATTGTACCAGGATATATAGACAATCATTAAGTGGGAGAGTCATCTCACTGTATTCAATAGGACAGAGATCATCGCACAAAGCTGTCATGGTTCCAGTTGAAGTGAATAAGGAAGGAAAAACAAAAATTCGCCAGCAATGACATGCTTGTCATTGCTGCAAAATTTTTATTTTTCCTACATTATACCAGGATGGGTGACATATTTTATGGATACTGGCCCAGGATGGGGGGCATACAGTTGTTTGAAAAAGTGCCTCCTTCCTGATTTCCTATTCTTTTCCATGTTTGTCACACTTAAATGTTTGATCACCAAACAAATGTAAATATTAGACAAAGATAACACAAGTAATCACAAAATGCAGTTTATAAATGAAAGTCTTTATTATTAAGGGGAAAAGAAATCCAAACCTACAGGGCCCTGTGTGATAAAGTGATTGCCCTCTAAACCTAATAAGTGGTTCTCCAGCATCAACTGCAATAAAGCATTTGCGATAACTGGCAATGAGTCTTTTACAATGCTCTAGAGAAATTTTGGTCACTCATCTTTGCAGATTTGTTGTAATTCAGCCATATTGGAGGATTTCTGAGCATGAACCAACTTTTTAAGGTCAGGCGACAGCATCTCAATTGGATTAAAGTCAGGACTTTGACTAGGCCACTCCAAAGTCTTAATTTTGTTTTTCTCAGTCGCCCATGACAGCACTACCAGAGAGAGGGGATCCGCCCTTCAGGGACAGGAAACCTACAGGATAAAAGGGCGGTACCTCTCCCCTGCATCAGTTTGGTTTCCTGTCCCTGACGGGGAACCTTCTCGGACGGTACCTGGCATGAACGACCGGAAGACTAACCTGGCGAAGATCCGGAACCGGCCAGTCCGAGTTCTGGCGGCGGGGAGGCCCCTGCCACGGCTGGTCCGGTATCCGTAGCCGCCACGACTTTGACCGAGGGGTCTAGAAGCGTGAGCGGGGGGAAGCGCCGCCGCCACTCCGGATAGGAGTTGGAGCGCTCCAGCACACTGCCGCAGGACGCCAGGATCCAAGATGGCGCTGCACCGGAAGTAGTGGAGCGACTTCCGGTTCGGGGGCAGTGAGGTGAATGGCTACACCAAGATGGCGCTGCCCCGGAACCGGAATCCTTCATTTCCGGGTCGTCTAGCTGCGCGCGCATGCGCAGTGGCTAGGAAGAAGAAAAGAGAAAAAAAAAAAAAAGCGCTTCCCCAAACAGTGCAGCCACGGGGGGAGGGGGCCAAGCGCCACCCTTCAAAAGAAGGTGCGCTTGACAGACCCTTGCTGCATGCTGTTCCAAGATGGAAGACAGCGATCAGCAGCTCCAGCCGCCGCCACCGCAGCAGCAGCAGCGCCATCGTCAGCGCCAGAAACCAGATGCCCAAGGGAAGAGAACTTCTGCAAGCAACCGAAGTTCTCGATCCAGTAGCCATTCCACACCATGTAGTTCCAGTGTGGTAAACCTGCGGCCGGCCACGGATCATACGCCTCAGGATCCTAACCCTCCTCCAGAACCGGTACCTGTGGCTGCGTCAGATTGGTGAGTGATCTTCGTGAAGCTCATTTTTTGTAATCGGGGTTCCCCTTCTCCCTTATCTAGGCAAGGAAGAGAACGGGGAAGATGAAAAATAGGACCTGCCCCTTATGTGAGAAAGCATTACCGCAGTCCTGGGAGAAGAAATTATGCGACTCCTGTATTGAGCGAGTCCTCTGTGAGGAGACCCCGAACTTCGCCTCTGAGTTACGCTCTGTAATTAAAGCGGAGGTTGAGACGGTGTTTAACTCCCTTAAAAGCGACAGGAGATCTACTAAGAAATCAGTTCCTGATAGAAATTCCGACTCTTCTAGCTCCGAGAGTAAAAACTCGGATACGCAAGATTCATCCCTCTCCTCTTCAGACAGTGAAAGTGGGGGTCGTCATTGCTTTCCCCTAGATGAGGTCGACGGCCTTGTAAAGGCTGTAAGATCGACGATGGGGGTGTTAGATCCTCGTCCTGATAAAACGGTACAGGACATTATGTTTGGGGGTCTTTCCCAAAAAAAGCGTAAAGTGTTTCCCCTTAATGAAAATATTCAAACGTTAATTAAAAAGGAGTGGGAGAAACCTGAGAGGAAAAATGCATCGGTTCCCTCTATTAAAAGGAAATACCCCTTTGAAGAAGAGGCTTCGGTCTCGTGGGATAAAGCCCCCAAACTCGACGTTGCGGTAGCTAAAGCCTCAAAAAAGTTTGCATTACCATTCGAGGATATGGGAACCTTGAAAGACCCTCTTGACAAAAGAGCAGATACTTTTCTTAAAGGGGCCTGGGAGTCAGCCGGAGGATGCTTAAGGCCAACTATAGCAGCGGCATGTACATCACGTTCCTTAATGATTTGGGTCGACAACTTAGAGAAACAGATTAGAGATGGGGTCCCTAGGAATAAAATTCTAGAGTCCATCCCTATGATTAGAGGAGCCGCGGCATTCTTGGCAGACTCTTCGGCCGACTCCATTAAATTAACATCTAAATCGGCAGCTCTCTCAAATGCGGCACGTAGAACCCTATGGTTAAAAAGCTGGCCGGGGGATTTACAAACCAAACACAAACTGTGTTCAATCCCCTGTGAAGGTAAATTCCTCTTTGGAGAGACTTTGGACGATATCCTGCAAAAAGCAGGTGATAAAAAGAAAGGTTTTCCCATCCTGGCCCCAACATATAATAAACGGCCCTTTCGGAACAGAAAATTTTTTAGGAGGCCGCCGAGGGAGCAAAACCGATGGGATGAAGGGAGAAGGAAAGACAGAGGTTTCCTTTTTGGTAACTCCCCCCGAGATAGAAACCCCCCCCCCCAAGTGACGTCTCCCCCAGGGTGGGAGGGAGATTGTCTCAATTCCTCCCGGCCTGGGAGAAAATTTCGACCAGCCCTTGGATATTGAAATTAATAGGAGAAGGGCTTCGCATAGAATTTCTATCCCTACCCCCACGGAATTATGTAGTAACACCACTGAGATCATCTCCTCATCAACAAGAAGCTCTAGAACTAGAAATTGTAAAACTAATAAACAAGGCTGTCATCCAAGAAGTCACCCCTCTGGAGAGAGGGAAGGGATTCTACTCTCCATTGTTCCTGGTTCCCAAACCAGACGGAACCTTCCGAACTATAATAAACTTACGGAAGTTGAATACCTATGTAAAAAACTACAGATTCAAAATGGAATCAATAAAATCAATGATAAAAAATCTGTTTTCCAACTGTTTTATGATAGTTCTAGATCTCAGCGACGCATATTATCACGTCCCCATCCACAAGACCTCTCAGAAATTCCTCAGACTCGCAGTAGTCATAAAAGGACAGACCAGGGAATACCAATACAGGGCTCTTCCCTTTGGCATATCAATTGCTCCCCGCATCTTCACGAAGTTGATAGCGGAGATGATGGCACATCTGAGAGAGGAAGACGTCTTGATTATTCCATATCTAGACGACTTTCTGATTGTGAGCAACTCGGCCGAACTATGCCGTCAACAATGCGACAGAGTCATAGACACCTTAACAAAATTGGGATGGCTGGTGAACCTCAAAAAATCAAAACTGGAACCAACCAAGGTTCAAGAATTCTTGGGTCTCACCCTGGACTCAAGTTCTCAGGTTTGTTACCTACCAGACAAGAAAAAACAAAACATAATCCACCTAGTGTCACAAGCGAGTGCAAACCCTACCATGACTCTAAGAAAGGCAATGTCATTACTGGGGTCCCTCTCTGCCTGTCTCCCAGCCGTTCAGTGGGCACAGCTCCACACAAGGACACTTCAGTGGGATATTTTAAGGAACCAAAAAATACTGGGAGGACGGTTAGAAAGTCGAATGACTCTAAGTTTACCCACTATTCATTCCCTAGGCTGGTGGCTGAATCCCAACAACTTATCAAAAGGGATTCCCTGGGTAATAGAGGCGTCTCAGTTACCACAGACGCAAGTCCCACAGGGTGGGGGGCTCACCTAGACGACAGAGTCACTCAGGGGATATGGACAAATCAGGAGCTCAGATCTTCCTCAAATCAAAAAGAGTTGAGAGCTGTGAATCATGCACTAATGTACTTCCTAGACCAACTACAAGGCCATCATGTCCGAGTATTCTCGGACAACAAAGTAGTAGTAGCTTACTTAAACCACCAGGGGGGAACCAGGTCTCAATCACTAATGGAAACTACCTCCGAAATTTTCAGCCTGGTACAAAACAACTTCCTGTCCCTATCAGCCCTACATATAAAGGGGGTGGAAAACCAAAAAGCGGACTTTCTGAGTCGTACCCAACTAAAGCAGGGGGAGTGGTCTCTAAATCAGGACATATTCAACAAAATTACAGATCTATGGGGAATCCCTGTAATAGACCTCTTTGCCAATATGCACAACAAGAAAGTGAAAACTTTCTGTTCCCTAGATCCCAGGGGGAACCCTCAGGCTGTGGATGCATTCACAATACCCTGGACACAGACCCTGGCGTATGCATTTCCCCCTACTATTCTCATTCCAGCAGTTCTGAGAAAGATCAGGCAGGACAAATCCAGACTCATCTTGATAGCCCCCTTCTGGCCCAAGAGAGCCTGGTTTTCGTGGCTGAGGATGCTATCGATCACCGATCCCTGGGTCCTTCCGGATCTTCCGGACCTTCTGTCTCAGGGACCGGTGTTCCACCCTCAATCAGAGAATCTCCATCTGACAGCGTGGCTTTTGAAAGGTCACTATTGAGGGAAAGAGGGTTTTCTGACAAACTAGTGTCTACACTGATGAAAAGTAGAAAACCTATAACCACAAAAATATACGGCAAAACATGGAAAAAAATTTTGTCCTCCTCTGGGGTAAAATTGCAAGATGGTGTTCCAGTGTCTGAAATACTAGAATTTCTACAGAAGGGCTTAGACTTAGGCCTTTCGGTAAGTACCTTAAAGGTACAGATAGCAGCTCTAGGAGCGTTATACTGTGAGAACATAGCAGCCAACCCTTGGGTTATATGGTTTATCAGAGCAGCCGCAAGGTCTAAACCGGTAACTATAAGTAAATTACCAGCCTGGGACCTGAACTTAGTTTTGTCAGCCCTAACAGACTCCCCGTTTGAGCCCATAGAATCGGTACCCCTTAAGATTCTTTCTCTTAAAACTGCCCTCCTAATAGCCCTGACTTCGGCCCGTAGAATAAGTGACATCCAAGCCTTGTCTGTAAACCCTCCATTTACACAAATTCTGGATGATAAAGTTATATTAAAAACAGACCCTGCCTATCTACTGAAAGTTGCGTCAACATTCCATAGATCCCAAGAAATAATCCTTCCTTCTTTCTGTCAAAACCCTAAAAATAAGAAGGAAGAGAAATTCCATACACTAGACGTTAAAAGGTGCCTGGTCCAATACATTAAAATCACCCAGCAGTATAGGAAGGAAGGGTCTCTTTTTATCTGCTTCCAGGGGCCCAGAAAAGGACTCAAAGCTTCTAAAGGCACTATAGCTCGATGGGTCACAGACGCAATAGCCTTGGCGTACTCATCCTCCGGGAACGCCGTTCCGCAAGGACTGAAGGCACATTCTACAAGGGCTATGGCGACCTCCTGGGCCGAAAGGTCAGAGGTACCATTAGATCAGATTTGTAAGGCGGCCACCTGGTCATCACCTTCAACCTTCTTCAGACACTACCGCTTAGACCTAGCCTCTTCGTCTGACCTAACCTTTGGGAGAAGGGTTCTGCAGGCTGTGGTCCCTCCCTAAGCAATGATCTCTGTAATTCTCTCTGGTAGTGCTGTCATGGGCGACTGAGAAAAGTGTAGTTACTCACCGATAGCGGTGTTTCTCAGAGCCCATGACAGCACCTGCTTATTCCCCCCCTCATCACGTGTGCGGTGAGCACATTATTTTTGTGAAATGGCTTTTCCATATAGACACGGTGTTCACTGTTAAGCATTATGATTAAATTGCATATTTTTTTATGTTGTTGTGACTAACCTGGAGGACCTCCGATGCTCTGTAAACAAAACTGATGCAGGGGAGAGGTACCGCCCTTTTATCCTGTAGGTTTCCTGTCCCTGAAGGGCGGATCCCCTCTCTCTGGTAGTGCTGTCATGGGCTCTGAGAAACACCGTTATCGGTGAGTAACTACACTTTTCTTAACCCATACAGAGGTAGACTTGCTGGTATGTTTTGGATCATTGTGCTGCTGCATAACCCAAGTGCGCTTCAGCATGAAGCCATGAACAGATGGCCGGACATTCTCCTTCAGGATTTTTTGGTAGACAGCAGAATTTATGGTTCCATTTACCACAGCAAGTCTTCCAGGTCCTGAAGCAGCAAAACAGCCCCAGACCATCACATCACCACCACCACATTTTACTTTTGGCATGGTGTTCCTTTTCTGAAATGCTATGTTACTTGTATGCCAGATGTAATGGGACATACACCTTCCAAAAAGTTCAACTTTTGTCTCATCAGTTCACAGAGTATTATCCCAAAAGTCTTGGGATCCTCGAAATGTTTTCTGGCAAAACCGAGACGAGCCTTTATGTTCTTATTACTCAGCAGTGGTTTTCGTCTTGGAACTCTGCCATGCAGGCCATTGTTTAGAGAGCATTAGAGAGCACAGAGAACCAACCATACAGCAGGTGCATTATTAGGGTCACATACGGCAGCAGTGGCTCAGTATTGGGGTATCAGCAGGATGAGGAGATTGTGCAGGTTGAGAATAGTCCCATTGGGGACAGTGCTGAAAATATGAGAAGTGAAATGTGTCTTTGTTGTAATCTCTGGAGCCGAGTCCAGGCTGGAAGAGGTTGTGTTTGTCTGGGCCAGATGGAAAAGACGATAAAAGTGAATGATTCCATCAGAAAGAACGTCAGCAGAAACTCATTATTTGTAACTGTACTGTGATATCTTATATGTTCTGTAGGACTGATATGTACCACTGACCATATGGTGGTAATATCCATGTTGGTCTTTATATAGAGATTATCTTCAGTAACAGCGTGGTCATCTGCTGAGGTTCTCCTCCACTATTATGGTGCGCCACGCAGTTCTAATCAATGTTACCTGGTTAGGAGCCCACTCAGAAGTTCCCCCCCCCCCCCAAACCAAAACCCTAGCTACGCTTCTGACAAGGGCCCATACATGTGACGAATATGCAGGGGGTCAAGGTCCAAATTTTGCTCTGGATCCATCGAACTCTAGTTACGCCACTGATTGTAAGGCCTATTAACATATATATATATATATCTCTACTATATAAAGCTGTATGTGTGTGTGTATGTCCGGGATTGGCATCTGCACCGTTGCAGCTACAGCCACAAAATTTTGCACAGTCACACGTCTGGACCCCGAGAGCGTCATAGGCTATATTGTGAGGCGAAATTTTAACCCCGCGCGTTCCAATTCACCAAACAATTTTTCCCCTATCTACATAATGGGGAAAAAAGTGAAAGGAAAAGTGTTGGAGGCGTCGCAGCTACAGAAACAAAATTTAGCACAGTCACACGTCTGGACCCTGAGAGCGTCCTAGGCTACGTTGTGAGGTGAAATTTTAACCCCGCGCTTTCCAATTCACCAAACTATTTTTCCCCTATCTACATAATGGGGAAAAGTGTTGGAGGCAAATTGACAGCTGCCAGATGTGAACAAGGGGGACTTAAAGAATGAGAGCGATGGCGCCAAAGAGTATATACCGTACAGTTGCTAAGTTGGGGCCCCGACATGGGATACTCACCACACACGGGGATATGAACACACACACAAAATGCGCCACACACTACCACGTGCTTGAACACATATACCACCCTGAGCACACATTTCACCACACATACACCAACCTCGCCACATAAAAGTCGAAACACAAAAGTCGCCGCTCAAAACTCACCACGCGCAAAACTCGCCACATGCAAAAACTAGGCTCACGCAAAACTCGCCACAAGTGCAAAACTCACCTCATGGAAAACTCGCCACACGCAAAACTTGCACACGCGGAAAAATTGCCACATGCACAAAATTTGCAACACATGCAAAAGTTGCCTCACACAAAACTTGCACATACTCAAAAGGCACCAGACATAAAACTCACCACGCGCAAAACTCGCCATGCGCAAAACTTGCTGCACACAACTTGCTACACTAACCTGTCACATGCAACTCGACACACAAAAAGTTGCTACACGCATGTTGCCACACAAAACTCATCACACACAACTTGACAGACGAAACTCGCCCTAAAACACACACAAGTCTGGTATTAGCCTTCAAAAATAAAAATCTGATTAATAAGCAGACAAACTACAAGAGCAACAAATGTACCATATAGGAAATACAGCAGCTGTCAGTCACATGACCTGTATATTATGTGTATGTGTGAGCTAATATATACTGCCAGGGGGAGGGCTTCCTGTTGGCTGGGGATTTATCAGGCTGCCAATTTATCTTACAAATACTGAGGTAAAAATACTGAGCAAATAACATGTTAACGAGGTCTAATACAGGAGATCACACAGGTATATACTGTATACAGGGGAGATGACACACAGATATATACTATATACAGGAGAGATGACACACAGGTATATACTATATAGAGGAGGAGATGACATACAGGTAGATACTATATACAGGAGGAGATGACAAACAGGTATATACTATATACAGGAGGAGATGACACACAGATATATACTATATACAGGGGAGATGACACAGGTATATACTATATACAGGAGGAGATGACATACAGGTATATACTATATATAGAAGGAGATGACATACAGGTATATACTATATATAGGAGGAGATGACATACAGGTATATACTATATATAGGAGGAGATGACATACAGGTATATGCTATATACAGGGGAGATGACACAGCAGGTATATACTATATACAGGGGAGATGACATACAGGTATATACTATATACAGGAGATGACATACAGGTGTATACTATATATAAGGGAGATGACAAACATGTATATACTGAGGTGAAAAAGAGAGGTGTGAGGTGAAAATGAAAAGGTGTGAGTGCAAAATGAGAGGAGTGAGGGAAAATAGTGTAGTGATCGGAAAAAGACAGATGTGAGGTCGAAATGACAAGTGTTAGGCGGGAATGAGAGGAGTGA
Organism: Ranitomeya imitator; assembly: GCF_032444005.1. Taxonomy (NCBI): domain Eukaryota; kingdom Metazoa; phylum Chordata; class Amphibia; order Anura; family Dendrobatidae; genus Ranitomeya; species Ranitomeya imitator. Next base: position 787,282,294 of record NC_091282.1, on the reverse strand, counting down.
GGGAGAAAATGAGAGATGTGAGGGGGAAAATTAAAGATGTGATTGGGAAAATGAGAGGCGTGATGGGAAAATAAGAGAAGTGACGTGCTATAACTAACCACAGATATTTACTATGCCCAGGCAGCGCCGGGCTCTTCAGCTAGTGTATATATATATATATATATATATATATATATAACAAAGATGCTCTCAAGGGTCACCACTCACACATTCCCTGCCCTGCCACACATCCTTAAGTTAGATTATACAGGGCCTCCTAGTTCATGAATAGAATGCAAAAGCTTCAAAAAGGCCAAAAGTACATAGCACTCAAAGAGGAGTCTGCAGACGGCTGCCAGTAATTACTCTTCAGCACATGGCTGGAGGTGAAGCTCCTCAGATACTGGCTGCACTTAGGCAATGATTGCATTGATTTTTTTTTCTTCCACCTCATGCATCATGAAAAGATACTTCAACACATTTCCCCCAAGACAGAAGAAGTTATGTCTAGAAAATATTTGTGCAAATTCATACATACATACAGTACAGACCAAAAGTTTGGACACACCTTCTCATTTAAAGATTTTTCTGTATTTTCATGACTATGAAAATTGTACATTCACACTGAAGGCATCAAAACTATGAATTAACACATGTGGAATTATATACTTAACAAAAAAGTGTGAAACAACTGAAAATATGTCTTATATTCTAGGTTCTTCAAAGTAGCCACCTTTTGCTTTGACTACTTTGCACACTCTTGGCATTCTCTTGATGAGCTTCAAGAGGTAGTCACCGGGAATGGTCTTCCAACAATCTTGAAGGAGTTCCCAGAGATGTTTAGCACTTGTTGGCCCGTTTGCCTTCACTCTGCGATCCAGCTCACCCCAAACCATCTCGATTGGGTTCAGGTCTGGTGACTGTGGAGGCCAGGTCATCTGGGGTAGCACCCCATCACTCTCCTTCTTGGTCAAATAGCCCTTACACAGCCTGGAGGTGTGTTTGGGGTCAATGTCCTGTTGAAAAATAAATGATGGTCCAACTAAACGCAAACTGGATGGAATAGCATACTGCTGCAAGATGCTGTGGTAGCCATGCTGGTTCAGTATGCCTTCAATTTTGAATAAATACCCAACAGTGTCACCAGCAAAGCACCCACACAACATCACACCTCCTCCTCCATGCTTCAAGGTGGGAACCAGGCATGTAGAGTCCATCCGTTCACCTTTTCCGCATCGCATAAGGACACGGTGGTTGGAACCAAAGATCTCAAATTTGGACTCATCAGACCAAAGCACTGATTTCCACTGGTCTAATGTCCATTCCTTGTGTTCTTTAGTAGAGATGAGCGGTGTTAAAGTCGAACTGTTCTCCAATTTCAAATTCAAGCTGTTTTGGGCGGTGTTCGAGTCGTTCGACGAACCCGAACAATTTGCTTAAAATTCTTCTGTTCGAGTTTCTGTTCGATTACTATTCGTTCAGCAAAAGTCTCGCTTGATTTGCACATTAAAACTATTTATCATTGTTAATAGACTGTTTCAGTGTATAGTGGGCGGGTGGGGCGGGGGATAGATCTGTGCTGAAATAACGCCGATCTCCATTTTTTTTTTCCCCGCATTTACAGTGGGGCGGTGCAGTCTCTCAGCCTATCAGCAGTGCGCACACACACAGCAATGTGCATGTGATGCACACAAGCAAGGGCATGTGTCATTGGCTGTGTATGTCACATGTCCTTGCCCTATAAGAACCAGCCATTTGCCCCGTCGCCACCATTTCTTCACTGTTGCAGCTTAGTGTTAGATGGCACCGCTGCAGCTGTGGGCGCTATACAGACTAATAGTGTTTTTTTGGATCAAATTGTCAGTGAGATAGGTTTAGGGAGTCGGAAGGAGTCGGGACTAGTTGTATTATCAGCCCTTTTCAGGGTAGGTTACAGCAGTTCATAGCACTGATTGCCAGGCAGGTCTGTGCCAGTGCTGTGAAAGTGTTTGTCATTTGGTGTAATCCAGCTCAGCCAATCCTTTTGGGCTAGTAGCATTGTCTGATAGTCATCTGAGTAGCCCACCTGTGAAGCTAGCTACACCGCCTGTGTATCTCAATTTTCACTGCATCTAATCCAGTTGATAGTTTAGGGCCTAGGAGCAGTGTCTGCACGTCAGCAGAGTAGCCTGCCTGTGAAACAAACTATACCGCCTGTGTATCTCAATTTTCACTGCATCTAATCCAGTTGATAGTTTAGGGCCTAGTACCACAGTTTGGCAACTCAGTTCTACTCGGTTTTCATCCATCGGTTGTTGTGCCAACAACTACAGATACAGAGTTGCCAATTAGTTAAGCACTAAAATGAGTGGCAAAAGGCCTGCTGCTGGTGGAAAGAGGAATAGGCGTGTTGGAAAGGGAAAAAAAGGTTGTGTCCGTGGTGTAGGTGGTCAAGCAACAGTAACATCTGCAGAAGAAAGACCATCTTCCAGCCAAAGTAAGATGTCTACTTCTTTTCGTGGACAATCTGATATGATCCCTTTCTTACGACCATCGCTACAAGCATCGCCAAAAATTCCAGATGAGGCACAAAAACAGCAGGTGCTTGAACGGATATCAAGTGCTCCTTCAAGTGGGCTCTCCTCCATGTCAACTTCAACATCACAACTACTCCAGTCCTCAGAGTTGTCACCCCAATCGAACTTGCTTCCTCACAGCTCCCAAGTCTCCAGCTGCCCGTCTGAGCATGGGGTAACACACATGGTTGAGTCTGTAGAGCTGTTTATGCATACTATAGCCTGGGAATCAGAGGTCTGCTCCAGAGCTTCTGTGAATCCAGACGAGGAAATGATCTGCACTGATGCCCAGAATCTTTGTGAGTCGGATCCAGGCCCAGATGAGGAAGGTTCTGAGCATAATGTAGACCCTCGTTCCCAAACTGTAACTTGTGTTGCTGGAGACAATGAGGAAGATGATGGTTAGACTAAGATACCTGATTGGAACGAAAACTTGACTTTTTGGTCGGGGCAGGAAGAGGTTGGCTCTGAGGACGACGGGCGTGAGAACACACAGGATGATGATGACGAGTTTGTAGACCCCACTTACTGTCAACCCCCAGTCCACCAGTCCATGAGGTCAGCAGAGGAGGTGGAGGAGGATGCTAGTGACGAGTCTGACGACGACGTAACGGTACGCCTTCATGGACAGAGACGGAGTACTGGAAGCACGTCAACAACTGCATCCTCAACCCCAACTGTGCCTCAGACCAGAAGTCGTGGTGGCTCTTCAGGTCGTACGGGCTCTAAGCCTTGCATAGCCTGGGCATTTTTTGACATCGCAAAGGATGACCCAACTCATGTTGTCTGTAAGATTTGTCAACAAAATCTCAGTAGAGGCCAAAAAATCACTAGCTTGAGTACTTCATGCATGAACCGTCACATGGATATGAGGCATAAGTTGCAGTGGGAAGCTCACTGTGCTACAATGCGGCCTAGTGGGCCGGGTCAACCACCGTCTGCCCCATCAAGTGCATCCGCATCCTCTTCATCCTCTGTGACTGTGGGGACAGCAGTCGCACATGGTTTTGGATACAGACCTTCCACCTCTTTACCCGCAACAGCCAGTGTGATTGGCAGGTTGTCAGGACATTTGCACATGGAAACACCTGCTGGTTTTGAGCACTCTCTGACATCGACACCACATTTTGATCAAGGCAACATAACCTCTCTGCCTGCACCTTCCTCACAGACCAGCAATTTGCCGGGGACACCCTACTCAACTCCGTCTAAGCACGGCAGCCAGCCCTCAGTCCCTAAGATGTGGACAAGTAAAAGACCATTTCCTCCTAGCCATGACAAAGCTAAGAGGTTGAATTTCTCCATCTGCAAGCTGTTGGCTACAGAAATGCTGCCTTTCCGCCTGGTGGACACAGAGGATTTTCGAGACCTTATGTCCGTCGCAGTGCCCCAGTACCAGATGCCCAGTTGCTACTACTTCTCAAAGAAAGCTGTGCCTGCGCTACACCAGCATGTCGCACACAACATCACCGCTTCCTTGAGAAACTGTGTGTGACAGGGTGCATTTCACCAAAGACACTTGGACGAGTAGACATGGACAGGGGCATTACATGTCGGTGACTGGGCACTGGGTAACTACGGCGACATCAGGAGAAGGGGCTGCTGTCCGAGTCTTGCCGTCCCCACGAGTTGCTCGTCGATCCTCTGTATCTAGAAGTTCCTCCACTGCTTCTGCCTCCTCAACCTCCTATCGGTCCTCCACCTGCACCCAAAACCTGTCTGGTAATGCCACCCGCGTTGTAACTGGGCAGAAGGAATCCTGCACACCTCCTCACTATGCTGTCACCAGGGCTCAACGGCATCAGGCAGTGTTTACATTGAAATGTCTGGGAAATGTGAGTCACACAGCTGAGGAGTTGTGGTCAGCTCTGGAGACCGAGTTCCATCAATGGTTGTCTCCACTCAACCTGCAGCCAGGGAAGGCTGTGTGCGACAATGCTGCAAACCTAGGTGCGGCCCTTTGCCGGGGCAATATCACACACGTGCCTTGTATGGCTCACGTTTTGAAACTGGTTGTCCAGCAATTTTTATCCCACTATCCCGGACTAGATGGGCTTCTGCAGAGGGCACGGTCGCTGTGTGCTCACTTCTGCCGTTCGCATCCCGCAGCTCGACGACTTGCATATCTGCAGAAGTCGTTGGGCCTGCCAGTTCACCGGCTGAAATGCAATGTGCCCACATAGTGGAATTCAACTCTGCACATGTTGCAGCGACTGTGGCAGCACCGACGAGCCCTGGTGCAATATGTTATGACGTATAGCCTGGGCCAAAGAGATCAAGAGGTGGGGCAAATAACGCTGCAGGAGTAGTCTCAGATCAGGGACCTATGCACCCTTCTGCACAGTTTTGAAATAGCAACGAAGATGTTTAGTGCTGACGATGCCATTATCAGCATGACCATTCCGGTGATTTACATGCTGGAGCACACCTTACACAGTGTTCGGAGTCAGGTGGTGGAACAAGAGGAGTCGTCGTATGCGGAAGGGATCATATCTCCAAGGTCAAGAAGGTTGGCAGCACCAAGGCGGCTGGCATTGGAGGCTGGGGGAGAGGGATTACCGAGGGCGCATGGTAGCAGCCAAACTGTTGAGGAAGGTGCAGGAGGCGAGGAAGAAGTGGAGGACGAACTGGCGCTGGGCATGGAAGACTCATCAGATGAGGGAGACCTTGATCAAATTTCTGTTGTGCGAGGTTGGGGGGAGAGGGCAGACAAAGGAAGCATGATTCTCACCTCGCCACCACCAAGACAACAAGGACTTGGTCCTCCTGGATGCGCAAGACACATGAGTGCCTTCTTGCTGCACTACCTGCAACATGACTCTCGGATTGTCAGAATCTGAAGTAATGCCGACTACTGGGTTGCCACACTCTTAGATCCCCGGTACAAAAGCAAATTTGGCTAAATAATTCCTGCCATAGAAAGGTATTCACGCATGCAGGAGTATCAGCAGAGACTGTTACAGAATCTAACATCTGCTTTTCCACAAAACACCAGTGGTGCACATAGTGAATCTCTGAGTTCTAACTTGCCAACCATGGGACTATCGAGTCATCACTCAAACCGTAACAGTAAGATCGTATCTGGTGGTAACAGCAATTTTTTCCAATCGTTTCAAGATTTTTTTAGACCATCCTTTGCAAGGCCACAGGAGACAAGAAGTCTGACGCACAGCCAATGCCTAGAGAGGATGGTACAAGAGTATCTCCAAGTTAACATCGATGCCATGACTGTGGAACTGGACCCTTGCTCATTTTGGGCTACCAATCTTGAAAAATGGCCTGAGCTCGCCACTCACGCCTTGGAGATCTTGTCGTGCCCCGTATCCAGCGTTCTCTCTGAATGTGTGTTCAGCGCTGCTGGTGATGTGCTGACAGATAAGGGCACGCGGCTGTCCAGTGACAATGTAGACAGACTAACGTTCATCAAGATGAACAAATCCTGGATCCGCAAGGACTTTTCCACCCCTGTGTCATCTTGGGGAGACTAAAAGCTTGATGATTTTTGAAAATCACCTCACCAACCGTTTTAAAAAACTCTGGCGAAATTGATGCCACTTAAGTGGTGTCTGTGGCGGATTTTTTGGAAAAAATGGAGACTCTTTATTTAGTCCCCTTGCTGAGTTTTACATGACGTTGCCATCGTCAATTCCAGGTGGGTGGGTCGTCTGCAGAGTTGTTTACTCATACTATGGCATGGGATTCAGAGGTCTGCTCCAAAGCTTCAGTGTCTGCTAGTCATCAGAGTAGCCCAGCCACCCACTGCCTGTTTACCTAAGTACTATTTTTAACGGCATCTGGCACAGGAAATCCTTTTGGGCCTAGTAGCAATTTCTGCTACTCAGCAGAGTACCCCAACCATGAAGCAAGCTACACCGCCTTCTTTCTTTCTCAATCTAACCCCTCGTCTCTGGGGTGTCCACTCTCCCTCTAGCTCTCTCCTTCTCACAGGTGGACTATCGCGTGTTTTCACACTGTGGCGAATCTTTTGGGCCCAGGCATAAGAAGTCGTCGAGGTAATGGATAATATGTGCCGCCTTACAAACGTCCATGACGACACATTCGAGGAAGCAACTAAACGCCTCAAATACTGAGCAGGATATGGAGCACCCCATGGGCAAACAGCGATCTGTGTAATATGCTCCTTCACAGAAGCAGCCCAATGGGAGGACACTATTCGGAGGCACAGGTAGTAACCGGAACGCCCCCTCAATGTCTGTTTTGGCCATTAGGGTGCCCCTTACCAACTTCTTGACCCGCCTGATTGCCTCGTCAAAGGAGGTACACTACATAGTACTGTACTTGGCATACCTCCCAACTTTCGAGGAAGGGAAAGAGGGACAAAGTCAGCGGCGCGCGTAGCGCGCTGCGGCAAATTTTAGCCCACACCTCTGACCACACCCATTTCACAACTAGCCACGCCCCAACCATACCCATTTAGCACTTCTGATCACAATGTTTCGTAAACAATAATTATAAACCAAAAAAAATATGGCCACACACGACGCTCCATACTATACAATGGCCGCACACGACGCTCCATACTGTACAATGGCCGCACACGACGCTCCATACTGTACAATGGCCGCACACGACGCTCCATACTGTACAATGGCCACACACGATGCTTCATACTGTACAATGGCCACACACGACGCTCCATACTGTACAATGGCCACACACGACGCTCCATACTGTACAATGGCCCCACACGACGCTCCATAGTGTACAATGGTCATTGGCCACACACGACGCTCCATAGTGTATAACGTCCCCACATGATGCTGCGTACAGCATACTTGCCCCACGTGATGGTCCATACAGTATTATGGCGCCACATTATGCTTTGTACAGTATAATGGCCCCACACGATGCTGGGCATAGAATAATGGCCACACATAATGTTGGGTACAGTATACTGGCCACACATGGTTACCCCACCCCCATCATTGCCTTCTCCATCACTACACACAGACACCTTTCACCGCGCTCCCTCGCAGCAGCCGGCAGCTTCCACACCCACGGCGCTGAATGGTGTCATCCAGCTGCGCCGCTGACTGCTCACGTCGCTGCAGCTGTGATATGCCACTGATAAAGACCTCCGTGTCTCCTGTGTCAGTCCGTGTCAGAGCGAGGAGCAATATCTGCTCCAATCTGACACAGCCAGCGTCCGCTCCGTACACATGCGACTCCGCTCCATACACCTCGTACACACACGACTCCGCTCCATACACCTTGCACATGCGGCTCCGCTCCGTACACACACGGCTCCGCTCCGTACACCTCATACATACGGCTCCTCCCCATACACCTTGTGCACACACGGCTCCACTCCATACACTTCGTACACACACACACGGCTCCGCTCCATACACCTTATACACACACAGCTCCGCTCCGTACACCTCATACACACGGCTCCTCTCCATACATCTCGTACACACATGGCTCCGCTCAATACACCTTGCACATACGGCTCTGCTCCGTACACCTCGTACACACATGACTGCGCTCCATTCACCTTGCACATGCGGCTCTGCTCCATACACCTCGTACACACACGGCTCCGCTCCATACACCTCATACACACACGGATCCACTCCGTACACCTCGTACACACACGGCTCCACTCCGTCCACATTGCACACGCTGTTCCGCTCAGTATACCTTGCACACACATGGCTCCACTCCGTACACCTCATACACATACGGCTCCTCTCCATACATCTCGTACACACACGGCACCACTCCGTACACCTCGTACACATGCGGCTCTGCTCCGTACACCTCGTACACACACGCAGGGCCGGCTCCAGGTTTTTGAGGGCCCCGGGCGAAAGAGTCTCAGTGGGCCCCCCCTTTAACACATACCCCGATTCATGATCGCATATAAACACAGCCATGTAGTATATAACACTGCCCACGTAGTATATAGCAGCCCACGTAGCATATAGCAGCCCACGTAGCATATAGCACAGCCACGTAGCATATAGCACAGCCACGTAGTATATAGCAGCTCAGCCCACGTAGTATATAGCAGCGCAGCCCACGTAGTATATAGCAGCGCAGCCCACGTAGTATATAGCAGCGCAGCCCACGTAGTATATAGCAGCGCAGCCCACGTAGTATATAGCAGCGCAGCCCACGTAGTATATAGCAGCGCAGCCCACGTAGTATATAGCAGTGCCATCACTCAGGCACTGGAAGGACTAGGAGCTCCTCCTGAATCTGCCTCATAACTTCAGCAGCATGGCAGCCAGCCAGGGGCGGAGATCAGAGCAGAGAACGTGCTCTCTCTGCCCACAAACAATGTCACACTGGCTGCCTTCTCTTAACCCCTATGTGTGCCTGCCTGGCTGCACTGACTGAGTGAGAAGATGCTTGTGTCAGAGCTGGCACATAGGGGTTAAGAGAACGCAGCCAGCAGTGACTTTGTGGGCGGAGAGGGCACGTTATCTCCTGCTCTGCTCTCCCAGCTGTATCTATGACAGCTAAGTGGGCCCCCCTCTCTCCCCAGGGCCCCGGCATTTGCCCGCTGTGCCGGGTGCTGACGCCGGCCCTGCACACACGACTCCATTCCATACACATTGCACACACACGGCTCCGCTCCATACACCTTATACACACACGGCTCCGCTCCATACACATTGCACACGCTGCTCCACTCCGTATACCTTGTACACACATGGCTCTGCTCTGCACACCTCGTACACACGCTGCTCCGCACACCTCGCACACACACGGCTCCACTCCGTACACCTTGTACACTCGGCTCCGCTCCGTACACATTGCACACACACGGCTCAGCTCCATACACCTTATATACACACGGCTCCGCTCCATACACATTGCACACGCTGCTCCACTCCGTATACCTTGTACACACATGGCTCTGCTCTGCACACCTCGTACACATGCTGCTCCGCACACCTCGCACACACACGGCTCCACTCCATACACCTTGTACACTCGGCTCTGCTCCGTACACATTGCACACACACGGTTCAGCTCCATACACCTTATATACACACGGCTCCGCTCCATACACATTGCACACGCTGCTCCACTCCGTATACCTTGTACACACATGGCTCTGCTCCGCACACCTCGTAAACACGCTGCTCCGCTCCGTACACCTCGTACACACAGCTCCGTACACGTCTTACACACACGACTCTGCTCCATACACCTTTCACACGCTGCTCCGATCCATACACCTTGTACACACACGGCTCTGCTACATTACAGTGTCAGACTGTCACAGGGGCTTTGGTTTAGCCCTTTTTATGCGGGGGGGGGGGGGGAAGGGAGGGGGGAAATAGCAGCCACAATAGCATCGTGTTGTCACCCTCTCCCAGGGAGCTGCAGCTGCTCCTCCTCAAATGCACTGACTGGAGACAGACTTGTCAGTGAGTCATAGATCTCACTCACACTGATCTGCAGATAACATAGCAGTGAGCACTGAGCAGCTGAGGCAAACAGGGGGAGGCTGTGAGTGTGTCCGTCCCTCCCTGCTGAGCCCCACTCATTCCAAGCACGATTCCACTAGCCAGGCATTATAATTAGCAGCTCCAGTCCACTCACACTGGTCTGCTGCTTACATTGCCGCCAGCACCCAGGCTGTGTTCGGCTGTTACCTCAAACTAGAAGTGTCCCCTCTCTCTCCTTCTCTGAATAGTGATGCTGAGAGACTCAGGAACATGGGAAGGGGCGTGGCCTAACAAAAGGGGGTGTGACGGAGTTCTCCTGCTGTCTCCCGGGATGAGAGCGTCCTGCGCTGGACAGCGGGGCACAGAGTCAAATCCGGGAAAGTCCCGCACAATGAGGGACGGTTGGGAGGTATGGTGTTATGATAAGGTAATTCAGTACCACAATGGACATAGAAGTCAGAGCACATACAGAGACCTGACTATAACCCAAAAACATAGAACGAGCTCTGAGACGTGGGAACTCTGCTGACCGCAATCCCTAATCCTCTCCAACCACACTAGAGGCAGCCGTGGATTGCGCCTAACGCTCCCTATGCAACTCGGCACAGCCTGAGAAACTAGCTAGCCTGAAGATAGAAAATAAGCCTACCTTGCCTCAGAGAAATACCCCAAAGGAAAAGGCAGCTCCCACATATAATGACTGTGAGTTAAGATGAAAAGACAAACGTAGAGATGAAATAGATTTAGCAAAGTGAGGCCCAACTTTCTGAACAGAGCGAGGATAGGAAAGGTAACTTTGCGGTCAACACAAAACCCTACAAAAAACCACGCAAAGGGGGCAAAAAGACCCTCCGTACCAAACTAACGGCACGGAGGTACACCCTCTGCGTCCCAGAGCTTCCAGCAAGCAAGAAAAAAACAAATAAGCAAGCTGGACAGAAAAAAAACAGCAAACAAAATAGCAAAGCAAAACTTAGCTATGCAGAGCAGCAGGCCACAGGAACGATCCAGGAGGAAACAGGTCCAATACTAGAACATTGACTGGAGGCCAGGATCAAAGCACTAGGTGGAGTCAAATAGAGCAGCACCCAACGACTTCACCACATCACCCGAGGAAGGAAACTCAGAAGCCGCAGTACCACTCTCCTCCACCAACGGAAGCTCACAGAGAGAATCAGCCGAAGTACCACTTGTGACCACAGGAGGGAGCTCTGCCACAGAATTCACAACAGTATGGTACTTGGTTCCGCGTCGATGTTGTCATTTACTGACCTGCCCCTTGGATATGACAAATGGTGGATTAGTCTGAATGTATTGGGTTCATTTTTTGGCACAACTCCCAACGGGGGTACCACTACGTCTTCTAAGGAAAGTGTTCTGAATGAACCCGCCGCCATTCTACCTAAAAGATATTTATTTTTTATTTTTTTTGTCAAGACGTCTGGGTGTTGGTAGAGTGAGTTTACATTTTTACTCCAGCCTTTCTTGATTTTAGAAGGGCATGACATGCCTATATCTGTGTCTCCTCCTCCTTTTACTCCTCCAACTCTTTTCTTTTCGCATGACTATATGTAGTTGTGACTTTTCCATGTGTTTGTTGTCTTCTGAGCAGTTTGTCAGCTTTTGAACACCTTTTAAGGTGTTTTCTATGTGTTTGTATGTGTTTGTGTTTGCCTGCCATTGGTTTCAATGGGGTTCGACGGTGTTTGTCGAACGTTTAACGAACAGTTCATCGAACACATCCCTGTTCGACGACCCCGAACATTAGGGAGGTGGCTCAACACTATTCTTTAGCCCAAACAAGTCTCTTCTGCTTGTTGCCTGTCCTTAGCAGTGGTTTCCTAGCAGCTATTTTACCATGAAGGCCTGCTGCACAAAGTCTCCTCTTAACAGTTGTTGTAGAGATGTGTCTGCTGCTAGAACTCTGTGTGGCATTGACCTGGTCTCTAATCTGAGCTGCTGTTTACCTGCGATTTCTGAGGCTGGTGACTCTGATAAACTTATCCTCAGAAGCAGAGGTGACTCTTGGTCTTCCTTTCCTGCAGCGGTCCTCATGTGAGCCAGTTTCTTTGTAGCGTTTGATGGTTTTTGTCATTGCACTTGGGAACACTTTCAAAGTTTTCCCAATTTTTCGGACTGACTGACCTTCATTTCTTAAAGTAATGATAGCCACTCGTTTTTCTTTACTTAGCTGCTTTGTTCTTGCCATAATACAAATTCTAACAGTCTATTCAGTAGGACTATCAGCTGTGTATCCACCAGACTTCTGCACAACACAACTGATGGTCCCAACCCCATTTATAAGGCAAGAAATCCCACTTATTAAGCCTGACAGGGCACACCTGTGAAGTGAAAACCATTCCCTGTGACTACCTCTTGAAGCTCTTCAAGAGAATGCCAAGAGCGTGCAAAGCAAAAGGTGGCTACTTTGAAGAACCTAGAATATAAGACATAATTTCAGTTGTTTCACACTTTTTGTTAAGTATATAATTAACCCCTTCATGACCTTGGGATTTTTCGCTTTTCCGTGTTCGTTTTTCACTCCCCTCCTTCCCAGAGCCATAACTTTTTTATTTTTCCGTCAATTTGGCCATGTGAAGGCTTATTTTTTGCGGGACAAGTTGTACTTTTGAAAGACATCATTGGTTTTAGCATATTGTGTACTAGAAAACGGGAAAAAAATTCCAAGTGCGGTGAAATTGCAAAAAAAGTGCAATCCCACACTTGTTTTTTGTTTGGCTTTTTTGCTAGGTTCACTAAATGCTAAAACTGACCTGCCATTATGATTCTCCAGGTCAGTACGAGTTCATAGACACCTAACATGACTGGGTTATTTTTTACCTAAGTGGTGAAAAAAAATTCCAAACTTTGCTAAAAAAAAAAAAAAAAAAAATTGCGCCATTTTCCGATACTTGTAGCGTCTCAATTTTTCGTGATCTGGGGTCGGTTGAGGGCTTATTTTTTGCGTGTCGAGATGACGTTTTTAACGATAGCATTTTGGTGCACATACGTTCTTTTGATCGCCCGTTAGTGCATTTGAATGCAATGTTGTGGCGACCAAAAAAACGTAATTATGGCGTTTCGAATTTTTTTCTCGCTACGACGTTTAGCGATCAGGTTAATGCTTTTTTTAATTGATAGATCGGGCGATTCTGAGCGCAGCGATACCAAATATGTGTAGATTTGATTTTTTTTTTATTGATTTATTTTGATTGGGGCGAAAGGGGGGTGATTTAAACTTTTATATTTTTTTTTTATTTTTTTCACATTTTTTTTAACTTTTTTTTTTTTACTTTTGCCATGCTTCAATAGCCTCCATGGGAGGCTAGAAGCAGGTACAACTCGATCGCCTCTGCTACATAGCAGCGATCTGCTGATCGCTGCTATGTAGCAGAAATGGAGGTGTGCTGTGAGCGCCGACCACATGGTGGCGCTCACAGCCACCGGTGATCAGTAACCATAGAGGTCTCTAGGTCCTCTATGGTTACCATCCTGACGCATCGCCGACCCCCGATCATGTGACGGGGGTCGGCGATGACGTCATTTCCGGCCGCCCGGCCGGAAGCGGTAGTTAAATGCCGCTGTCTGCGTTTGACAGCGGCATTTAACTAGTTAATAGGTGCGGGCAGATCGCGATTCTGCCCGCGCCTATTACGGGCACATGTCAGCTGTTCAAAACAGCTGACATGTCCCGGCTTTGATGCGGGCTCACCGCGGAACCCTGCATCAAAGCAGGGGATCTGACCTCGGACGTACTATCCCGTCCGAGGTCAGAAAGGGGTTAAACATGTTTTAATTCATAGTTTTGATGCCTTCAGTGTGAATGTGCAATTTTCATAGTCATGAAAACACAGAAAAATCTTTAAATGAGGTGTGTCCAAACTTTTGGTCTGTACTGTACGTGATATCTGTGTGCATATATGTATAGTTTTGTGAATTTTGTGCAATGTTTATATAAGTATATTATATGTATATGCAGCGCCCCAGAGATCTGGTCGTTGCAGTATGACACTCTGCCACTAAGGGGAGTGATGGTACGTCTGATGGCACTGAAGGAATTCTACTGATCAGGTATCACCAGCACACATTACACTTCACACTCCGGCCACTAGGGGGAGAAAAAGGCTTTATTTATTGGGCCCCTCCTCACACTGGTAAAACTAGGGGTTGGATAGAAAGTTAGTCAGAAGCTGACTGGGTTGGATTCAGGCAACATCCCATGGCAGGGGGTGTTGCAGGGAGAAGACACAGGGGGGTCCCTGTCAGGCGTGGGAACCTGGCAGGTACCTAGCGACCAGAATAGAACGTTACGGAACCGCGCCTGCACACCCAGCGGCGGTATCCTAAGAAAGAGACACGAAGCGAAGGATATTGTGAGACAGTGAGAAACGAGATCAAGCACAAAGGAGAGCCAGTAGGAGTCGTGCCGTGAGACCGAGGCAACATCCTACTGAGGCGCGTAGCCGGTGGCCGGAACGCAGAGGGAGTAACTGACTCTACGCCTTACTTCAAACTCCGCAGGACAGTTAATTATAGGTTGGCTGTCTTACCTAAACACCTCCAAAGACATAGGGGGCAACAGTGGGAGTGGGGCGTCTCTAGGGTCCTGGAAGACCTCCAGGCCTTCCCGTCATACGGGTGTGTCCTAGCCATAACATACCTGGGGGACGTTGAACTAGAAACATCTGGAACACATTAGAAAGAACGGACGACAACAGAAGTTGTGAGGACTATTCCGAATGCTGAGCAGGGTAGCACTACAACACACAGGCGCTATTGGTAGGCAACGATTTCCACCTGCAAAGGGAATTCTGGAAGTGCCCATCGGACCAGCCGGTCTCAGATAGCCCTGTTAAGCGTGCTCTGGATTGCGGATCCTGAAGTCTTCAGTAAAGAGGTAAAGAGACTGCAACCTTGTGTCCTCGATATTGACTGAACCTCACACCATCACCATCCACCTTACTGGGAAGCCCTGGGGACATACTTCACCTGTGGGAAGGTATACCATCCAGCTGCCATTCCATCACCCCAGCGGACCCCACAGCAGCGTCGGTCACCCTGACTGAACACCAGAGGTGGCGTCACGAATCCCTGACAGACTGTACCACCTTTATTGGACGCCCCTTAGCAGGGTCGCGGACCTGGTCTAGCCACCGCGACAGCCTCAGAACTGAACCAGAGAGGCCCGGTACCAAGAACGCGTGTGTTATGATCTGGTGGTTTAGGAGCAACATGGGACGAGCTCTGAAGGAAGTGGTACCTGTACTGACCGCAGTCCCTAAGCTTAACACAACACTAGAAGTAGCAGTGGGATGCTCCTGACACTCCCTAGGCACCTCGTCACAGCCTGAGAACTAACTACCCCTAAAGATAGAAACAGGAAAACTGTCTTGCCTCAGAGAAAATCCCCAAAGGATAGATAGCCCCCCACAAGTAATGACTGTGAGTGGAGAGGGAAAAGACATACACAGAATGAAACCAGGATGAGCACAGGAGGCCAGTCTAGCTAGATAGATAGGACAGGAAGAAATACTGTGCGGTCAGTATAAAACACTACAAAATATCCACACAGAGTTTACAAAAATCTCCACACCTGACTAAAGGTGTGGAGGGTAAATCTGCTTCCCAGAGCTTCCAGCTTAACTGAAATAATTCATACTGACAAGCTGGACAAACATAGAAAGCACAGAACGGATAAGTCCACAACCTGTGGACAGAAAAGAGCAAGCAAGGACTTAGCTTTGCTGAACTGGTCAGGATAACAGGGAAATCCAAAGAGATGTGAATCCAACCAGGAGCCATTGACAAGTGGCACAAGCTGAAGGAAAGAGCCAGGCTAAATAGCCGAGCAGAATAGACCATCAGTGGAAGCAGCTGCTGACTGCTAAATCCAAGGAGCAGCCATTCCACTTAAAACCACCGGAGAGAGCCCAAGAGCAGAACTCACAAAAGTGCCACTTACAACCACCGGAGGGAGCCCAAGAGCGGAATTCACAACAGTGTGGCCCCGTGTCTGGGGGCGCTCCATATAGGTGTATTGTGTATGTTGTATAGTGGGTTTTGCATGTGTTGTTTATCTAGTTTTGTGGACAGTGCGTATATTCAGGGGGGAAAATAAATATTTTATCCACTGCTGATTTTGCAAGTTTTCCCACCTACAAAGAATGGAGAGGTCTGTAATTTTTATCATAGGTACACTTCACTTGTGAGAGACTGACTCTAAAAGTAAAATCTAGAAAATTACATTTTTAGGATTTTTATATAATTTGCATTGTATTGCATGAAATAAGTATTTGATACAATAGCCAAGCAGAACTTTAATATTTGGTACAGAAACCTTTGTTTGTAGTTACAGAGGTCAGATGTTTCCTGTAGTTCTTGACCAGGTTTCCACACACTGCAGCAGGGATTTTGGTCCACTCCTCCATACAGATCTTCTCCAGAGCCTTCAGGTTTCGGGGCTGTCGCTGGGCAACATTGAGTTTCAGCCCCTTCCAAAAATTTTCTATTGGGCTCAGGTCTGGAGATTGGCTAGGACACTCCAGGACCTTGAAATGCTTCTTACGGAGTCACTACCAAGTTGCCCTGGATGTGTGTTTTGGGGCATTGTCATGCTATAAGACCAGGTCATGACCCATCGTCAATGCTCTGAGGGAAGGAAGTTGTTGGCCAAATTCTTGCGATACATAACCCCTTCTATCCTCTCTTCAATACTGTGCAGTCGTCCCATCTTCTTTGCAGAAAAGAACTCCCCAAAGTATGATATTTCCCCTCCATGCTTCACGATTGGGATGGTGTTCTTGGGGTTGTAGTCATCCTTCTTCCTCCAAACATGGCAAGTGGAGTTGATACCCAAAAGTTCTATTTTGGTCTCAGCTGACCACATGACCTTCTCCCATGCCTCCTCTGGATTATCCAGATGGTCATTGGTGGACTTCAAACAGGCCTGGACATGGGCTTGGGTGAGCAGGTGGACCTTGTGTGCCCTGCAGGATTTTAATGCATGACAGTGTAATGTGTTATTAACAGTAGTTTTTGAGACTGTGGCCCCAGCTCTTTTCAGCCCATTTAACAGGTTCTCTGTGGTATTCTGGACTAATTCCAGACCTTTCTCAGGATCATCCTTACCCCACTAGTCGAGATCTTGCATGAAGCCCCAGACCGAGGAAGATTGACAGTCATTTTGTGGTTTCTTCCATTTTCTAATAATTGTGCCAACAGTTGTTGCCTTCTCACCAAGCTGCTTGCCTAATGTCCTGTAGCCCATCCCAGCCTTGTGTAGTTCTACAATTTTGTCCCTGGTGTCCTTAGACAGCTCTTTGGTCTTGGCCATGGTGGATAGGTTGGAATGTGATTGTGTGTATCGACAGGTGTCCTTTATACATTAGCGAGATCAAACAGGAGCAATTAATACAATTAATGAGTGCATAGTAGGAGGCTTCTTAAAGAAAAACTAACAGGTCTGTGAGAGCAGAATTCTTGCTGCTTGGTCAGTGATCAAACACTTATTTCATGTAATAAAATGCAATTTAATTACCGTATATACTCGAGTATAAGCCGACCCGAGTATAAGCCGACCCCCCTAATTTTGCCACAAAAAACTGGGAAAACTTATTGACTCGAGTATAAGCCTAGGGTAGAAAATGCAGCAGCTACCGGTGAATTTCAAAAATAAAAATAGATGCTCCATACCGTTCATTATTGCCCCATAGATGCTCCATATACAACTGTGCTATATAGAATGCTCTGCACCGTTCATTATTGCCCCATAGATGCTCCTTATAATGCTGTGCCATATATGCTCTGCATCTTTGATTATGGCCCCATAAATGCTCCTTATAATGCTGTGCCATATATGCTCTGCACCTTTGATTATGGCCCCATAAATTTTCCTTATAATGCTGTGCCATATATGCTCTGCACCTTTGATTATGGCCCCATAGATGCTCCTTATAATGCTGTGCCATATATGCTCTGCACCTTTGATTATGGCCCCATAGATGCTCCTTATAATGCTGTGCCATATATAATGCTCTGCACCTTTGATTATGGCCCCATAAATGCTCCTTATAATGCTGTGCCATATATGCTCTGCACCTTTGATTATGGCCCCATAGATGCTCCTTATAATGCTGTGCCATATATAATGCTCTGCACCTTTGATTATGGCCCCATAAATGCTCCTTATAATGCTGTGCCATATATGCTCTGCACCTTTGATTATGGCCCCATAGATGCTCCTTATAATGCTGTGCCATATATGCTCTGCACCTTTGATTATGGCCCCATAGGTGCTCCTTATAATGCTGTGCCATATATGCTCTGCACCTTTGATTGTGGCCCCATAGGTGCTCCTTATAATGCTGTGCCATATATGCTCTCCACCTTTGATTATGGCCCCATAGATGCCCCTTATAATGCTGTGCCATATATGCTCTGCACCTTTGATTATGGCCCCATAGGTGCTCCTTATAATGCTGTGCCATATAGAATGCGGCTGCAATAAAAAAAAAAAAAATCACATACTCACCTCTCTTCTCAGGACGCCGGCGCTTTCAATAATTACCTGCTCCTCTGCGGCTCCGTCTCCAGCACTGACGCTCAGCAGAGGGCGCGCACTGACTACGTCACAGCGCCCTCTAACCTGAGCGTCACTGCTAGAGGACGCTGGAGATGGAGCCGCACCGGAGCGAGGAGCAGGTAATTATAGCGCTGCGCTGCGCTCCCCTTACCTGCTGCGACGCGGTCCCTGCAGTCCCTGGCTTCTCCGGCGCTGCAGCTTCTTCCTGTAATTGAGCGGTCACATGGCACCGATCATTTACAGCAATGAATATGCGGCTCCTCCCCTATGGGGGTGGAGCCGCCTATTCATTTCTGTAATGAGCGGTGCCATGTGACCGCTCAGTACAGGAAGAATCTGCAGCGCCGGAGAAGCCAGGGACTGCAGGGACCGCGCCGCAGCAGGTAAGTATGACTACACAGCCCCCGCTCCCCCTCCCCTGCCGACACCCGGGTATATGACTCGAGTATAAGCCGAGAGGGGGACTTTCAGCCCAAAAAAATGGGCTGAAAATCTCGGCTTATACTCGAGTATATACGGTATGTAAATTGTGTAGATTGCTATATACACCATACAAGCCACAAAACAATGTGCATGTACCATATTTTTCTGACCATAAGACGCACTTTTTTTCCTCCAAATTTGGGAGGAAAGTGTGGGTGTGTCTTATGGTCGGAATGTAACATGTGGGGAGGCGGCAGCAGCAATTGGGATCACACTGTGATCCGACTTGCAGGAGGCAGAAAAATGTCCCCACTGCTGGAATCCAGCCATGGGCAAACCACATTGTCCGGATGATTAAAGTGCAGTGAATATTCATTAGCTGCTTCCCCGCCCACCTGTCAGCTGACCAGTGAGCAGGGAGCAGCAAATGAATAGTCCTTCACTGAAACACACATGGTTTCCCCAGTGCTGGATTCCTGCAGCAGCTGGGGAGATCTGTGTGTCTGGTGGAGGAGGGGACAGCAGCAGGGGCCAGAGGAGACAAGATCGCTGCATACCTGCCTGGGCTGTGCTGGATGCTGAGGCATAAGGACCTGTGTGATGTCATGAAGAGGGCGGGCTGGAGCATCACATGGCAGCACAGAGCCCTCCCTCTTCTGACATCATCACAGGTCCTTCAGACACCGCACTAGAATCTGCAGGCTTCCTCTTATCACCTGTGCTGTGGAGAGTCAACAAGAGGGAGAGCTCTGTGTGTGCAGTCATGGGATGCTCCAGCTCTTTATCTCACCACGGTGTGGCTGGCTGCCACAATTAAAAGGTTAGTCTTTACAACACACATTAAAGCACTCTGTCACTCCTGTGGTGAACTATAACTCCCAGCATGCCATAGGTTCTGCAGGACATGCTGGGAGTTAGTTATCCCAATGGGATCTTAAAGCAGCACTCCAGTATTATTTTTCAGTGCTGGAGTGGTGCTTTAAATATAAGCCCTATGCCACCATTCTTATACTCACCCTCCAGCGTCTTCATACAGTACTTTACAGACACCACACTGGTCCTGCAGCGTCATCTTCTACCAACATAATAACATACTATTATATATAATAACACCACATATAATAGTATGTTATTCAATTTTACCACTTTTTTTTTTTTTTTTGCTTCAAATATTTTTTTCCCTGTTTTCTACCTCTAAAACCTGGGTGCGTCTTATAGTCTGAAAAATACGGTATATATTGTAATATGGATTGTGGATATTATAGGGCTGGTTTATATTGCATTGTGCTTTGTATCATTTGTGTGTATGTGTGCATCGTGTGGGTGAGTCGTGTATATTACATTGGATGCATTGTGTGTACATTGGAACATACATTATGTATTATGCTACATGTGCCAGAATTAGTGCAATTTTTGCCAAAAGTCTTTCTTTCATGATTTGCATCATATATATTACTTTTAGAAGCTTCTGCACCATGATAAAGGGATGTGATTTTGCTGGAAAGTCTTCAAGGCCTAAATAAAACACTGTGCTGCAAAATATTGCAACCTTATCCTGTTAGTTTTGACAATGATGGGCTGCCCCAGATTTACCAAACATGATGAACCACTTTGATAAATTAGTCATATTGTAAGGCCGGGATCACACAAGCGAAAAACACGTCTGTGTCTCGCATGTGAAATCCAAGCTCTGGCGCCGGCACTCCAGAGCGGAGCGTGCGGCCGCATAGCAACACATGAAGCCGCACGCTCCGCTCTGGAGTGCCGGCGCCAGAGCTTGGATTTCACATGCGAGACACAGACGTGTTTCTCGCATGTGTGATCCTGGCCTAATAGTGTGAACGGGGCCGGTGATGTCAGATCTACTGATAATGTATTGTTAGTAATAGGACAGGTGCACGACACATGACAATTATATATGCAACGTGGCGGATACCAGACTCCGCTCCAGGAGCAGAAGCCAGCAGAGCCAGAATTCCCCTTTAAGGCTGTCTAACATAGATAGTATTGAAAAATCATCTCCATTTTGTATATTTTATAGTGGCTTATCTATATGTGTATATATATATATATATATATATGTGTGTGTATATATATATATATATATATATATATATATATATAATGTTTTGAGAGTTTATATTATGCATTGTTTGTATATACAGGTATTATCTCATCTATACATACGGATCTTACCTATGGGTACTGTATATTGTGCAGTATATATATGGATATATAGTGTTGGTGTATATTGTCTACTTTATATTGTGCAGCCTATATATATTTTTTGTAAATACAGTGTAGATTTATTGTGTATATCATACTGTGTCAGACGCCTGTTATGTAACTTCTTATATACACTGATGATACGTTTGTGTGTTACCATGGGAACCCTGTTCCCCACCACTAGAGTGAGGCAGGTGTGAGGTGCAGTCGGTTGTTGCACTCTTCCATGAATACTAAGAGACTCTGTGTGAAGCCTCTGAAGGATGACATTGTACACAGTCCTGACAAGACAAGAAAGGATTAAATGTAGATCCATCCACCCTGCCACTTTTTCAGCCCTGATAGAGCAAACCTGGAGAGCAGAGGTGACGGACCACTAATGGAAGAAGAAGAACATCATTGTCATGGAGTCTTCATGTTCATATCCACATATTAGTGATCTCACCGTACTGGGTTGTTGCATGCCTGATAAATCTTGCAGAGTGCTGGGTCCAAAGCTGCTGACCTGCAGAGAAATCCACAAAAACATATGTAGGAGGAAGATACCTCTGTTTTAACATTTCTTCAAGGCTTTAATTCACCTTCAAAAAAGATAAAATCTCCGGATGTTAGTAAGAAACACTCTAACGCGTTGCTGGCACTAGTCATAGAGTGCATGGATTACAAGGCGAAATGAGACTTTTAAAGGAAAAAACTACACATGTGCAACAAAGTACCAATTATGCAAAAATATTCAGTACCAGAAAACTGATTACGAACGGGATATATATATATGTGTGTGTATATATACAGCCGGCCGCAACCAATCAGCGAAGCGTGGTTTAAATCCCACGTCAATTCGCGGCTGGACTGCGTCTGTCGCTGATTGGTCGCAGGATTTCGGGGGTTCAGGGTGCTGGATGTCGAGGGTTCGGAGTGCAGGATGTAGTACAGCCATGTAATATATAGCACAGTCATGTAGTATGTAGTATATAGCACAGCCACGTAGTATATAGGACAGCCACGTAGTATATAGCAGCCATGTAGTATATAGCACAGCCACGTAGTATATAGCAGCCACATAGTATATAGCGGCCACATAGTATATAGTGGCCACATAGTATAAAGCAGCCACGTAGTATATAACACAGCCCACGCAATAAATAACACAGCCCATGCAGTATATAACACTGCCCACGTAGTATATATCAGTCACGCAGTACATAACACAGCCCACATAGTATATAACACAGCCCATGTAGTATACAGCAGTGTGGGCACCATATCGCTGTTAAAAAAAAGAATTGACCGCTAGGTCATCTTGGTAATTTCGCAATGTATCACTGGGAAAGGAAGCTGGCGGCAGCCTCGCCACTCGCGCGCATCGGTGGAAGGTGAGATAGGCAGCATCAATAGTAAAAAGTTCGTCACACAGGGTTAAGAGCAGTGTTAACAGAGTGCATTACACCGCGTTATGCCACGGTGTAACGCAGTCGGTTTAACGGACTGCGAAAACGCTATGTGGGTGGCAGGCGATGACTGGGGGGGGGAGTATGGAGGAGGCACTGACGGCAGGGGAGTAGGGAGCTGCCATTTCTGACTGTGCCCATCGCGACTTGGGATTTCCGTGACATACAGACAAACAGACGGAAGTGCCCCCTAGACGATATACTGTGTGTGTGTGTATATATATATATATAGCAATATATATATAGCAATAAATACCTGTGTTTGTGGACGTAACACATCAATAATATAATAATATCGTGTAGAATGTTATTCAATAAATAAACATGGTATCTGTTTTAGAATTCACTCCCTCAGGCTGTTAGGTGTCTAGTGTGACAATCCAGGAAACTTCTCTCATGTATAATTTATATTGCCGGCTACCACCACGTTTAGGAGGTTTAACTCTCTCTATGCCAAAAACACTAAAGCTATCCCATTTTCCCTCATGTTGCTCTAAAAAAATGTCTTGCTCCTGAGTGCACAATATTGTTTTTATTAATGTTGGAAACGTGTTGAGAATTTCTTTTTTTCAATTCATGACTGATGCATCTTATATATTTGATCCTACAAACAGCGCTTTCGATACAATCAATATTCCACATGGCATGTTTCACAATTAATGAAGGATTTGATGTTATGATAGTCATCTATTTTTACAGTTTTTTTTTAGCATATTGACATATACTGCATTTTTTGCAAAAACATATATAAAATCCCTTCATTGTTAGCCAGGTTGCATTATTGGTGCATTTTTCATATAGCTTGGGTGAAAGCAAGATGCCTATTGATTTGCCTCTCCTGGCAACACATCTATAACCTCTGCTCAAGATGTCATGTAACTTATTGTCTTACTGTAAAACAGGAATATATTTCAGCAAAAGAGGGGAGAAGCCAGCGCTGCCTAAGGTTAAAACGCAATACATAAAGTGTAAATGCACATATTGATTTCTAACTGTATTTTCAAAATGAGACATTTAGCAAACAATTGATCAATTCTTTGAGCTGTACACACACAGCAGCACTGCCCTGCCCTAGGCTTTGTTTAATTATGCACATGTGTCTCAGCCTGTCTCATTCTTTATCTGTGGTGCTGGATGGGCAGTGTGGAGGTTGGACCTGAAATGTCTGTCTGGACCTGGTCAACCTTTATCCTCGCTTGCCTCCTCTGGCGCCATGGGGGTGACTCAGTAATGCTCCAGGTACAGTCTGCATTTAATGTGGTCTTCCTTTTAGTTCATTTAGGAGGCCTTTATGGCACAGCGAATATAAAAAAACGTAGTGTAGGACTGCCCCATTATGAGAATGCCGTGAAGTGGCGGGGTGGCTCAAAGAATTGATCAATTGTTTGCTAAATGTCTCATTTTGAAAATACAGTTAGAAATCAATATGTGCATTTGCACTTTATGTATTGCGTCTTAACCTTAGGCAGCGCTGGCTTCTCCCCTCTTTTGCCCAGGAATATATTTCCTTATAATATTTTTTCTTTTATTAAAACACTTCAGATAATGAACCAGAAGAATAGTGAGTGCAGCTCTGGAGTATAATACAGGATGTAACTCAGGATCATTAATGTAATATATGTACACAGTGACTGCACCAGCAGAATAGTGAGTACAGCTCTGGAGTATAATACAGGATGTAACTCAGGATCAGTAATGTAATGTATGTACACAGTGACTGCACCAGCAGAATAGTGAGCGCAGCTCTGGAGTATAATGCAGGATGTAACTCAGGATCAGTAATGTAATGTATGTACACAGTGACTGCACCAGCAGAATAGTGATTGCAGCTCTGGAGTATAATACAGCATTTAAAAATGCCGAGTGGCGCCAAGTATTACAAAATTAATCGAGTTAATAAACCTGCTGCGAACACAAACAATCACCACCCAGGATTGTTTAAAACAGAAAACTACGTGAAAAATGATATACAGGTGTATATCTAGGTGTTAGCGCTGATATATCCCAATTCAGAAAGGATCAAATGTAACAGTCCATGAGTAAAACAGTCCATCAAGCAAACGCTGTAACAATACATACAAGTGCTCATTCAGAATTAATGCAAGTGGTATACTAAGAAGCTTTTCAATGCATAAAATTCTTACCAGGAAAAGAAGTCCATACGGCTTGGAAGTAGACTGTGCAGGAAACTTAGGTCCAAATGTTCGGCTAGTAAGTGACAGCTGCCCCGGCCAGTGACAGCATGTCGCTCCTTCTAAGCCCCACGTGTAGCGGCGTTCAAACAGGCAGGCCGACTCGTGTTCGTGGTGAGAGCTGCGTTGGTGTAGTACCTGTGTGCCGGAGTGAGCAGTGTGACCGCGCACGTGACCAGGGGCTACGTACGAATGGCGGTAGGGACAAAAAACAGCCTGTGTGGCCAAGGATCAGGCAAGGGATCCAGCATGAAGACACGTAGGACCTCCGAGGCCGCGGCGGCTCCTTTCCCCGGAGGTAGGCCTAGTACGAGCAGGGGTGCTGCAGCAGTGCCCCTTGATTGGGGCACCAAAGTGGCTAGGGAATCCGCTGTGGGCTATGGTTCCCGCATCCATACGCACCTCTGCGAGTATGAGGACGCCTCAAAGAAGCTATGATCCCTCTGGGGGGGAGTTGAGGGTAGCTAAGGAGAGGTCTGACAGGGCCTCCGACAATAAAAAGGCCGAGCTATCTGCCGCGGTCAAGAAGATCAAAAAATCCATACAAGACCTGGAAAGCCAGAGATGTGAGATCCTGGACCGCAGCTGGCCCTTCCGTGAAATGCTGGAGAGCAATGACCGGATCAGAGCAATGACCGGATCAGAGCCATGACCGGTGGGGCTCTGGAGGGGTCACAGAGCTCCGGCCAGGTGGTGGAGGAGGATGAGGAGGAAGAGGAATGTGAGGAGGAGGCCATGCCCTACCCGCCTGGTAAGAGACCTCCAGGCGTCGCATAGCGAGATAGCCCCCGAGCAGGTGGCTCTCCCGTCTGATTCTGGCCCTTCAGGGGACAGCGGGAGCGAGGGGGAGGATGAGGATGTTAGTAGTAGCAGTGAGAGGGGCTGCCTCGTCATGCAGCAGATCCGGGAGATCGAGTTCCCGGTCCGTTTTAACCAGCTGAGGTTTGGGGATGAGATCTGCGAGGACGAGGCAACCAGGAGGGGGATGAAGAGAAAGGCTAAGAAAAGGAATAAGCAGAAAACATCTACTGTGCAGAAATTTGTGTATGTCCCCCTCTCTGGGGCCTCCCGGTCCCGCTGTGCGGCACCCGCTACCCACCCCAGCTCGGCCTCTGTTGTGGGTCCGCAGCGAGGGAGCGGGGAGATTGCAGGCCATGACACGCAGGGCACTGCCTCTGTTTGTGGTAACGGAGGGGGTAGTGATGTGTCTGATATGGAGCATGATGTGGAGGCTGGCCCAGTGGTGGGCAGGAGAGTGATAGCCGGGACCGCATCTCCGGCGGTGAGCGCTGGGGTGTCAGGGTCCCCCACTTACGGATCCATTAAAACTGGATCGCTTCTGGGGACCCAGGCACCTAATAAAGTAAAGGAGGAGGGGCATGCAGCTCCAGCAGAGCAGGCTCATAAAAAGAAAATGGTGGAGGCTCCCATGGCGGGGTCTGCTATGAAGTCAGGGTCTCCTGCATTGGGGGCACTGCTGCTGATGGATGCTGAGGGGGAGTGGCCTAGCTTGCGGCCGGCCGCTGGAGTTGCTGTGGCCAGGCTGTTTGTGGCCCAGGGTGTGGTGGTGGGGGGGTGCTGTGCCTCAGGGGACTGGTACCGCTGGGGGGATACCTGGGAGTGGATCCAGCTCTGGGTCGGCTCTGGGGGTCCCGCTGCGGCCGGTCTCAGGGGGCGTGGCCTCCTCGGCACCCGCTGCCCATGTAGGAGCAGCTTTGGATAGCTGTGCTGTGTGGCTGGAGGCTGGGGGCGTGGCTCCCAAGCAAAAGATAAAAAAGGTCTTAGCTGCGGTCAGCAATGGACCAGGGGCTGCAGCAGACAGCAGTAAGGGCGCCTACCTGGCGGGGTCCTCTGAGTCGGGGGGCTTACCTGCGGTGAGGGCTCTGGCCACAAGGCAGGATGGAGCTGGAGGCGGGTCTGCACCTGGCTTCCTACCTGCCAGTGAGGGAGGAAGCTCTGTGCCTGCTGTGGTGGAAAGTAAGACAGTGCTGCTTAAACCCAATGGCAGCAGGACTCTTAAAGGGACAGCAGCACTGTGTGTGTCAAACCCCCCAGCAGGGAGGATGCTACCAGTAGGTGGTGGTAGCAGTGGGGAAACAGTACCTGGAAATACCCAAAAGGTGAGGCAAAATAATATTGACCTCAGTGTGCATGTGAGTGAGAGTGGGGTGACTGGTGGAGTGGATGAGGAGGGTGCGGGTATGGAAGTGTCTATGGTTGAGGATGCGAGTGGCAGTGCGTCTAAGATGGTAAATGTGAATAGGGTGGCAAGTGTGAGTACAGTGATTGATGGTAGTGGGAGAAGGGGGGAGAGGGTCGGTCCATCTGCCCCCCCGGCCACAGGCTCTCTGAGTTATTTGGGGGTGGTGGCTGGAGCCTCGGGGTCTAGTCAGGGGGTTTCCTCACCTCTGGACCTCAGGGATAGCGTCTTGCGGCGCCGTTTCCTGGAGGCCCTCAAAAAGGGAGAACGGACGATCAAAGTAGAGGGAAGAGTGGTGGACTTAGCCTTTTGGCTGGATAGACACGGCCTGGCTGCCTTCCAAGATAAAAGGGAAGGGGAAACGGTTTGGTCCCTCCCGACAGCCGGGCAGGGGGTGGCCAGGCGGAATGTGGTCCGTCTCCGGTGGAGGGGCAGTGAAGCGTGCCCGCCAAGGGTGAGGGTTGTGGAGCTCCTTCTGAAGATGGACTTCAGGGCGACTCACATCTTTGCCCTGATTCATCCGTTTGGTACCACCTTCTTCGATGTCAGTTTTGTTCGGCCAGAGGGCTTGGAGCTTTTCTGGTCGAATTTCGAACTGGCAAAGGGGGAGCCCGGCTGGTGAGACTTTGCCGTGCAGGCGGTGTCTCGCTAAAATAGTGTAAAGAGGGTGACCATTCTGACAAGTAACGAGTCAGTCTCTGGGGTCGACATAATGACGTGGCTTTCCCGTTATGGGGAAGTCACCGAGGTCCCTAAAGAAAATATTTTTTCTGTATTGTATTGTATGTATATATTTTTTTTATGTCTAGTGTGTGTTTTGTATTATAATTAAAGGTATTTTGATAGTTATTTTTCTGGACATTTGTGATTATTTTTATTTATTAATAGATACTGTCATGATATGTACTTTTGCCCTGTCCTGTATTTGAATAATATGCCATTTGATGTATGTAACTGTTCTCTGGTTTCTATTAGCTGTAATTTATGTATTTTCTTGGCTGGGAGTTCACCTGTAACAATATGTCTCATTCCCCCAATACTTGCAGCCCTAAGCTCTAATGTAATTAAGCTTTGTCAACATCACTAGTGGAGGAATAGCCATTCTTCCTCCCAGCAGGTGGCTAGTCAAATGTACATACTACATAGATTAAGCGGAGCCCACCAGACTAGAATCTTCTGGTGGACCCAACCAGTGAATAGAAGGTGTGACCCCTACCCCCCTTCATGGGCGGATCCCAGGAGCTCAGACAATCCATTCTTATTTTGAGATCAGATGTGAGTTGATCCTTGAAGGAGAAGGAGTGGGGATTCTTAGCTGAGGCAAGACTCCATGTCCATCTGTGACTGCGGAAGCGAATGGGGTGAGACTTGAGCTGAGGACATATCTCGTCGCTCGTGGGATTGTTTTGGGATCCCTTGACTCGTGTGGACTGATTCTTTGTTAGCTGGCACAAGGATTATCGGGAGGTGCCCATCAACATCGGGAACCAACACCGCAGAGTACAAGATCTGGACTTTGAGGAGCCTACAATCAAAGGCCCGTGAAGTAGGAGTCCGTTTTAAGGGACTCTCCAAGGAGCAGCTTATTGAGGCTTTGGAAGGAGTTCGCCTGCAAGATGACGCTGAGGAAGGATCCTCACAGCAAATGGAGGAAAGACTGCAGCCGGGGGTAAATACCCAAAAAAGTCAGTGGGTTATGTGGTACGAGGAGGAGTTGGCATTGCTGGGAGAAGAGGCCACCATAGACTATAAGAAAGAGGCCATTCACCGAGCTCAAGAGAGGGAGAGGGAGGCCATTCACAGAGCCGAGGAGAGGGAGGCCATTCACAGAGCCGAGGAGAGGGAGAGGGAGGCCATTCACAGAGCCGAGGACAGAGCTCAGGAGATGGCATTGCTGGAGAGGCAGATCGCTTTGGAAGCAGCTAGAAGCTCCAGACAGACTCTAACCCCAGCACCCACCATGAGGGAACTCCCCAGAGTGTCCCGCAAAGACTTCAAGCCCTTTAATGAGGCTGCAGGCGACATTGAGGGCTTCTTCCAGGACTTTGAGCATCAGTGTCGATTAATGGAAGTCCCGGAAAGGGACCGAGTCCGACATCTGGTGGGGCTCTTAGAGGGTGGCGCTGCTGCAGCCTATAGAGCTATGGACCCTCAGGGAAACTGTGAGTATGCGGAGATTAAACGGACTATTCTAGAACATTATGCTGTTACCCCAGACACTTACAGGACTCAGTTCCGTACTTTAGCCTGTGATGAGGAAGTGTCTTTCAAGATGTATGCCCACAGACTCAAACAAATATGTCATCGCTGGCTGGAGGCAGAGGAGGCCTTAACCTGGGAGACCTTCCTCCAGGTTATCCTAAAAGAGCAGTTTTACTTCAAGTGCCCTGCTGAGATCCGGGAATGGGTGCGTGAGAGGAGACCAGCCACTGTGGAGGAAGCTGCAGCTCTAGCTGATGAGGCTCTCACCATCAAGCCTCAGTGCAGGATTCTGTTGGAGGATGGAGAGAGGCCTACCAGCTCCACAGCACCGGTGGCCCCCTGTTCTTCTGTCCCCATTGTTACCCGTTCCTCTAAGCCACATGTAAGTTACGCTCTGCCTGTGTGTACTTAACCAGCAACCTGTAGAGGTCCCTGGTACGTACACAAATTGGGAGGGGAAGTGATTGTCATGATATGTACTTTTGCCCTGTCCTGTATTTGAATAATATGCCATTTGATGTATGTAACTGTTCTCTGGTTTCTATTAGCTGTAATTTATGTATTTTCTTGGCTGGGAGTTCACCTGTAACAATATGTCTCATTCCCCCAATACTTACAGCCCTAAGCTCTAATGTAATTAAGCTTTGTCAACATCACTAGTGGAGGAATAGCCATTCTTCCTCACAGCAGGTGGCTAGTCAAATGTACATACTTACTATATAGATTAAGCAGAGCCCACCAGTCTAGAATCTTCTGGTGGACCCAACCATTGAATAGAAGGTGTGACCCCTACCCCCCTTCATGGGCGGATCCCAGGAGCTCAGACAATCCATTCTTATTTTGAGATCAGATGTGAGTTGATCCTTGAAGGAGAAGGAGTGGGGATTCTTAGCTGAGGCAAGACCCCATGTCCATCTGTGACTGCGGAAGCGAATGGGGCGAGACTTGAGCTGAGGACATATCTCGTCGCTCGTGGGATTGTTTTGGGATCCCTTGGACTCGTGTGGACTATTGCTTTGTTAGCTGGCACAAGGATTATCGGGAGGTGCCCCCGAACCTGTTCTGTTGGACTAATTGTGAACTCTGTAGATCTACCTGCATGTGTTGTTCCAGCGCTCTTGATCATAAATCTGTTGAATCATCCCTCGGCCTGTTGTCCCTTCTTGCTCTGCCGTACACCCCGTCACAGATACATTATTTTTATACTTTGGGATTTAAAAGCTCTTGGTTTCTCTATGTTTATCGTATAGCTATATTGAGTTTTCCTTGTAAATATGGTCATTATATATGGTCAGTTCTGGTATGTTATTATAAGGTGCAGAAATGTGCCTTGTGTGGCGGGGTAGGCCATCTTGCCGCGGCCTGTGGTGACATTAGGTGTCACCTGTGTGGTGACCTAGGTCACCCGTACAGCCGCTGCCCCCGTTCCTTTTCCAGCACCATCTCTGGCCCGGCAGGGGGGAGCCCAGGGGGGGTCCCCGGTGGTGCAACTTCTGCTGGGGCTGAGGATGGAGGCATGAGGGGAGCTGAGGGGTCAGTGAGGAAAGGCGAGGCTGGTACATCTGCCCACCAGTGGCAACAGGTGAGGCGCCATAAGGGCAGGGGGCAGGATAAGCCTCAGGCAACTGGGGTGATGACTGCCCCCAGCCTGGAGGCGGCAGCTGAAGCCTCTGAGGCCCTCGGGGAGAAGGCGGTGAGCGAGGAGCCTACGGAAGGGCTCACCGACTCCCCTCTGATCCCCCTCTCCAATCGGTTCCAAGCCCTCGATGACTCTGCTGTGCCAGAGGTCGGGGGTGAGGGGCCGGATGCAACATCTGGGGTGCCTTTGGGGAGTGGTGAGGTCTGTCCCTTGGGGGATTCACACTCCTCTGGAGGGGGAACTACCTCGGGGTCCAGGGGTGAGGAATCTATTTCTGGGAAGTCCTGTGCTGTAAAGGAATATATGGACATCTCGGTGTCTTTAAAGAGGAGGGGTGAGTCAGAGGGGGAGAGGAAATCAGGGGGTACGGTTAAAAAACAGGCCATCTAACTAAATCACCCATGATGGCGGAACCTACCCCGTTGACTCTGGCGTCGATTAATGTCGCCAGCATAAAGTCAGATACGGCTAGATTTACGGCCTTTGATTTTTTTCACCCGGGTTGAGGCTGATATTTTATTTTTGCAGGAGACCAGACTAACGGACCTGGGGTCCATCTACAAAGCAAAGAGGGAATGGAGGAGTGGGCCCTCATACTGGTCTCTTGCGGCCGAGCCGTATAGAGGGGTAGCGGTCCTTTTTAAGACCGCGGAGGTGGAATGCAGACGGGTGATCGAGGTAGAAATGGGGAGATGTTTGGTCCTTGACGTCTTCATGAGGGGACAGGAGCTTCGGCTCATCAATATCTATGGCCTGCAATCTAAGTGGGACCGTAAATATCTCTTCCTGAGGATCAAGCCCTATCTTTTTACAAGCCGGCAGGTGGTCTTCGGTGGGGATTTTAATACTGTAACCAGACTCCGTGATAGGGGAGACCCAGGAGACCGGCTGGCTTATGATAGCGTAGCCTTGAATAGCATAGTAAGCGAAGCTCGCCTGGTGGATGTCCACATTCGGCACACCCCAGGTCACGGGGGGTTTCACCTTTTTAGGGGAAGCAGTAGGATAGGATAGATAGGTTTTTTTTAAAGGAAGAAGCCGTCTCTTCGGCAGTGTCCGCTGTTGAGGTGGAGTTCTCCGATCACTGTTTCATTTACTTTACTTTGAATGTTACAGAGACCCCCCGGATGCGGAGAGGCCTATGGAAGCTGAATTCGTCCCTTCTGGAAGAGGCGGAAGTAAGACAGTCCTTTGAGGAATTTCTTCAGAGCCAGGTACCTCTCTTGGGTCTTTGTAGGAGTAAGTCTGAGTGGTGGGAGATCTTCAAAAGAAGGGTCGCGAGGTTCTTCCGTCAGCTCTTGAGCCTCAGGGGCCTGAACAGGTACTGCCTGTATCGGGAGCTGGGGAGGAAACTCGAGTAGCTCATCTCGACTGGAGGGGACCGAAATGAAATCTCCAGGGTGAAGACCTTGCTCAAGGGGTGCCAGTATGAGAGGCACACATCCTTGGTTTTTGAGAGGGATTTCGGGAGGTACCGCTCGCCCGACGCTTACAGAAACTGCAGGTTGTCAGTGAATTGTAAGATGGTGAGAGGACTGATTGACAGTACGGGGTCCCTGAACAGATTCAAATCAGGGATCCTGGAGGTGGTCAGATCCTTCTACTTGCACCTCTTGGGGAGGAAGGATCCTGATCGAGATGAGATGTTGGCTTTCCTGACTGAAACCATCCCTGAGCCAGGGGATGACCCCTCTCTTCATGTTTTGACAGAAGCAATCAGGGAAGAGGACGTGAGACGGGCGATTGATGGGCTCCGGCCCAAAAAGTCGCCCAGTCCGGATGGCTTAACATCCGAGTTCTACAAGACTTTTAGGGACTCTTTGGTCCCCCTCTTGACTGAGATGTTTAATGAGTGTCTCTCCTCGGACATTCTGCCCAGTTCAATGAGGAAGTCAGCCCTGATTATCCTGTCAAAGGGTAAAGACTCGTCCCGTATTGAGAATTGGCGTCCCATAGCGCTTCTCAATACGGACCGAAAGGTTCTGGCAAAGATGCTTTTTAATCGGTTGGTGCAGTTTGCGCCCCGACTCCTTTCGGGGGCCAAGCACTGCTCTGTTCCAGGCCGCAGTATATTTAGTGCTGTGCTCGGTGTCCGGGAGGCAGTGGAGCAGGGCAGGGCAGGTCACTGGAAGGGGTACTTGCTGTCCTTAGACCAGGCGAAGGCCTTTGACTGGGTTAACCATGAGTACCTCTGGTCCGTCCTTCTGAGGTATGGTCTGTCTGGGAGGTTTGTTGATTGGTTGAGAGTTTTATACAATGGGGCAGAGACTTTTCCGCTCGTGAACGGTTGGGTTGGACACCCTTTTGAGGTGAGGTCTGGTGTCCGCCAGGGCTGTCCTCTGAGCCCACTGTTATACGTTTTTGCGATCGACCCCCTTTTAAGGAGGGTGGA
The DNA here is from genome assembly GCF_032444005.1 of Ranitomeya imitator. Classification (NCBI taxonomy): domain Eukaryota; kingdom Metazoa; phylum Chordata; class Amphibia; order Anura; family Dendrobatidae; genus Ranitomeya; species Ranitomeya imitator. The sequence goes on along the minus strand of NC_091282.1, from coordinate 787,249,030 downwards.
GCCTGGACCGTTGGTGGGAGTTGGGATGGTCCAGGTGGAGCCAGAGGCCGCCTTGAGGGTAGTGGCGTACGCTGACGATGTTTCCCTTTTTGTATCCTCGAGAGAGGAGGCAGATTGGGTGATGTCTGAGGTTGAACGCTACTCGGTGGCATCCGGATCCATGATCAACCGGGACAAGTGTGAGAGTCTCTGGTTGGGAGGGGGAGATCCAAGTTTTGATCTCCTGGACACCCTTCCAGGGCCTCAGGCCACAGCAAAATTATTAGGCATCAGTTTTGGCCCAGGGGACTATCCCCAGCAAAACTGGGAGGGCAGACTTAAGATTGCCGCCCAGAAGGTGGATCAGTGGAAGGGTTGGTCTTTGACCCTAAGGGAAAGGATTAGTCTTGCCAAGGGCTATTTGCTTCCTTTGCTAATATATCTGGGCAGCGTCTGCATCTTGCCAGAGCCTCTTTGGACATGGGTCTACAGCTTGTTTTTCCAATTATTATGGGGAAATAGGCTGAACCTAATCAAGAGGGAGGTCATGCACCGCACGAGGAGACTTGGAGGGTTGGGTATGGTCAACCCAGTGGTGTTTCTAGTAAACACCTTTCTTAAGGCAAACATCGCCAACCTCTGGTTAGAGAGCGCTCCTCTTTGGGTATTCTGTAGGGGGTGGTTTCGGCCTTTCTTCCAGGAATGGGAGACAGGAGGGCAGGTGAAGGACCTTCGTACACCTCATGGTCATACTCCGGCTTATGCTACCCCGGTTCTGAAGGTGATCCGTCGGTGGGGTCTGGGAGTGTGGGAGATCAGGACCATGTTGAGGTTTCTTGACAATAGGGTCCTGTTGACCCACTTTCAGAAGCTCCTGGCGCTCAGGGATCGGGAGGTGGGGCTCGGGTTATTGAACTCTAAGCGGATCCCCTTGAAGTTTTGGGACTTGGCTTGGTGCTGCTTCCATGGGAAGCTGTATGTGAGGAACAACCTGAAGTGCAGACGCTCTGATGACCGGGATTGTCCTCGCGAGGAGTGTGGCGGTATGCTTGAAAGCATGGAGCATTTTCTGCTTCGGTGTCGCTTTAATACAGAGGTCTATAGCAGTGTGGGTGCTTCCATTGGCTGGCCCAGGCTGGCAGGCCTTTCCTATGCGGACTGGGCCTATGGGGCATTCAGGTCCCTTGGTGGCCGAGATCGGGGCACTGTTTTCTTAGTTAGTTTAGTAACTAGGTTCCACACGTGGAATGCACGATGTGTAGTGTCTACTCAGCGGAAAGTCCTCCCCAGGGAAGAGGTGATTAGGAACATCCTGGGTGACCTGGCAAAAGTGTGCTTGCTGGAGTTTGAGAGGCTGGGTGCAGGGAGGGCCTCTCTTCTGTGGAGGGGTTTCTCCTTTAATGTGCTCTAGGGAGAGTTAGGTTCTGTGTGCCTGTGATAGAGTTGAGTTAAGTCTTTTTTATCTTTTTATCTTTATTTTGTAGGGTCAGATAGATGTGTATGGACAGGGAGGGACAGATAAGGACAGTCTTTAGGGACAGGTAGTTAGTATTAGGTTGGTAGTGAGGGTCAGTGAGGGACAGGTAGGGGCAGGTAGGGAGAGATTGGTAGGGCTATAGGGACAGGATTTCTCTATTGTGTTGTTAGGGAGGGTCAGGGTGATGTGCGGTAGATTAGGGTGAGAGCCTCTATGGTCTCCAGTTCCTGGTGGTGGGCTGTAACCCTCACTTTACAGATTTTTGTTTTGTAATTGGTAACCTGGGTATAGGGCTTGCAAGTAGGGTTGAGCGACCTTGACCTTTTTAGAGTCGAGCCGTGTTTCGCGAAACCCGACTATCTTAAAAGCCTTTTTACTAGGCACTGCTCCTAATAGCCAGATTCCTACTCCACACTGATGAGGGGCAAAAACCCCGAAACAGCTGTCTGTGGATGGATACCATGCTTGGCATAGGTGGCTTTCCTTCATAGGATGCTGCCCTTCCCGTGGTTGTTCCTTCCCGGGGAAAGGCCTGGCTATTCACTGCTTGCGTCGAGAAACACGTGATGGTGTCTCCGCAGCTTCTTTACATGCATCTGCATATTTCCCATAAGGGATGGGGGCAGTGTTCTGGAATCACTGCATTGAGAAACACGTGATGGTGTCTCCGCGGTGTTGGATGTTTTGGTCTCCCCGAGGCCAATCATCTGTGCCTTTATATCTTAAAAGTCGAGTCGAGTGGAATCGGCCGATTATCGCGAAAAGTCGGGTATCGACCGAAACACAAAACCCAATGCAAGTCAATGGGGGAGCATAGTTGGCAGTGAGTGGAGGCCAGGAAAACACCTACACTGCCCATTTTAATGGCAAAAACATCCATTCTTGTTACAGAAGCTTGTCAATCGTAATTTAGCTTATAATAATTGGAAGGCATTTGAAATTGGGGGTCATTTGGCTAAAGTTGTGGGGGGTAGGGCTGGTTCAAGTAATTAGTGGGCCCATTAAATCTGGACCACGTCACGGCAGTGGAGCAGGGAGAGGTAAGTATTTCAACTTTGCAAGTGCTGTGATCCTGAGCAAGCAAGGGGGGCCCACTCATTGGCACTGGCACAGGGCCCCTCAAAGTACAGCGGTGTGTTTGCACGGCGGGGGCGCCTCCCACCGGCAGCAACACTTTTGCGTACTATGAGAGGCCCTGTGCCAGTGACGTCGCCAACTAGTATTCCTCCCCCCACCTGATGAAGGAACCTGCAGTTTCATCTGCACCTTCCTCTTTGTCCCCGTGTAAGGTGGTATGGTATGCGGGAAGAGGAACCTGACTTTCAGCAGGGTCACAATCTTGCTGTGTAGCGTGCACGGGGAATGTTGCGTTATGGGTCAATGTACCAGCAGACTCATCTATCACTGGCTGGGCAATGGGCAGGATGAGGAGGAAACACAGATATAGGCCCAAAGAATAAAGTGGGCTAAATGCAGTTCAAAATTGGTAACACAGGACTAACCAGGGGGCATTGCAGTGGAGGACAACTGGAATGAGAGGCTGACACAGAGAGTAGGCCTAAATTAGTAAGTAGTCGAAATGCAGTTCAAAATTGGCAACAGTAGTAAACAGGCGGCACAGCTTTGTTCAGTGGAGGAGAACAGCAAGGAGTGGCAGACACCGATAGTAGGCCCCAACCCAACTAGTAGGCCAAATGCAGTCTAACATTAACAACTACTTAACGAGAGCCTGAAAATGGAATTTCAGGACAGGAAACCAGGAGAACAGCAAGGAGCGGCAGACACTGTTTGTAGGCCCCAAACCAACTAGTACGCCAAATGCAGTTGTTCCATTTAACAACTATTTAACAAGAGCCTGAAGATAGAAGCTCAGGAAAGGCAACCTGGAGAACACCTTGGAGTGGAAGACACCGTCTCTACAACCCAGACCCAACTTGTAGGCATAATGTAGTGTTGTTTCAACAACTACTTAACGAGAGCTAGAAGATCGAAGCTATGGAGAGGCAACCTGGAGAACACCTTGGAGCGGAAGACACCGTCTCTATGACCCAGACCCAACTTGTAGGCATAATGTAGTGTTGTTTCAACAACTACTTAACACGAGCATGAAGATTGAAGCAATGGAGAGGCAACCTGGAGAACACCTTGGAGCGGAGGACACCGTCTCTACAACCCAGACCCAACTTGTAGGCCTAATGCAGTGTAGTTTGCAACAACTACTAAACGAGAGTAGGAAGATCGAAGCAATGTGGACGAAACCTGGGGAACACCTTGGAGTGTAACACACCGTCTCTCTACACCCCATACCCAATTTGTAGGCCTATTGCAGTGTAGTTTGCAACAACTACTAAACGAGAGCAGGAAGATCGAAGCAATGTGGACGAAACCTGGGGAACACCTTGGAGTGTAACACACCCTCTCTCTACACCCCATACCCAATTTGTAGGCATAATGCAGTGTAGTTTGCAACAACTACTAAACGAGAGTAGGAAGATCAAAGCAATGGAGAGGAAACCTGGGGCACACCTTGGGGCGGCAGACACCGTTAGTAGGCCCTACCAAAGTAGTAGCCCCAATGCAGTTTTAAAATTCCTAGAGGCTGAAAACAAGACTATTGACGCTCTGCTTTTTTCAAAGGAGGACAGCTGTATTGAGTGGCGCAGACAGACACAGGTAGTAGGCCTTAAACCAAAAATGTGGCTCACTGCAGTTTAAAAAAGGTTACAGGGGTACACAGGCAGCATTGCTCTGGGCAGCGGAGGACAATTTCAATAGTGGACCGCAGACCGACTTTGTACGCCTACTATTAAAAAAAGGATGCTCTATGCAATTAAAAATAGGTTCCAGGGGTCCACGGGCAGCAGTGGTGTGGTCAGTGGACGAGTATTGGAAGGAGGGACCGCAGACAGGCGTAGTAGGCCTAACATTACAAAATTAGGTTGTAGGCACTTTAAAATTGGTACCAGGGGTACACGTGCAGCAGTGGTGTGGTCAGCGGAGGACAATTTGAATTAGGGACTGCAGACCGACTTTGTAGGCTGTCCCCTGTGGACCATGCATCCAACACATTAACCCAGTGCGCCGTAATGGACACGTAACTTTTTGTGGACATGCCTACTGGTCCATGCGTCTCTTGTCAGGTGCACCTTTCTACTGTTTGATTGCCTGAGTGCTATGACAATGCAGACTTTTTCATGCCCGTGGAGGGCTGGGATGGCTTTTCTCGCAAAAGAAATGTCGACTGGGTAGCTTGAACCGTGGTACAGCGTAGTTCATCTGGGCTTTCTAAATATAAAACAAAGAAAAAAAGGAGGCTCCATGCATTTTCAGCTGGGTTCCAGGGGTACACGGCCAGCATTGGTCTGGTCAGTGGAGAACTATTGGAAGGAAGGACCGCAGACAGGCTTCGAAGGCCTAACATAATAAAATTGGGCTGTAGGCACTTTATAATTGGTTCCAGGGGTACACGGGCAGCAGTGGTCTGGTCAGTGGAGGAGTAGTAGAAAGAACGGACCGCAGACAGGCTTCGAAGGCCTAACATAATAAAATTGGGCTGTAGGCACTTTATAATTGGTTCCAGGGGTACACGGGCAGCAGTGGTCTGGTCAGTGGAGGAGTAGTAGAAAGAAGGGACCGCAGACAGGCTTCGAAGGCCTAACATAAAAAAATTGGGCTGTAGGCACTTTATAATTGGTTCCAGGGGTACACGGGCAGCAGTAGACAGGTCAGTGGAGGCCTAGTGGAAGGAGGGACCGCAGACAGGCTTCGAAGGCCTAACATAATAAATTAGGGCTGTGGGCACTTTAAAATTGGTTCCAGGGGTACACGGGCAGCAGTAGACTGGTCAGTGGAGGCCTAGTGGAAGGAGGGACCACAGACAGGCTTCGAAGGCCTAACATAATAAAATTGGGCTGTAGGCACTTTATAATTGGTTCCAGGGGTACACGGGCAGCAGTGGTCTGGTCAGTGGAGGAGTAGTAGAAAGAAGGGACCGCAGACAGGCTTCGAAGGCCTAACATAAAAAAATTGGGCTGTAGGCACTTTATAATTGGTTCCAGGGGTACACGGGCAGCAGTGGTCTGGTCAGTCGAGGAGTAGTAGAAAGAACGGACCGCAGACAGGCTTCGAAGGCCTAACATAATAAATTAGGGCTGTAGGCACTTTAAAATTGGTTCCAGGGGTACACGGGCAGCAGTAGACAGGTCAGTGGAGGCCTAGTGGAAGGAGGGACCGCAGACAGGCTTCGAAGGCCTAACATAATAAAATTGGGTTGTAGGCACTTTGAATTCTCTTGCAGGGGTACACAGGCAGTGGGCACCATTGGTGTTGTCAGCGGCGGCCGATTGTAATGAGTGTCTGCTAGTTAGTAGTCCCAAAAAATCAATACATGTTAATGTCTCGCATTACAACAAAAAGAAAAACCAAAAGGGTGCAATCATTAGGTACAGGGTTGGGCTCCTCTGCGTAGTTTCAGACCTAGTAATTTTGCACAAAGTATTTACTTGGGTAAATATAGGACACTGCCCCTGACTATGTTAAGTACCATCATACATGTCAACACAATGGTATTGTCAGTGGCAGTAATTTACGAATGTCAGCACATAGACTAAACATAGGTGTAACTGTGAGAGATAATTGTGCAAGTGGTAGAGCAATGTTTGAGCTGGGGGTGGGTGAACTCTCTTGTGGCCGGCGGTACATGCCCAGGGCCCCTCATGTTACAGCAGTGTGTCTGACGTTGGGTGCGCACCACTACCGCCAGAGACACTTTATTGTACTATGAGGGACCCAGTGGCAGTGCCGTAGACCAAAAGCGGGCACACCCACCTCTTCAGACAAACAGCACTCTCACGGGTGCTTGCGCCAAGTGGCGATACCACAGCCCCGTGTGGGGAGTTTGGCCATTTAGGGAGGTGTAAACATGTTGTATGCTGGACAATCAGCTGCTGCAAATTACGAGATTGGTAAAGTCATTCAGAGTAGTCCACAGGCAATACCTTTTCATAGGAAAGCTAGGTGTCGGCCGGGCAAGGTGGGGCAAAAGAATTCGAAATCCAGTTGTGGTTCATTTTAATGAAGGTTAGATCATCAACATTTTGGGTGGCCAGACGAGTCCTTTTTTTGGTTAATATTGAACCTGCAGCACTGAATACTCTTTCTGATAGGACACTAGCTGCCGGGCAAGCAAGCTCCTGCAATGCATATTCTGCCAATTCTGGCCAGGTGTCTAATTTGGATGCCCAGTAATCAAATGGGAATGACGGTTGAGGTAGAACATCGATAAGTGATGAAAAATAGTTAGTAACCATACTGGACAAATGTTGTCTCCTGTCACTTTGAATTGATGCAGCAGTACCTGTCCTGTCTGCGGTCATAGCAAAATCACTCCACAACCTGGTCAGAAAACCCCTCTGTCCAACGCCACTTCTGTTCTGCTGCCCCCTGCTGCTCGTGTGAGAACGATCACGGGCGCTGTGTGCTGGGAATGCCTGAAGCAAACGGTCAACAAGAGTTGATTGTTTGGTTGCTAATATTAGTTCCAAGTTCTCATGTGGCATAATATTTTGCAATTTGCCTTTATAGCGAGGATCAAGGAGGCAGGCCAACCAGTAATCGTCATCGTTCATCATTTTAGTAATGCGTGTGTCCCTTTTGAGGATACGTAAGGCATAATCCGCCATGTGGGCCAAACCTCCAGTTGTCAAATCAGCGGTTGTGCTTGGTTGAGGGGCAGTTTCAGGCAAATCTACATCACTTGTGTCCCTCAAAAAAACAGAACCCGGCCTTGCCACGCCACCAATTTCCAGTGGCCCCGGAAAAGCTTCCTCATTAAAATTATACTCATCCCCATCATCCTCCTCGTCCTCCTCCTGTCATCAAGGCTTTCCTGTTCCTCTGCTGCAGACGCCTGATTTTTTATGTGCATCAAACTTTGCATCAGCAGACGCATGAGGGGGATGCTCATGCTTATTATGGCGTTGTCTGCACTAACCAGCCGTGTGCATTCCTCAAAACACTGAAGGACTTGACACATGTCTTGTATCTTCGACCACTGCACACCTGACAACTCCATGTCTGCCATCCTACTGCCTGCCCGTGTATGCGTATCCTCCCACAAAAACATTACAGCCCCCCTCTGTTCGCACAGCCTCTGAAGCATGTGCAATGTTGAGTTCCACCTTGTTGCAACGTCTATGATTAGGCGATGCTGGGGAAGGTTCAAAGACCGCTGATAGGTCTGCATACGGCTGGAGTGTACGGGCGAACGGCGGATATGTGAGCAAAGTCCGCGCACTTTGAGGAGCAGGTCGGATAACCCCGGATAAGTTTTCAGGAAGCACTGCACCACCAGGTTTAAGGTGTGAGCCAGGCAAGGAATGTGTTTCAGTTGGGAAAGGGAGATGGCAGCCATAAAATTCCTTCCGTTATCACTCACTACCTTGCCTGCCTCAAGATCTAGAGTGCCCAGCCACGACTGCGTTTCTTTCTGCAAGAACTTGGACAGAACTTCCGCGGTGTGTCTGTTGTCGCCCAAACACTTCATAGCCAATACAGCCTGCTGACGCTTGCCAGTAGCTGCCCCATAATGGGACAACTGGTGTGCAACAGTGGCAGCTGCGGATGGAATGGTTGGGCGACTGTGGTCTGTGGACGAGCTCTCGCTTCTGCAGGAGGACGAGGAGGAGGAGGAGCGAACGGCTACAGCCAACTGTTTCCTAGACCGTGGGCTAGGCAGAACTGTCCCGAAATTGCTGTCCCCTGTGGACCCTGCATCCACCACATTCACCCAGTGTGCCGTGATGGACACGTAACGTTCCTGGCCATGCCTACTGGTCCATGCATCTGTTGTCAGGTGCACCTTTGTACTCACAGATTGCCAGAGTGCATGGACGATGCACTCTTTAACATGCTGGTGGAGGGCTGGGATGGCTTTTCTCGAAAAGAAGTGTCAACTGGGTAGCTCGTAGCGTGGTACAGCGTAGTCCATCAGGGCTTTGAAAGCTTCACTTTCAACTAACCGGTAGGGCATCATCTCTAACGAGATTAGTCTAGCTATGTGGGCGTTCAAACCCTGTGTACGCGGATGCGAGGATAAGTACTTCCTTTTTCTAACCAGAGTCTCATGTAGGGTGAGCTGGACTGGTGGAGAGCTGGTGATCGTGGAACTAGCGGGTGTGCCGGTGGACATGGCAGACTGAGAGACGGTTGGAGACGGTATTGTTTCTGCCTGTACCCTAGATGCAGTGTTTCCTACTACGAAACTGGTGATTCCCTGACCCTGACTGCTTTGGCCTGGCAAAGAAACCTGCACAGATACTGCAGGTGGTGCGGAAAATGGTAGCCTTACAGTGACGGTAGGGATGTAGCGTTGGTGAGTAGCTTCATTGGCCGAGGGTGCTACAACCTTAAGGGACGTTTGGTAGTTAGTCCAGGCTTGCAAATGCATGGTGGTTAAATGTCTATGCATGCAACTTGTATTCAGACTTTTCAGATTCTGACCTCTGCTTAAGGTAGTTGAACATTTTTGACAGATGACTTTGTGCGGATCAATTGGATGTTGTTTAAAAAAATGCCAGACTGCACTCTTTCGAGCCTCGGATCCCTTTTCAGGCATTGCAGACTGAGCTTTACCCGGATGGACACGCTGTCCTCCAACAGTTTTTGGCTTTGCCACGCGTTTTGGGCAAGATACGGGCCCGGCAGATGGAACCTGTTGCGATGTTGATGCCTGCTGCGGCCCCTCCTCCTCCGCTTCAGAACTACTGCCGCCTGCACCCTGTTCCCCCAATGGCTGCCAATCGGGGTCAACAACTGGGTCATCTATAACCTCCTCTTCTAGCTCGTGCGCAACTTCGTCTGTGTCACCGTGTAAGTCGGTGGTAGAGCGTTCGTGACGGGGCAACATAGTCTCATCAGGGTCTGATTCTGGATCAGTACCCTGCGAGGGCAATGTTGTGGTCTGAGTCAAAGGACCAGCATAGTAGTCTGGCTGTGGCTGTGCATCAGTGCACTCCATGTCAGATTCAACTTGTAATGGGCATGGCCTGTTAACTGCTTCACTTTCTAAGCCAGGGACGGTATGTGTAAATAGCTCCATGGAGTAACCCGTTGTGTCGCCTGCTGCATCCTTCTCTGTTGTTGTTTTTGCTGAAGAGGACAAGGAAGCGACTTGTCCCTGACCGTGAACATCCACTAACGACGCGCTGCTTTTACATTTACCAGTTTCAAAAGAGGAGGCAAAAGAGCTAGAGGCTGAGTCAGCAAGGTAAGCCAAAACTTGCTCTTGCTGCTCCGGCTTTAAAAGCGGTTTTCCTACTCCCAGAAAAGGGAGCGTTCGAGGCCTTCTGTAGCCAGACGACGAACCTGGCTCCACAGCTCCAGGCTTAGGTGCAATATTTTTTTCCCACGACCACCTGATGCTCCACTACCACTACCATCATTACCAGCTGACAATGAACGCCCACGGCCACGGCCTCTTCCACCAGACTTCCTCATTGTTTTAAAAACGTAACCAAAGTAACGGTATTTGTTGCTGTCAAACAACTTACACGGTGAGCTATAACTTCAGTATGATTTATATATCCCTTTACAGGTGGGTGAGACCGCAAGGAAAATCAGGCACAATGTTACACACTCTGTTTTCGGTGGCACCAAATGAGAGAGATGCCACACACGCAGGACTGTCACTCAAGCAGAAATGTCAATATTGATCTCCCACTTTTTTTTTTGATTTGTCCAGGGAGAAATTAGAAACCAAATAAAAAAAAAATAGGCTTTCTATGGCCCAGTGCCCACTATTTGAAAGAGAGAGATGGCACACCCTGGAGTCAGGAGTGGCACACAAGCAGAAAGGGCAATATTAATCTCCCACTGATTTCTTTTTGATTTTTTAAGGGAGAATTTAGAAACCAAATAAAAAAAAATAGCCTTTCTATGGCCCAGTGCCCACTATTTGAGAGAGAGAGATGGCACACCCAGGAGTCAAGACTGGCACACAAGCAGAAAGGGCAATATTAATCTCCCACTGATTTTTTTTTTTTCAGGGAGACTTTAGAAACAAAATAAAATAAAATGATTTTTTCAGGAAGAATTTAGAAACCAAATTAAAAAAAAATAGCCTTTCTATGGCCCAGTGCCCACTATTTGAGAGAGAGAGATGGCACACCCAGGAGTCAAGACTGGCACACAAGCAGAAAGGGCAATATTAATCTCCCACTGATTTCTTTTTGATTTTTTCAGGGAGAATTTAGAAACACAATAAAAAAAAATAGGCTTTCTATGGCCCACTATTTGAGAGAGAGAGATGGCACACCCAGGAGTCAAGACTGGCACACAAGCAGAAAGGGCAATATTAATCTCCCACTGATTTTTTTTTTTTTCAGGGAGACTTTAGAAACAAAATAAAATAAAATGATTTTTTTCAGGAAGAATTTAGAAACCAAATAAAATAAAATGATTTTTTAAGGGAGAATTTAGAAACCAAATAAAAAAAAATAGCCTTTCTATGGCCCAGTGCCCACTATTTGAGAGAGAGAGATGGCACACCCAGGAGTCAAGACTGGCACACAAGCAGAAAGGGCAATATTAATCTCCCACTGATTTCTTTTTGATTTTTTTCAGGGAGAATTTAGAAACACAATAAAAAAAAAAAATAGGCTTTCTATGGCCCACTATTTGAGAGAGAGAGAGAGAGAGATGGCACACCCAAGAGTCAAGACTGGCACACAAGCAGAAAGGGCAATATTAATCTCCCACTGATTGATTTTTTTTTTTTTTTTTCAGGGAGAATTTAGAAACACAATAAAAAAAAAATAGGCTTTCTATGGCCCACTAGTTGAGAGAGAGAGAGATGGCACACCCAGGAGTCAGGAGTGGCACACAAGCAGAAAGGGCAATATTAATCTCCAACTGATTTTTTTTTTTTTTTTTCTGGGAGTATTTAGAAACCCAATAAAAAAAAATTAATAGGCTTTCTATGGCCCACTATTTGAGAGAGAGATGGCACACTCAGGACTGGCACAGAAGCCCAAAGGCCAATATTAATCTCCCACTGTATTTTTTTTTTATCAAGGAGAATTTATAAACCCCACAAAAAAAAAAAAAACAGAAAAATGAAAAGGCTTTCTATGGCCCACTATGTGAGAGAGATGGCACACACAGGGATGGCACTCTAGCAGAAATGCCAATCTTAATCTCCCACAAAAAAAATAAAATAACAGGGACTGTCCTACAATTACTATCTCCCTGCAGTAATCTCAGCCAGGTATGGCAGGCAGCAATAAGGAGTGGACTGATGCACAAATTAAATAAAAAGTGTGGACAAACAAACAAGATAGCTGTGCAGAAAGGAAGGAACAACAGGATTTGTGCTTTCAAAAAAGCAGTTGGTTTGCACAGCGGCGTACACACAGCAATGCAGCTATCAGGGAGCCTTCTAGGGCAGCCCAATGAGCTACAGCGCTGAGGAAAAAAAAATCTAGCTTCCACTGTCCCTGCAAACAAAAGGTGGTGTTGGACAGTGGAAATCGCTACAGCACAAGCGGTTTGGTGGTTAATGGACCCTGCCTAACGCTATCCCTGCTTCTGACGAAGCGGCAGCAACCTGTCCCTAGGCTCAGATCAGCAGCAGTAAGATGGCGGTCGGCGGGAAAGCCTCTTTATAGCCCCTGTGACGCCGCAGACAGCAAGCCAATCACTGCAATGCCCTTCTCTAAGATGGTGGGGACCAGGACCTATGTCATCACGCTGCCCACACTCTGCGTCCACCTTCATTGGCTCAGAAATGGCGCTTTTCGCGTCATTGAAACGCGACTTTGGCGCGAAAGTCGCGTACCGCATGGCCGACCCCACACAAGGGTCGGATCGGGTTTCATGAAACCCGACTTTGCCAAAAGTCGGCGACTTTTAAAAATGAACGATCCGTTTCGCTCAACCCTACTTGCAAGCATTGAACTTGGGCCTGTTCTTTGGTCATGGTTAAGGTGTGTAGCGGTTATTATTGATATGTTATTATTGATATATGTTATTATAAGGAGATATAGATATATATATATATATATATATATATATATATAATGTTACATGTGTACTATGATGCGTGTAGGGGGATTTAGTTTTGGTGGGGTGGGGGGGTTTCTTGGGGGGTGGGGGAATGGGTTTTGGAGAATGGAAGTCCGGCGGGATGCCAAGAAGAGAAAAAAAAGGTCATAAACTTTTATGGACCTTGCTGTTTAGGAAAGGCCACAAACTTTGGTGGGACCTGGTGTGATAGGCCTCAAACTCTCGTGGGACCTGGTGTGATAGGCCACAAACTTTCGTGGGACCTTTGGGGGAATGGTGGTGGTTTAGTTTAGGAGGTAAAAAAAATTAAATAAATAAATTATTAAAAAATATATAAAATTAACCCCTTCCCGACCCATGACGCCACGTAGGCGTCATGAAAGTCGGTGCCAATCCGACCCATGACGCCTATGTGGCGTCATGGAAAGATCGCGTCCCTGCATCGCGTTAACGCCAATTTCACCCGATCTGCAGGGACAGGGGGAGTAGTACTACAGCCCAGGGGGCTTCACCCCCCGTGGCTACGATCGCTCTGATTGGCTGTTGAAAGTGAAACAGCCAATCAGAGCGATTTGTAATATTTCACCTATTAAAACTGGTGAAATATTACAATCCAGCCATGGCCGATGCTGCAATATCATCGGCCATGGCTGGAAACACTGGTCTGCACCCCCACCCCCACCACCGATCTCCCCCACCCCCAGTCCTCCGATCAGTCCTTTACACTGCTCCGCTCCCCTCCGTCCTCCTGTCCGCCCCCCCTGTGCTCTTGTCCGCTCCCCGCCCCGTGCTCCAATCCCGCCCCCGTGCTCCAATCCACCCCCCCTGCACTCCGATCCCCACCCCCCCGGTCCTCAGATCCACCCCCCCATGCTCCGATCCACCCCCCGTGCTCCGATCCACCCCCCCTGCGCTCCGATCCACCCCCCATGCTTCCCCCCACCCCATCATACTTACTGAGCCTCCCGGGGTCCGTCCGTCTTCTCCATGGGCGCCGCCATCTTCCAAAATGGCGGGCGCGGCCGGCAGATTCGTTTCAAGTGCATTTTGACGCCGGCAGATTCGTTTCAAGTGCATTTTGATCACTGTGATATAACCTTTCACAGTGATCAAAATATAAAAAATACCAAATGACCCCCCCCCCCTTTGTCACCCCCATAGGTAGGGACAATAATAAAATAAAGAATTTTTTTTTTTCTTCCACTAAGGTTGGAGTAAGAACTAGGGTTAGGGTTAGGGTTTCGGTATGTGCACACGTATCCTGGTCCTCTGCGGATTTTTCCGCAGCGGATTTGATAAATCCGCAGTGCTAAATGGCTGCGAATTTATGCGGATTTACCGCGGTTTTTCTGCGCATTTTGTTGCGGTTTTACAACTGCAGTTTACTTTTGGAGCAGTTGAAAAACCGCTGTGGAATCCGCAAGAAAGAAGTGACATGCTGCGGAATGTAAACCGCTGCGTTTCCGAGCAGTTTTTCCGCAGCATGTGTACAGCGATTTTTGTTTCCCATAGGTTTACATTGAACTGTAAACTCATGGGACACTGCTGCGGATCCGCAGCGTTTTCCGCAGCGTGTGCACATAACTTTAGAATTAGGCTATGTGCACACGGTGCGGAGTTGGCTGCAGTGTTCCATCAGGTTTACAGTACCAAGTAAACTTATGGAAAACCAAATCCGCTGTGCCCATGGTGCGGAAAATACCGCGCGGAAACGCTGCGTTGTATTTTCCGCAGCATGTCAATTCTTTGTGCGGATTCCGCAGCGTTTTACACCTGTTCCTCAATAGGAATCCGCAGGTGAAATCCGCACAAAAAACACTGGAAATCCGCGGTAAATCCGCAGGTAAAACGCAGTGCCTTTTACCCACGGATTTTTCAAAAATGGTGCTGAAATATCTCACACGAATCCGCAATGTGGGCACATAGCCTTAGGGTTAGGGTTGGAATTAGGGTTGTGGTTAGGGTTGTGATTAGGGTTATGGCTACAGTTGGGATTAGGGTTAGGGGTGTGTTGGGGTTAGTGTTGGAGTTAGAATTGAGGGGTTTCCACTGTTTAGGCACATCAGGGGTCTCCAAACGCAACATGGCGCCACCATTGATTCCAGCCAATCTTGTATTCAAAAAGTCAAATGGTGCTCCTTCACTTCCGAGCCCCGACGTGTGCCCAAACAGTGGTTTACCCCCACATATGGGGTACCAGCATACTCAGGACAAACTACGCAACAATTATTGGGGTCCAATTTCTCCAGTTACCCTTGTGAAAATAAAAAATTGCTTGCTAAAACATCATTTTTGAGGAAAGAAAAATGATTTTTTATTTTCACGGCTCTGCGTTGTAAACGTCTGTGAAGCACTTGGGGGTTCAAAGTGCTCACCACATATCTAGATAAGTTCCTTGGGGGGTCTAGTTTCCAAAATGGGGTCATTTGTGGGGGGTTTCTACTGTTTAGGCACATCAGGGGCTCTGCAAACACAACATGACGCCCGAAGACCATTCCATCAAAGTCTGCATTTCAAAAGTCACTACTTCCCTTCTGAGCCCCGACGTGTGCCCAAACAGTGGTTTACCCCCACACATGGGGTATCGGCATACTCAGGAGAAACTGGACAACAACTTTTGGGGTCCAATTTCTCCTGTAACCCTTGGGAAAATAAAAAATTCTGGGCTAAAAAATTATTTTTGAGGAAAGAAAACGTATTTATTATTTTCATGGCTCTGCGTTATAAACTTTTGTGAAGCACTTGGGGGTTCAAAGTGCTCACCACACATCTAGATAAGTTCCTTTCAGGGTCTAGTTTCCAAAATGTGGTCAATTGTGGGGGGTTTCTACTGTTTAGCCATATCAGGGGCTCTGCAAACGCAACGTGACGCCGGCAGAGCATTCCATCAAAGTCTGCATTTCAAAACGTCACTACTTCACTTCCGAGACCCGGCATGTGCCCAAACATTTACCCCCACATATGGGGTATCACCGTTTTCACGAAAAACTGGACAACAACTATTGGGGTCAAATTTCTCCTGTTACCCTTGGGAAAATAAAAAATTGCGGGCTAAAAAATCATTTTTGAGAAAAGAAATTTTTTTTTTTCATTTTCATGGCTCTGCGTTATAAACGTCTGTGAAGCACTTGGGGGTTCAAAGTGCTCACCACACATCTAGATTAGTTCCTTTTGGGGTCTAGTTTCCAAAATGGGGTCATTTGTGGGGGATCTGCAATGTTTAGGCACACAGAGGCTCTCCAAACGAGACATGGTGTCCGCTAATGATTGGAGCTAATTTTCCATTTAAAAAGCCAAATGGCGTGCCTTCCCTTCCGAGCCCTGCCGTGCGCCCAAACAGTGGTTTACTCCCACATATGGGGTATCAGCGTACTCAGGACAAACTGGAAAACAACATTTGGGGTCCAATTTCTCCAAAATAGGAAATTCCAGGCTAAAAAATAATTTTGGAGGAAAGAATTTTTTTTTTTTTTTTTCATGGCTCTGCGTTATAAACTTCTGTGAAGCACCTGGGGGTTTAAAGTGCTCAATATGCATCTAGATAAGTTCCTTGGGGGGTCTAGTTTCCAAAATGGGGTCATTTGTGGGGGATCTCCAATGTTTAGGCACACAGGGGCTCTCCAAACGCGACATGGTGTCCACTAACAATTGGAGCTAATTTTCCATTCAAAAAGTCAAATGGCGCGCCTTCCCTTCCGAGCCCTGCCGTGTGCCCAAACAGTGGTTTACCCCCACATATGAGGTATCGACGTACTCGGGAGAAATTGCCCAACAAATTTTAGGATCCATTTTATCCTGTTGCCCCTGTGAAAATGAAAAAATTGAGGCTAAAAGAATTTGTTTGTGAAAAAAAAGTACTTTTTCATTTTTACGGATCAATTTGTGAAGCACCTGAGGGTTTAAAGTGCTCACAATGCATCTAGATAAGTTCCTTGGGGCGTCTAGTTTCCAAAATGGGGTCACTTGTGGGGGAGCTCCAATTTTTAGGCACACGGGGGCTCTCCAAACGCGACATGGTGTCCGCTAAAGAGTGCAGCCAATTTTTCATTCAAAAAGTCAAATGGCGCTCCTTCCCTTCCAAGCCCTGCCGTGCGCCAAAACAGTGGTTTACCCCCACATATGAGGTATCAGCGTACTCAGGACAAATTGGACAACAACTTTCGTGGTTCAGTTTCTCCTTTTACCATTGGGAAAATAAAAAAATTGTTGCTAAAAGATAATTTTTGTGACTAAAAAGTTAAATGTTCATTTTTTCCTTCCATGTTGCTTCTGCTGCTGTGAAGTACCTGAAGGGTTAATAAACTTCTTGAATGTGGTTTTGAGTACCTTGAGGGGTGCTTTTTTTTAGAATGGTGTCACTTTTGGGTATTTTCAGCCATATAGACCCCTCAAACTGACTTCAAATGTGAGGTGGTCGCTAAAAAAAATGGTTTTGTAAATTTCGTTGTAAAAATGAGAAATCGCTGGTCAAATTTTAACACTTATAGCTTCCTAGCAAAAAAAAATGTTGTTTCCAAAATTGTGCTGATGTAAAGTATACATGTTGGAAATGTTATTTATTAACTATTTTGTGTCACATAACTCTCTGGTTTAACAGAATAAAAATTCAAAATGTGAAAATTGCGAAATTTTCAAAATTTTCGCCAAATTTCTGTTTTTATCACAAATAAACGCAGAATTTATTGACCTAAGTTTACCACAAACATGAATCCCAATATGTCACGAAAAAACAATCACAGAACCGCTAGGATCCGTTGAAGCGTTCCTGAGTTATTACCTCATAAAGGGACATTGGTCAGAATTGCAAAAAACGGCCAGGTCATTAAGGTCAAAATAGGCTGGGTCATGAAGGGGTTAAAAATATATATAAAAATATATGATTACTAGAGTTGAGCGACCTTGACCTTTTTAGAGTCGAGCCGGGTTTTGCGAAACCCGACTATGTCCAAAGTCGGGTCGAGTGAAATCGGCCGATTATGACGTAAAGTCGGGATCGACCGAAACACGAAACCCAATGCAAGTCAATGGGGCAGCATAGTCGGCAGTGAGTGGGGGCCAGGAAAACACCTAGAGTGCCCATTTTAATGTCAAAACCATCCATTCTTCTTAATGAAGCTTGTCAAGCGTAATTTACCTTATAATAATTGGAAGGCATTTGAAATTGGGGGTCATTTGGCTAAAGTTGTGGGGGGTAGGGCTGGTTCAAGTAATTAGTGGGCCCAGGAAATCTGGACCACGTCACGGCAGTGGAGCAGGGAGAGGTAAGTATTTCAACTTTGCAAGTGCTGTGAACCTGAGCAAGCAGGGGGGGCCCACTCGTTGGCATTGGCACTGGCACAGGGCCCCTCAAAGTACAGCGGTGTGTTTGCACGGCGGGGGCGCCTCCCACCGGCAGCAACACTTTTGCGTACTATGAGAGGCCCTGTGCCAGTGACGTCGCCAACTAGTATTCCTCCCCCCACCTGATGAAGGAACCTGCACTTTCATCTGCACCTTCCTCTTTGTCCCCGTGTAAGGTGGTATGGTATGCGGGAAGAGCAACCTGACTTTCAGCAGGGTCACAATGTTGTTGTGTAGCGTGCACGGGGAATGTTGCGTTATGGGTCAATGTACCAGCAGACTCATCTATCACTGGCTGGGCAATGGGCACGATGAAGTGGAAACACAGATATAGGCCCAAAGAAGAAAGTGGGCTAAATGCAGTTCAAAATTGGTAACACAGGAATAACCAGGGGGCATTGCAGTGGAGGACAACTGGAATGAGAGGCTGACACAGAGAGTAGGGCCAAATCAGTAAGTAGTCGAAATGCAGTTCAAAATTGGCAACCGTAGTAAACAGGCGGCACAGCTTTGTTCAGTGGAGGAGAACAGCAAGGAGTGGCAGACACCGATAGTAGGCCAAATGCAGTCTAACATTAACAACTACTTAACGAGAGGCTGAAAATGGTATTTCAGGACAGGAAACCAGGAGAACAGCAAGGAGTGGCAGACACCGATAGTAGGCCCCAAACCAACTAGTACGCCAAATGCAGTTGTTCCATTTAACCACAATTTAATGAGAGCCTGAAGATAGAAGCTCAGGAAAGGCAACCTGGGGAACACCTTGGAGTGTAACACACCATCTCTCTCCACCCCATACCCATTTTGTAGGCCTAATGCTGTGTACTTTTCTACAACTACTAAACGAGAGTCGGAAGACCGAAGCAATGGCAAGGAAACCTGGGGAACACCTTGGAGTGTAACACACCATCTCTCTCCACCCCATACCCAATTTGTAGGCCTAATGCAGCCTACTTTCCGACACCTACTAAACGAGAGCATGAAGATCGAAGCTCAGGAAAGGCAACCTGGGGAACACCTTGGAGTGTAACACACCATCTCTCTCCACCCCATACCCATTTTTTAGGCCTAATGCAGTGTACTTTTCTACAACTACTAAACGAGAGTCGGAAGACCGAAGCAATGGCAAGGAAACCTGGGGAACACCTTGGAGTGTAACACACCATCTCTCTCCACCCCATTCCCCATTTTTTAGGCCTAATGCAGCCTACTTTCCGACACCTACTAAACGAGAGCATGAAGATCGAAGCTCAGGAAAGGCAACCTGGGGAACACCTTGGAGTGTAACACACCATCTCTCTCCACCCCATACCCATTTTGTAGGCCTAATGCTGTGTACTTTTCTACAACTACTAAACGAGAGTCGGAAGACCGAAGCAATGGCAAGGAAACCTGGGGAACACCTTGGAGTGTAACACACCATCTCTCTCCACCCCATACCCAATTTGTAGGCCTAATGCAGCCTACTTTCCGACACCTACTAAACGAGAGCATGAAGATCGAAGCTCAGGAAAGGCAACCTGGGGAACACCTTGGAGTGTAACACACCATCTCTCTCCACCCCATACCCATTTTGTAGGCCTAATGCTGTGTACTTTTCTACAACTACTAAACGAGAGTCGGAAGACCGAAGCAATGGCAAGGAAACCTGGGGAACACCTTGGAGTGTAACACACCATCTCTCTCCACCCCATACCCAATTTGTAGGCCTAATGCAGCCTACTTTCCGACACCTACTAAACGAGAGCATGAAGATCGAAGCTCAGGAAAGGCAACCTGGTGAAAACCTTGGAGTGTAACACAACCTGTCTCTACACCCCATACACAATTAGTAGGCCTAATGCAGCGTAGTTTCCAACAGCTACTAAACGAGAGCCGGAAGATCGAAGCTCAGGAAAGGCAACCTGGGGAACACCTTGGAGTGTAACACAACCTCTCTCTACACCACGGAAGGGCTGATTCTTAGGAAGGAAGGCTGTTGTAAATAAGCATTGCGCGTCCGAGGGTGATTATATTCTTATTCGGTATCTACTCACCCTCGGACGCGCCATGCTTCTTGATTTGTAATTAATGTTTATTTGCAATGTGCTTTTGACTTACTCAATTATTTTTTTAATTATTGATTTTATTAAATTAATAGTTTAACATCTTATTGGAAATAATTTAAAGGAGACGCGACAGGACAACACTCGGTGGATGCCATATCTGTGTTAACAACTCCAAAAAACTTTCAGTTAACTTCTTGCAGGAGAAAGAAATTGTAGCTGTTGGACCTTTGTAGTACAGTTCCAGATATTTGTTGTGTGTTTGTTTTGATTGTTAAAATGTCTGCATTTGAGATCTCAACACGATCTTATTTTTTTTAATCAAATTAATTTTTTTTATATTTAATGATGTTGGTTCAAGGGGTACACGGGCAGCAATAGACAGGTCAGTGGAGGCCTAGTGGAAGGATTGACGGCAGACAGGCATCAAAGGCCTAACATTGGGCTGGCTGTAGGCAAGTTAAAATTGGTTCCAGGGGAACACGGCCATCAGTGGCCTGGTCAGTGTAGTTGTAGTTGAAAGAACGGGACGCAGACAGGCTTCGAAGGCCTAACATAATAACATAGGGCTGGCTGTAGGCAAGTTAAAATTGGTTCCAAGGGAACACGGCCATCAGTGGCCTGGTCAGTGTAGTTGTAGTTGAAAGAACGGGACGCAGACAGGCTTCGAAGGCCTAACATAACAAACTTGGGCTGGCTGTAGGCACTTTTAAATTTGTTCCAGGGGTACATGGGCAGCAGTGTATGGTCAGTGGAAGTCTAGTGGAAGGAGTGACCGCAGACAGGCTTCCAAGGCCTAACATAACAAACTTGGGCTGGCTGTAGGCACTTTTAAATTGGTTCCAGGGGTACACGGGCAGCAGTGGTCTGGTCAGTGGAAGTCTAGTGGAAGGAGTGACCGCAGACAGGCTTCCAAGGCCTAACATAACAAACTTGGGCTGGCTGTAGGCACTTTTAAATTGGTTCCAGGGGTACACGGGCAGCAGTGGTCTGGTCTGTGGAAGTCTAGTGGAAGGAGTGACCGCAGACAGGCTTCGAAGGCCTAACATAATAACATAGGGCTGGCTGTAGGCAAGTTAAAATTGGTTCCAAGGGAACACGGCCATCAGTGGCCTGGTCAGTGTAGTTGTAGTTGAAAGAACGGGACGCAAACAGGCTTCGAAGGCCTAACATAACAAACTTGGGCTGGCTGTAGGCACTTTTAAATTTGTTCCAGGGGTACATGGGCAGCAGTGTATGGTCAGTGGAAGTCTAGTGGAAGGAGTGACCGCAGACAGGCTTCGAAGGCCTAACATAACAAACTTGGGCTGGCTGTAGGCACTTTTAAATTGGTTCCAGGGGTACACGGGCAGCAGTGGTCTGGTCAGTGGAAGTCTAGTGGAAGGAGTGACCGCAGACAGGCTTCCAAGGCCTAACATAACAAACTTGGGCTGGCTGTAGGCACTTTTAAATTGGTTCCAGGGGTACACGGGCAGCAGTGGTCTGGTCAGTGGAAGTCTAGTGGAAGGAGTGACCGCAGACAGGCTTCCAAGGCCTAACATAACAAACTTGGGCTGGCTGTAGGCACTTTTAAATTGGTTCCAGGGGTACACGGGCAGCAGTGGTCTGGTCAGTGGAAGTCTAGTGGAAGGAGTGACCGCAGACAGGCTTCCAAGGCCTAACATAACAAACTTGGGCTGGCTGTAGGCACTTTTAAATTGGTTCCAGGGGTACACGGGCAGCAGTGGTCTGGTCAGTGGAAGTCTAGTGGAAGGAGTGACCGCAGACAGGCTTCCAAGGCCTAACATAACAAACTTGGGCTGGCTGTAGGCACTTTTAAATTGGTTCCAGGGGTACACGGGCAGCAGTGGTCTGGTCTGTGGAAGTCTAGTGGAAGGAGTGACCGCAGACAGGCTTCGAAGGCCTAACATAACAAACTTGGGCTGGCTGTAGGCACTTTTAAATTGGTTCCAGGGGTACACGGGCAGCAGTGGTCTGGTCAGTGGAAGTCTAGTGGAAGGAGTGACCGCAGACAGGCTTCCAAGGCCTAACATAACAAACTTGGGCTGGCTGTAGGCACTTTTAAATTGGTTCCAGGGGTACACGGGCAGCAGTGGTCTGGTCTGTGGAAGTCTAGTGGAAGGAGTGACCGCAGACAGGCTTCGAAGGCCTAACATAACAAACTTGGGCTGGCTGTAGGCACTTTTAAATTGGTTCCAGGGGTACACGGGCAGCAGTGGTCTGGTCAGTGGAAGTCTAGTGGAAGGAGTGACCGCAGACAGGCTTCCAAGGCCTAACATAACAAAATTGGGCTGGCTGTAGGCACTTTAAATTGGTTCCAGGGGTACATGGGCAGCAGTGTATGGTCAGTGGAAGTCTAGTGGAAGGAGTGACGGCAGACAGTCTTCGAAGGCCTAACATAACAAAATTGGGCTGACTGTAGGCACTTTTAAATTGGTTCCAGGGTAACACGGCCAGCAGTGGCCTGGTCAGTGTAGTAGTTGTAGAAAGAAGGGACCGCAGACAGGCTTCGAAGGCCTAACATAACAAAAATGTCAAAACAATGGTATTGTCAGTGCCAGGCATTGAAGGATGTCAGCGCCTAGACTACACATTGGTGAAGCTGTGAGAGATAATTTTGCTAGTGGTAGAGCACTGTTTGAGCTGGGGGGGGGAACTGTCTTGTGGCCGGCGGTACAGGCACAGGGCCCCTCATATTACAACGGTGTGTCTGACGTTGGGTGCGCACCACCACCGCCAGAGACACTTTATTGTACTATGAGGGACCCAGTGGCAGTGCCGTCGACCAAAAGCGGCCACACCCACCTCTTCAGACAAACAGCACTCTCAAGGGTCCAAGCGCAAAGTGGCGATAGCACGGCCCCGTGTGGGGAGTTTGGCCATTTCGTGAGGTGGAAACATGTCGTATGCTGGACAATCAGGTGAAGAAAATTACGAGATTGGAAAAGTCATTCAGAATAGTCCACAGGCAAGACCTTTTCATAGGAAAGCTAGGTGTCAGCCGGGCAGGGTGGGGCAAAAGATTTTGAAATCCAGTTGTGGTTCATTTTAATGAAGGTTAGATCATCTACATTTTGGGTAGCCAGACGAGTCCTTTTTTCTGTTAGTATTGAACCTGCAGCACTGAATACTCTTTCTGATAGGACACTAGCTGCCGGGCAAGCAAGCTCCTGCAATGCATATTCTGCCAATTCTGGCCAGGTGTCTAATTTGGATGCCCAGTAATCAAATGGGAATGACGGTTGAGGGAGAACGTCGATAAGGGATGAAAAATAGTTTGTAACCATACTGGACAAATGTTGTCTCCTGTCACTTTGAATTGATGCTGCAGTACCTGTCCTGTCTGCGGTCATAGAAAAATCACTCCACAACCTGGTCAGAAAACCCCTCTGGCCAACGCCACTTCTGATTTCTGCCCCTCTAACACCTCTGGTCTGCTGGCCCCTGGAGCTCGTGTGAGAACGATCACGGGCGCTGTGTGCAGGGAATGCCAGAAGCAAACGGTCAACAAGAGTTGATTGTTTTGTTGCTAATATTAGTTCCAAGTTCTCATGTGGCATAATATTTTGCAATTTGCCTTTATAGCGAGGATCAAGGAGGCAGGCCAACCAGTAATCGTCATCGTTCATCATTTTTGTAATGCGTGTGTCCCTTTTGAGGATACGCAAGGCATAATCCGCCATGTGGGCCAAAGTTCCCGTTGTCAAATCTGCGGTTGTGCTTGGTTGAGGGGCAGTTGCAGGCAAATCTACGTCACTTGTGTCCCTCAAAAAACCAGAACCCGGCCTTGCCACGCCACCAATTTCCCGTGCCCCCGGGAAAGCTTCCTCATTAAAAATATACTCATCCCCATCATCCTCCTCATCCTCCACCTCCTCTTCGCCCGGTACCTCGTCATGTACACTGCCCTGACCAGACAATCGCTGACTGTCATCAAGGCTTTCCTCTTCCTCTGGTGCAGACGCCTGATCCTTTATGTGCGTCAAACTTTGCATCAGCAGACGCATTAGGGGGATGCTCATGCTTATTATGGCGTTGTCTGCACTAACCAGCCGTGTGCATTCCTCAAAACACTGAAGGACTTGACACATGTCTTGAATCTTCGACCACTGCACACCTGACAACTCCATGTCTGCCATCCTACTGCCTGCCCGTGTATGTGTATCCTCCCACAAAAACATAACAGCCCGCCTCTGTTCGCACAGTCTCTGAAGCATGTGCAGTGTTGAGTTCCACCTTGTTGCAACGTCTATGATTAGGCGATGCTGGGGAAGGTTCAAAGAACGCTGATAGGTCTGCATACGGCTGGAGTGTACAGGCGAACGGCGGATATGTGCGCAAAGTCCACGCACTTTGAGGAGCAGGTCGGATAACCCCGGATAACTTTTCAGGAAGCACTGCACCACCAGGTTTAAGGTGTGAGCCAGGCAAGGAATGTGTTTCAGTTGGGAAAGGGAGATGGCAGCCATGAAATTCCTTCCGTTATCACTCACTACCTTGCCTGCCTCAAGATCTACAGTGCCCAGCCACGACTGCGTTTC
The DNA here is from genome assembly GCF_032444005.1 of Ranitomeya imitator. Lineage (NCBI taxonomy): Eukaryota > Metazoa > Chordata > Amphibia > Anura > Dendrobatidae > Ranitomeya > Ranitomeya imitator. Next base: position 787,224,587 of record NC_091282.1, on the reverse strand, counting down.
TTGCTGCAAGAACTCGGACAGAACTTCCGCGGTGTGTCTATTGTCGCCCAAACACTTCATAGCCAATACAGCCTGCTGACGTATGCCAGTAGCTGCCCCATAATGGGAGACCTGGTGTGCAACAGTGGCAGGTGCGGATGGAGTGTTTGTGCGACTGCGGTCTGTGGACGAGCTCTTGCTTCTGCAGGAGGACGAGGAGGAGGAGGAGGAGGAGGGGGTGCGAACGGCTACAGACAACTGTTTACTAGACCGTGGGCTAGGCAGAACTGTCCCAAACTTGCTGTCCCCTGTGGACCCTGAATCCACCACATTTACCCAGTGTGCCGTGATGGACACGTAACGTCCCTGGCCATGCCTACTGGTCCATGCATCTGTTGTCAGGTGCACCTTTGTGCTCACAGATTGCCTGAGTGCATGGACGATGCGCTCTTTAACATGCTGGTGGAGGGCTGGGATGGCTTTTCTGGAAAAAAAGTGTCGACTGGGTAGCTCGTAGCGTGGTACAGCGTAGTCCATCAGGTCTTTGAAAGCTTCGCTTTCAACTAACCGGTAGGGCATCATCTCTAACGAGATTAGTCTAGCTATGTGGGCGTTCAAACCCTGTGTACGCGGATGCGAGGCTAAGTATTTCCTTTTTCTAACCATAGTCTCATGTAGGGTGAGCTGGACTGGAGAGATGGAGATCGTGGAACTAGCGGGGGTGCCGGTGGACATGGCAGACTGAGAGACGGTGGGAGATGGTATTGTTGCCGCCGGTGCCCTAGATGCAGTGTTTCCTACTACGAAACTGGTGATTCCCTGACCCTGACTGCTTTGGCCTGGCAAAGATACCTGCACAGATACAGCAGGTGGTGCGCTAAATGGTGGTCCTACACTGCCGGAAGGGATGTTGCGTTGATGACTAGCTTCATTGGCCGAGGGTGCAACAACCTTAAGGGACGTTTGGTAGTTAGTCCAAGCTTTCAAATGCATGGTGGTTAAATGTCTATGCATGCAACTAGTATTGAGACTTTTCAGATTCTGACCTCTGCTTAAGGAAGTAGAACATTTTTGACAGATGACTTTGCGCTGATCAATTGGATGTTGTTTAAAAAAATGCCAGACTGCACTCTTTCTAGCATCGGATACCTTTTCAGGCATTGCAGACTGAGCTTTAACCGGATGGCCACGCTGTCCTCCACCAGGTTTTGGCTTTGCCACGCGTTTTGGGCAAGATACGGGCCCGGCAGATGGAACCTGTGGCGATGTTGATGCCTGCTGCGGCCCCTCCTCCTCCTCTGCTTCAGAACTGCTGCCGCCTGCACCCTGTTCCCCCAATGGCTGCCAATCGGGGTCAAGAACTGGGTCATCTAATAACTCTTCTTGTACCTCCTGCGCAACTTCGTCTGTGTCACCGTGTCGTTCGGTGGTATAGCGTTCGTGATGGGGCAACATAGTCTCATCAGGGTCTGATTCTTGATCAGCACCCTGCGAGGGCAATGTTGTGGTCTGAGTCAAAGGACCAGCATAGTAGTCTGGCTGTGGCTGTGCGTCAGTGCACTCCATGTCAGATTCAATTTGTAATGGGCATGGACTGTTAACTGCTTCACTTTCTAAGCCAGGGACGGTATGTGTAAAGAGCTCCATGGAGTAACCCGTTGTGTCGCCTGCTGCATTCTTCTCTGTTGTTGTTTTTGCTGAAGAGGACAAGGAAGTGACTTGTCCCTGACCGTGAACATCCACTAACGACGCGCTGCTTTTACTTTTACCAGTTTCACGAGAGGAGGCAAAAGAGCTAGAGGCTGAGTCAGCAAGATAAGCCAAAACTTGCTCTTGCTGCTCCGGCTTTAAAAGCGGTTTTCCTAATCCCAGAAAAGGGAGCGTTCGAGGCCTTGTGTAGCCGGACGACGAACCTGGCTCCACAGCTCCAGACTTAGGTGCAATATTTTTTTCCCCACGACCACCTGATGCTCCACCACTACCACTACCCTCATTACCAGCTGACAATGAACGCCCCCGGCCACGACCTCTTCCACTAGACTTCCTCATTGTTTTAAAAACGTAACCAAACTAACGTTATTTGTTGCAGTCACACAACTTACACGGTGAGCTATAACTTCAGTATGATTTAGCTACCCCTTTACAGGTTGGTGAGACCACAGCGAAAATCAGGCCCAATGTTACACACTCTTTTTTTGGTGGCTGCAAATTAGAGAGATGCCCCACACGCAGGACTGTCACTGAAGCACAAATGTTAATATTAATGTCACACTATTATTTTTTTTTTATTTTTATTTTTTTCAGGAACACTTTAGAAACCCCCCAAAAAAAAAAAAATAGATTTTTGCAGGGAGAATTTAGAAAACAAATGTAACAAACTATATGCTTTCTATGGGCCACTGAGTGAGAGATGACGCACACAGGAATCAGGAGTGGCACACAAGCCCAGAGGCCAATATTTTTCTACCAATGATTGATGGAGTTATTTTCTCTGGTAGATTTTGGAACCCAAATCAAGGAAAAAAAATATAGGCTTTCTATGGACCACAATTGGAGAGAGAGAGAGAGAGAGAGAGAGAGATGGCACACCCAGGAGTCAAGACTGGCACACAAGCAGAAAGGCCAATATTAATCTCCCACTGTTTTTTTTGGTTGTTTTTTTTTTTTTTTTTTTCAGGGAGACTTTAGAAAAAAAAATAATAAAAAAAATATGATTTTATCAGGAAGAATTTAGAAACCAAATAAAATAAAATGATTTTTTCAGGGAGAATTTATAAAACAAATAAAAACAAAAATAGGCGTTCTATGGCCCACTGACTGAGAGATGACGCACACAGGAGTCAGGAGTGGCACACAAGCCCAGAGGCCAATATTTTTCTACCAATGATTGATGTAGTTATTTTCTCTGGTAGATTTTGGAACCCAAATCAAGGAAAAAAAATATAGGCTTTCTATGGACCACAATTGGAGAGAGAGAGAGAGAGAGAGAGAGAGAGAGAGAGAGAGATGGCACACCCAGGAGTCAAGACTGGCACACAAGCAGAAAGGCCAATATTAATCTCCCACTGTTTTTTTTGGTTGTTTTTTTTTTTTTTTTTCAGGGAGACTTTAGAAAAAAAAATAATAAAAAAAATATGATTTTATCAGGAAGAATTTAGAAACCAAATAAAATAAAATGATTTTTTCAGGGAGAATTTATAAAACAAATAAAACCAAAAATAGGCGTTCTATGGCCCACTGACTGAGAGATGACGCACCCAGGAGTCAAGACTGGCACACAAGCAGAAAGGCCAATATTAATCTCCCACTGTTTTTTTTTTTTTTTTTTTTTTTTTCAGGGAGACTTTAGAAAAAAAAATAATAAAAAAAATATGATTTTATCAGGAAGAATTTAGAAACCAAATAAAATAAAATGATTTTTTCAGGGAGAATTTAGAAAACAAATAAAACCAAAAATAGGCGTTCTATGGCCCACTGACTGAGAGAGAGAGAGAGATGGAACGCTTAGTACTGGCACACAAGCCCAAAGGGCAATATTAATCTCCCTTTTTTTTTCCAGGGAGAATTTCTAAAACCCAAAAAAAAAAAAAAAATAGGCTTTCTATGGCCCACTATTTGTGAGAGAGATGGGACGCTCAGGACTGGCACAGATGGCACGCTCAGGACTGGCACAGAAGCCCAGAGGCCAATATTAATCTCCCTTTTTTTCTGGGAGAATTTATAAAACCAAAAAAATATTTAAATAGGCTTTCTATGGCCCACTATTTGTGAGAGAGATGGCACGCTCAGGACTGGCACACAAGCCCAGAGGCCAATATTAATCTCCCTTTTTTCAGGGAAAATTTATAAAACCAAAAAAAAAATTAAATAGGCTTTCTATGGCCCACTATTTGTGAGAGAGATGGCACGCTCAGGACTGGCACAGATGGCACGCTCACAACTGGCACACAAGCCCAGAGGCCAATATTAATCTCCCTTTTTTCAGGGAAAATTTATAAAACAAAAAAAAAAATTAAATAGGCTTTCTATGGCCCACTATTTGTGAGAGAGATGGCACGCTCAGGACTGGCACAGATGGCACGCTCACAACTGGCACACAAGCCCAGAGGCCAATATTAATCTCCCTTTTTTTCAGGGAGAATTTATAAAACCAAAAAAAAAATTAAATAGGCTTTCTATGGCCCACTATTTGTGAGAGAGATGGCACGCTCAGGGCTGGCACAGATGGCACGCTCAGGACTGGCACACAAGCCCAGAGGCCAATATTAATCTCCCTTTTTTTCAGGGAGAATTTATAAAACCCAAAAAAAAATAAAATAGGCTTTCTATGGCCCACTATTTGTGAGAGAGATGGCACACTCAGGACTGGCACACAAGCCCAAAGGCCAATATTAATCTCCCACTGTATTTTTATCAGGGAGAATTTATACACCCCACAAAAAAAAATACAGAAAAATGAAAAGGCTTTCTATGGCCCACTATGTGAGAGAGATGGCACACACAGGGATGGCACTCTAGCAGAAATGCCAAATTGCCAATCTTAATCTCCCACCAAAAAAAAAAAAAAAAAAAAAACAGGGAATGTCCTACAATTACTATCTCCCTGCCTGCAGTAATCTCAGCCAGGTATGGCAGGCAGCTACTATCTCCCTGCCTGCAGTAATCTCAGCCAGGTATGGCAGGCAGCAATAAGGAGTGGACTGATGCACAAATGAAATAAAAAGTGTGGACAAACAAAAAAGATAGCTGTGCAGAAAGGAAGGAACAAGAGGATTTGTGCTTTGAAAAAAGCAGTTGGTTTGCACAGCGGCGTACACACAGCAATGCAGCTATCAGGGAGCCTTCTAGGGCAGCCCAATGAGCTACAGCGCTGAGGGGAAAAAAAAAAAAAAAAAACTTCCACTGTCCCTGCACACCGAGGGTGGTGTTGGACAGTGCAAATCGCTGCAGCACAAGCGGTTTTGTGGTTAATGGACCCTGCCTAACGCTATCCCTGCTTCTGACAAAGCGGCAGCAACCTCTCCCTAAGCTCAGATCAGCAGCAGTAAGATGGCGGTCGGCGGGAACGCCTCTTTATAGCCCCTGTGACGTCGCAGACAGCAAGCCAATCACTGCAATGCCCTTCTCTAAGATGGTGGGGACCAGGACCTATGTCATCACGCTGCCCACACTCTGCGTTTACCTTCATTGGCTGAGAAATGGCGCTTTTCGCGTCATTGAAACGCGACTTTGGCGCGAAAGTCGCGTACCGCATGGCCGACCCCGCACAGGGGTCGGATCGGGTTTCATGAAACCCCGACTTAGCCAAAAGTCGGCGACTTTTGAAAATGTTCGACCCGTTTCGCTCAACCCTAATGATTACGTTTCGGCCAGGTGGCCTATTTTGTTTAGGGCAGTTGGCCGACTTGTTTATTTTTCTAGGGATGAATGCATGGGTATGTGTGTATGAGGGGGAAAAAGGTACAAAGGAAGGGAAAAAGGATAAAGGTTGAGGTTTCTTCCCTTGCTGGGGGTATAAATCTGCTGGACATTGGACTTTTGGGGATTGTGAATAATTTGTTTTGTTATTGAGTTTGTCTGTAAAGCTTTGCCTGTAAGTTTTGTTTTGTACTTTTATAATAAAAAGAGATACAGGTTGTAACTCAGGATTGATAATGTAATGTATGTACACAGTGACTGCACCAGCAGAATAGTGAGCACAGCTCTGGGGTATAATACAGCATGTAACTCAGGATCAGTAATGTATGTACACAGTGAACTGCACCAGCAGAATATTGAGTGCAGCTCTGGAGTATAATACAGGATGTAACTCAGGATCAGTAATGTAATGTATGTACACAGTGACTGCACCAGCAGAACAGTGAGCGCAGCTCTGGAGTGTAATACAGGATGTAACTCAGGATCAGTAATGTAATGTATGTACACAGTGACTGCACCAGCAGAATAGTGAGCGCAGCTCTGGGGTATAATACAGGATGTAACTCAGGATCAGTAATGTAATGTACAGTTAGGGCCAGAAATATTTGGACAGTGACACAAGTTTTGTTATTTTAGCTGTTTACAAAAACATGTTCAGAAATACAATTATATATATAATATGGGCTGAAAGTGCACACTCCCAGCTGCAATATGATAGTTTCCACATCCAAATCGGAGAAAGGGTTTAGGAATCATAGCTCTGTAATGCATAGCGTCCTCTTTTTCAAGGGACCAAAAGTAATTGGACAATGGACTCTAAGGGCTGCAATTAACTCTGAAGGCGTCTCCCTCGTTAACCTGTAATCAATGAAGTAGTTAAAAGGTCAGGGGTGGATTCCAGGTGTGTGGTTTTGCATTTGGAAGCTGTTGCTGTGAGCAGACAACATGCGGTCAAAGGAACTCTCAATTGAGGTGAAGCAGAACATCCTGAGGCTGAAAAAAAAGAAAAAATCCATCAGAGAGATAGCAGACATGCTTGGAGTAGCAAAATCAACAGTTGGGTACATTCTGAGAAAAAAGGAATTGACTGGTGAGCTTGGGAACTCAAAAAGGCCTGGGCGTCCACGGATGACAACAGTGGTGGATGATCGCCGCATACTTAATTTGGTGAAGAAGAACCCGTTCACAACATCAACTGAAGTCCAGAACACTCTCAGTGAAGTAGGTGTATCTGTCTCTAAGTCAACAGTAAAGAGAAGACTCCATGACAGTAAATACAAAGGGTTCAAATCTAGATGCAAACCATTCATCAATACCAAAAATAGACAGGCCAGAGTTAAATTTGCAGAAAAACACCTCAAGAAGCCAGCTCAGTTCTGGAAAAGTATTCTATGGACAGATGAGACAAAGATCAACCTGTACCAGAATGATGGGAAGAAAAAAGTTTGGAGAAGAAAGGGAACGGCACATGATCCAAGGCACACCACATCCTCTGTAAAACATGGTGGAGGCAACGTGATGGCATGGGCATGCATGGCTTTCAATGGCACTGGGTCACTTGTGTTTATTGATGACATAAGAGCAGACAAGAGTAGCCGGATGAATTCTGAAGTGTACCGGGATATACTTTCAGCCCAGATTCAGCCAAATGCTGCAAAGTTGATTGGACGGCGCTTCATAGTACAGATGGACAATGACCCAAAGCATACAGCCAAAGCTACCCAGGAGTTCATGAGTGCCAAAAAGTGGAACAATCTGCAATGGTCAAGTCAATCTCCAGATCTAAACCCAATTGAGCATGCATTTCACTTGCTCAAATCCAGACTTAAGACGGAAAGACCCACAAACAAGCAAGACCTGAAGGCTGCGGCTGTAAAGGCCTGGCAAAGCATTAAGAAGGAGGAAACCCAGCGTTTGGTGATGTCCATGGGTTCCAGACTTAAGGCAGTGATTGCCTCCAAAGGATTTGCAACAAAATATTGAAAATAAAAATATTTTGTTTGGGTTATGTTTATTTGTCCAATTACTTTTGACCTCCTAAAATGTGGAGTGTTTGTAAAGAAATGTGTACAATTCCTACATTTTCTATCAGATATTTTTGTTCAACCCTTCAAATTAAACGTTACAATCTGCACTTGAATTCTGTTGTAGAGGTTTCATTTCAAATCCAATGTGGTGGCATGCAGAGCCCAACTCGCGAAAATTGTGTCACTGTCCAAATATTTCTGGCCCTAACTGTATGTACACAGTGACTGCACCAGCAGAATAGTGAGTGCAGCTCTGGGGTATAATACAGGATGTAACTCAGGATCAGTAATGTAATGTATGCACATAGTGACTGCACCAGCAGAATAGTGAGTGCAGCTCTGGGGTATAATACAGGATGTAACTCAGAATCAGTAATGTAATGTATGCACATAGTGACTGCACCAGCAGAATAGTGAGTGCAGCTCTGGAGTATAATACAGGATGTAATTCAGGATTAGTAATGTATGTACACAGTGACTGCACCAGCAGAATAGTGATTGCAGCTCTGGGGTATAATACAGGATGTAACCCAGAATCAGTAATGTAATGTATGTATACAGTGACTGCACCAGCAGAATAGTGAGTGCAGCTCTGGAGTATAATACAGGATGTAATTCAGGATTAGTAATGTATGTACACAGTGACTGCACCAGCAGAATAGTGAGCGCAGCTCTGGGGTATAATACAGGATGTAACTCCGAATCAGTAATGTAATGTATGTATACAGTGACTGCACCAGCAGAATAGTGAGTGCAGCTCTGGAGTTTAATACAGGATGTAATTCCAGATCTCAAGATGTGATGTACAATGCTAATTCTATTGAGTAAATATTAACACAAAAGATATAAAGAATTTACTTCATCACAGAAAGACAGGCTGGAGCGAGCCGCCCGCCCCCTCCCCCGGGCGGCGTACGAGAAAGCCGCCATGACAGGGGGTTTGGAGCAGGGAGAAAAGGGGGCGTGGGGTTCGTTCCTGGAGGAGGGGTACTGCCGGCGAGGGGTATGGTGGGAACAGGGGGAGGAGCGCTTCACTTCCCGCTCTGTGGAATCGAGAGCAGTAAAGAGCGCTGCCCCCTGCGACATTATGGCGGCCATTGAGAGCGTGCTTACCCAGTAGCGGGCGGCGGCGGCGCTGCAGCCTCCCGGGTGGCTGGAGGCACAGTTGGCAGGGATCTTGGGTGGTCCTAGCGGCGGCGGCGCGGATACATCTGCGGCTGGGCCCGGTGAGCGGCGGTCCAGGCGCGTGCGCCCCCCTCAGCGATTGTCCCCCGATGCCGCCCCGACTCCCCAGCGGCGGCGCAGGAGCCCCTCACGGGACCCTCCAGCAGGCCGCGGTCCGGGAGGAATCCATCGGCTGCGCTGGGGCCTGCAGCGGCGGCTGGGCCCTCGCTCTCACTCACCGGGGGGTCTGGGCCCACACGCGCCAGAACGGTCACAGGATGCGGCGGTGGCACGACGGGCCGCGGCGGTCACTCCGGTCCCGTGCGGCCTGGTCCTGGCGGCGCCACGAGACGGCGGGGGAGCATCCCATCAGCAGCAGGCGGCGCCCCAGACTCGGCGGGGCGGCCAGATTCAGCAGGGGTTCGTCATTCCCCTCTTCCAGCTGCGACCGGCCCGCACCTTCCCAGGGGACGGCGGCAGATGGCAGCATTGTGGTCGGCGGGTCCGGGTTTGGGCCCGACGGATTCCCGGCGACCTCCTGGAGTGACGGGGTCGGCACAGTCCCCTCTGCCAGGGGCGGAGCAGCGGGATCGGTGAGGAGCGAGGTCCACGTCAGGATGGACGCACGGACGGCTTCGCGGTCAAGAGATGGCGGGATGGCGACGGCGTCTGCGGCTGGGGGGACCGCAGCTCTCCTGCAGCCTGGTGAGAACCATTCTGTGTTTTGTCTGTCCCCGGCGTTGTCAACGCCGATTATGACTGCGGTGGATCGGGTTGGGGGGTGTGTGGAGCGTGGCGTGAGTGCGGATACGAGTCGTGAAGGGGTGGGTGAGTTGTTGTTGGGGGTGCGGGAGCTGTTGTCTCGTTTGAATAGTGGTAGGCCAGGTCCGTCCCCCTTGTCAGCTTGGGTCGGATTGTCCGATTCGGGGTTAGCGTCGTTGGGCAGTGGGTCGGGCGACCAGAGTGGTTCGGCCGAGCCGGTGTCGGTGTCTGTACAGACGGAGAAGGAGAAGGAAGGGGGTATTCGGCTCGATGACAAGGCGCGTGGTGAGGTGTACGTGTGCTTTGAGGGGCCGTTAGGGGCGCATTTAAAGAAAGAAGTGCGTGAGAAGATTTGGAAGGATGAGTATGTGGAGATATTTTCGCTGTTACCTCTGGAGAAATTTAATTTGGACAAGAATAAAAAAGAGGATAGTAAGAAGGAAGATGAGGAAAAGCGGCGGTGGCGCCTGATTCCTCAGACGTTTGTGAACTGGCTTCAGGCATTTGCGATTTTGGCGAGTGTTATTGGCGAAAAATTGTTCAGCTTTGTTTTGTTATATGGACGCCATAGGGGAGGCGCATAGGGTCTATAGTGGCCAAGCATGGTTACGATATGATGAGCAGTTTCGGCAGCGGAAGGCGGTTCGTCCAGCGATCAGATGGGATCAGAAGGACATCGGCCTGTGGTTACGGGTGATGGCGCCGATGAAGTTTGGTCACTCCTTTCAGGGGGGGGGCCGGAACTTCCGGCCAAGGTTCTGGGCAGAGTTGCTCTTCAGGAGCCGGTGGTCCAGCGGGACAATCCGGCGGTCAGAGGCATGGCGTGTGTTGGCAGTTCAACGAGGGCCAGTGTAAGTTCGGGGCGACTTGCAAGTTCAAGCATTTGTGCTAACACTGCAATGGCGGCTCACACGGAGCCTCTAAATGTTTCAAGAAGAAAGGGAGGCCAGAGGGTAATCCCAAAGGGGGCGACTCCAGTGAAGCTGCTCGCGATGGCCCCATATCTAGATAGGTATCCTGATAGGGAAAGGGCAGAGTTACTCCGGTCCGGGTTTGATGTTGGTTTTTGTATACCGGCTCCGGGTTTTGCGGTACCTCCGACGTTGAAGAATCTTAGATCGGCCAAGTTGCATGCGTCGGTGGTGTCTGAGAAGTTGAGTAAGGAGGTGGCGTTGGGTAGGATGTCGGGTCCGTATTTGACTCCTCCTTTGGAAGATTTGGTGGTGTCACCCTTGGGCGTAGTGCCCAAGAAGGAGCCGAATAAGTTCCGGCTCATTCAACATTTGTCATACCCGAAGGGGAGGTCGGTTAATGACGGGATTGATCCGGAGCTCTGTTCGGTGGTCTATACGTCGTTTGATGAAGCAGCCAGGTGGGTGCGCAGTTGTGGTAAGGGAGCATTGCTGGCTAAAACCGATATTGAGTCGGCCTTTCGTTTGTTGCCGGTTCACCCTGATAGCGTGAGGTTGTTAGGCTGTTATTGGGACGGCGGGTTTTATGTGGATCGATGTTTGCCAATGGGCTGTTCGCTGTCGTGCGCTTATTTTGAGGCTTTCAGTTCCTTTCTGGAATGGGCGGTGCGGGATGTGTCCGGCTTGGACTCGGTAATTCATTATCTGGATGATTTCTTGTGTGTAGGCCCTGACCGGTCTCCATGTTGTGAGGTCTTGTTAAAGACTGTTGTTTGGGTCGCGGAGCGTTTCGGGGTTCCGTTGGCGCCGGGCAAGACTGAGGGCCCGTGCACGAGCTTGTCCTTTTTGGGTATTGTCATTGATTCCGAGAAATGGGAGTTTAGGCTGCCGGTGGACAAGGTGTTGGGTCTGAGGGAGGAGGTGGCCCGAGCTAGACGTTTGAAAAAATTGCCTCTGCGTGATGTGCAGTCGCTCTTGGGGAAGTTGAATTTTGCATGTCGAATTATTCCCATGGGGAGAATTTTTTCACGGAGACTGGCCAGTGCTACGGCCGGGGTCACTGCCCCGCATCATTTTGTGCGTTTGTCGGCCGAGCATAAGGCTGACCTGGAGGTCTGGGACCGTTTTTTGTCTTGTTACAACGGGCGTTCGTTGTTGATGGAAGAGGCAGTGGGTAACGCTGATTTGGATTTGTTCACTGACGCTTCGGGCGGTATTGGTTTTGGGGCCTTTTTTAGGGGCCGGTGGTGCGTGGCCAGATGGCCGGAAGCCTGGTTTGAAACAGGTCTAGTACGGAACATCACATTGTTGGAAATTTTCCCAATTTTGGTGGCGGTGCAGCTGTGGGGCGGCGAGTTTCGGAACAGAAGGGTGCGTTTTAACTGTGATAATATGGCGGTTGTGTGTGCCATCAACAGTTTGACAACGGCGTCTCCCCTGGTGATCAGAGTTCTTCGGCAGTTGGTTTTGTCTTGCTTACACCTGAATGCTTATTTCACAGCTTCGCATGTGCCCGGTGTTAATAACTGCATTGCCGATTCTTTGTCTCGTTTCCAGTGGGAGCGTTTTCAGTCGCTGGCGCCAGATGCCGAGGAGACGGGCCTGGAATGCCCGGCGGAACTTTGGAGCGTGGTGTCCGGGCTGCAGAGCCTTTAATACAAGCGTCCTTGGCTCCGAGTACGTGGTCGGTTTATCAGGCGGTATGGAACAGTTGGGAGAGTTGGCTGGCGGCTGGTGGTGTTGCGAATGCGGGTTCGGAACAGGTGGGGGCGTTGTTGCTGTGGTTGAGGCATGGGGCGGATCAGGGATGGTCGGCGGCGAAGGTGGACAGGATGATAGCGGCGTTAGCTTTCGGTTTCAAGTTATGGGGTCTCCAGGACGTGACAAAGTCCTTTCTGGTAAGGCAGGCTGCGAAGGGGATGAGATGATCATGCAGCCGGGGTGATTGTAGGCGCCCGGTGTCTTTCGAGATGTTGGAGCGGTTGGGGGTACGTTTGAGTGACTTTTGTGTTTCTAGTTTCGAGGTTGCATTGTTTCGCTTAGCCTTTTCGTTGGCCTTTTACGGAGCTTTGAGGATTGGGGAGTTGGTCTCGCCTACTACGGTTCGTCAGGGGGGCCTGTGGGCAGGGGATGTTTTTGCTTCCGAGGGGTCTTTGCAGTTTTGGATTTGAAGGTCTAAGACGGATCAGATGGGGCGGGGTAAAAAAGTAGTTTTGGGTGCAGTTCCTGGTTCTGTTATGTGTCCTATCAGTTCCTGGCAGGCTTTTGTTAGTTTTCGCCCGCGTGGCGGCGGGCCTTTGTTGTGTCATGCGGATGGGTCCTTCCTGTCTAAATATCAGTTTGTAGCAGTTTTTCGGCAGTGTTTAAAGGCTATTGGGGTAGATGCTGCTAGGTTCGCTTCCCATTCTTTCCGGATCGGGGCTGCTACTGAGGCTGTGCGAAATGGATTGGCTCCTGAGGTGGTGCGGAGGATTGGGCGGTGGGAGTCCGGTCGTTATCGGAGTTATGTGAGGCCTTGAACAGCTTGGAACGGTTTGATTTTTGTTTGTTTGGGATTGCCTAAGTTGCTTATGTTTTCCAGGTTCATCCCCGCTGTTGGTGTGGATTGTCGGCCATTCTTATGTGTACTGGGGCGCGAGACGGGCCGATGTCAGACAGGATGGAAGACAGCTCGTGTTTTCCAGGGACGTGGCCGTCATCAGGTGGTTGGCGTTTCGGGGTTTAGGTTGGAACAGAGTCCTGGAGGAGGTGCACAATGGCATTCGACTGGACAGGCCCCCCGATATTTTGGTTCTACACGTCGGGGGAAACGACCTGGGAATTCGTCCTTGTCGGGAGTTGATCCGGGACATTAAACATGACATGCTCCGGTTGTGGGTTTCGTTTCGGGAGATGACCATAGTGTGGTCTGAGATTGTTCCTCGGACATCTTGGAGGCATGCCAGATCGGTGGACAAGATCAACAAAGCCCGAATTAAGGTGAATCGGGCCGTGTCGGGTTTTGTTGTGCGGAACGGAGGTATGGCCGTGCGCCATTTTGATTTGGAGTGTGGTGGTGACCAATATCTCTTGGGTGACGGGGTTCATCTGAACGCGGTGGGCACGGATTTGTGGGCCTTGGGCTTACAGTCTGGAATTGAGCGGGCCATAGCGGTTAAGGTTGGTGGGGTCTCGGGTACTTGAGGGGGTCAAGTATCCTCGTGGTGGCGGGGGGAGGGGTCCTTGGAGTTGGTGCTAAATTGGCCTGGGGGGTCCGTCGGGATACGGATTCTCCAGTTGGTTTAAGTTTTGGTTGCGGGTCTGGTGATCTGGGGGAATCTTGGCAACGGTGGGCCAGATTCCTAAGTTGGAAGTGGACAATGGTAACCCTTCGGGGTATTTTGGTGCTCTCAAGCCTGTGGGGTAACGGCTGAGGGTAATCTATCGTTGGTCTCTTGTCCACTTGTTTATACTTTGGGTGACACCAGATTTTTAGCTTCAAGGACCCCTTCCCAGCTCATTTATGGTTATATGTTTTGTTTGTTATAATAAAGGCAGCTGTGGCCAATTACATCCAACTTGAGACTCATGTCGTTATTCGGTGGTTGGGCAGGAAAAGGGGTCGGTGATCCCTTGGGGAAGGTAATTAAGCATGATAGTCGACAATACCAATGTCAAGCCTTTTTACCATTGGATCTGCCATAGTCTTCTCGGTGAACTTGCCTTCGCTTGGTTATTTGCGGGTGATAAAATCAACAGCTCTCCTTTCAGGATCTGCTTGTCTCCAGATAGGTGGTCTAGACAGGAAAACCCTTAAGACATAGATGAAAGAAGATGGGAAAATGGGGGACAAAAATACCTGTGCACAGTCTTCTCCCGAGCAATGATACTGTATCATCTGATCAGTCAGTCCCTGTACTCATGTATTGATCATGAATTTTCCAAATGAGCAGCACACAGACAACCCCAGACGGAGGAGATTCAGCTAATTTCTCAGTGATGTTAATAGATTAAATTCAATCAGGGCAAATTTTCATCTGTGCAAGGGGAACGCATGCCGTGGGCTAGCGGGCCACCAGCCGATGACTTCCATGCCCCCCAGAGTCACTAAGTCACATAACATAAAGCAGGAGACATAAACAGTTTGGGAAACATTTCAAGTCTTATGTATCATAGAAAACAAGGCTATTTGACCTTGTCTGAGCAACATTCAAGGACAAGTCCAAGGATTGGAGTCTTGTTATGTGTTCTGGCAAGTGGAAAATATATTAACCCCTTCACAACATGCGCTGTACATGTACTGCGCATGTCGTGCCCCTCCCATTGATGTGGACTCTGGCTCCAACTGACATGTGCCCCTAACCGCAGTGGGTGGAATCGCAATCCACCCCCCGCTGTTAACCTGTAAAATGCTGTTAACCTGTTAAAGGCTGTGAGCGCTGCCCAGGGCCAAGTGAGATTTCTGCCACATACAGGCGATCTGCTCATCGCCCGTATGTAGCAGAGGTGATCAGAAGATCTCAGCTTCTAGTCTCCCATGGAGACTATGGAAAAAAAAAGTTTTCAAAAATATAAAAAAAAAAATATAAAAGTTGAAATTGCCCCCCATTCAAAATAAAACAATTAAAAAAAAAAATACACATATTTGGTATCTTCACATTCAGAATTGTCCAGTCTATCAAGATATAAAAATAATCCGATTGGTAAACGGCGTAGTGAAAAAAAGTCAAAAAGCCAGAATTATGTTTTTTGGGTTGCCGTAAAATTGCATTAAAATGCAATAACAGGCGATCAAAAGATCAAAACATCATATCTGCACCAACATGATATTAATAAAAACACGGAAAAAATAAGCCCTCACTCTGCCTCAGATCCCGAGAAATGGAGATGCTACAGATATCGGAAAATGCCGCTAATTGTTTTTTTATTTATTGTTTTTTTTTAACAAACTTTGGATTTTTTTTCACCACTTAAATAAAAAAGAGCCCAGACATGTTTGGTGTCTACAACCTCATAATGACCTGGAGAATCATAATGGCAGGTCGGTTTTAGCATTTCGGGAACATTTAAAAAAAAAAAAAAAAAGTTGTGCAATTTCATTGCACTTTTTTGCATTTCCACAACACTTGAAATTTTTTTCCCCATTTTCCAGTATACTATATAGTAAAATTAGTGGTGGCGTTCAAAAGTACAGCTCATCCCGCAAAAAAAGCCCTCACATGGCCATATTGATGGAAAAATAAAAAAGTTATGGCTCTGGGAAAAAGGTAAACAAAAAAAAAGACAGAAACGCAAAAGCGAATATGGGCAGCGGCTTTAAGGGGTTAAAGATTCGGACAATGGTGGTCCTTAGAAAAATCGAACTGGTCATCCCTTAGGCCAGATTCATGGCATTATGAAATTCCCTGTCATGAATCTCCACAATTAGAGGATATTCTCCCAGCTTTGATACATTGTAGCAAATGCACAAATCTGAATTATTATTATTATTTATTATTATAGCGCCATTTAATCCATGGCGCTTTACATGTATTATAGAATGCTTCTTTACTAGCGGAACATTCTGATACCTGCCTCAATTAAATTATATTATTAGCTAATGCACATTTATTTTTCAAAATCAATTAAACAAAAAAAATTTAAATTACTAAAAAAAAAAAAATAGTTATAGGAGTTTGTTTTCCTCACCAGAAATGGCTAAAAGTGCTAAGTACTTGTTAAACAAGGAACTGTGCTCATAGCCTCACTGTTCTCAAGAAGGGAGGCATAAAGCAAAGGGCCGCTCCCATACACAGTACATCTGAATTGTCTAGGTTACCGGCCACCGCTGCAGTCTATCAGAGGTGTCTGGAATTCTAGGCAAGGGGCACAACACTTACAAGTTCATCAGTTACTGACTGAAGCGGGTAACCGCCGCAGCCAATGATGGGATATGGGTGCATTTCTGAGGCGGTGAGATGGGACCAAGAAGCGGAGACCGTCAGTGACGCTGAAGAGTATCAAGTGTAATCAAGCTTTTCTTATCTTGTATCAGCTTGATCCCTTTTTAAAAACTTAGTAAGGTGACCCCCGTACTCCTTGAGACCATGTTCGGCTGCACAGGTTGCACCTATGGTATGTCCGCCCATGAATAGGGATTAGAAAAATGAATTATAACAAGGCTTTATCTCTGCAGTCTGAAGCAGTACACTCCCTTTTTCCTCTTTTCGTAACTCCGAGTACCTGTTGCCGCCACCAGGGGAACTTATGAGCTCAATGACCCATAGACTTAGGATGTGCACATGCTCAGATGCTATTTATTCAAGCCGGAGACACTGGACACCGGACCCCTATATAGCGAATAGTGGGGGGTCCGAACATCGGACCCTCACAGATCCAGCCGTTGTCACCTATCAAGAGCCCAATTCCCAACAGAATCAGTGATGTGCTGCTGACTGCAGATTAGGACAATTTCTGCTGGATTATGTCCGAGCCACGTGGATGAGATTTATTAAAATTGCATCCATTTACCTCGAATTGTTTTCACCTGTGGGTTTTGCAGCATTTCCATATAGTGTGAATTGAACCTGACTGTCCTGGTGAATGGAGGACGAATATCCCAACAACGTGACCTCTGCTGTAAATAGGGTCCGGTCAGGAAGCTGGAAGTGGCCATTTCAGCACCAGAGCAGCGGACAGCGCCCTGTACAAGAGCCCAATGGAGAAATGCAAGAATCAGCATTAGCTCTGTGTCAGGAATCAGGATATCCCATAAACAACCTCTTCTGCAATGTATAATATCATTGACCTTAGGACATGATACATAGTATCACAGCAATCATAGTAACGATTGCATAGTGCCAGTAATATGGGACAATCATTCATTAATGTAACATATTGGAAATCTATTAATAAAGGGAATGTATGAGATCAGAAGTGGATTTTTTTCTTAGAAACAGCGCCACCCTTGTGCACAGGCTGAGACTGGTATTGCAGTTTAGCCTTCCTTTGACACATGAGGTGTTATTTATGACGCGTGATTTCTCTTTTCTCAGAGCCTTGAAGATAATGCTATATGGCAAGTCTAAAACGAAGCGGTATCAGAGAATGTGGGTCACCAGATGTGCCCCATCTCCGCAGGAGACGCCTCTTGGAGGATTTCTCTACCTCTAGGATGAGGTTTGACAAGTTGATTTCCCGATATAAAAGCGGCACGATCAATATGTGGCATGTTCAATAAATAATGGTGCGTAGGCGTCTCTGAAAATCCACCGCCCCAGGCGGCGGCCCCATGCGGACCCCAAATTCTGCCTGGATTCAGAGGGAAATGAAAAATTCAGTTTTCCTTTCTGCATCTAATTGTATGAAATAAAGGCTGCACAGCGTCTCCTTGGAGACAACGATCCTGCTCATTTACATCTCACCTTGTATCTACGCTGAAAATAACACAAAAAGGGAAAGTTCAGGTGGAAAAGAAACAGCGATGATAATGTGTGCAAACTGTAAAGCGCTGCAGAATATGTTAGCGCTATATAAAAATAAAGATTATTATTATTATATTTATTAAAGGTCAAAGAATAGATAATAATAATCTTTATTTTTATATAGCGCTAACATATTCCGCAGCGCTTTACATTTTTTCACACATTATCATCACTGTCCCCAATGGGGCTCACAATCTAAATTCCCTATCAGTATGTCTTTGGAATGTGGGAGGAAACCGGAGTGCCTGGAGGAAACCCACACAAACACGGAGAGAACATACAAACTCTTTGCAGATGTTGTCCTTGGTGGGATTCGAACCCAGGACTCCAGCGCTGCAAGGCTGCAGTGCTAACCACTAAGCCACCGTGCTGATACAATTATATTGCTTCCCATCCAACTTTCCTAAATGCTGTCACACCAGCTTGTATATAACATATGGTGCCAGCAGCCGAGCGCATGTGTAATGTCAGTAAATACCCAATAATATATCTGTAATGTCAGTAAATACCCAATAATATATCTGTAATGTCAGTAAATACCCAATAATATATCTGTAATGTCAGTAAATACCCAATAATATATCTGTAATGTCAGTAAATACCCAATAATATATCTGTAATGTCAGTAAATACCCAATAATATATCTGTAATGTTAGTAAATACCCAATAATATATCTGTAATATCAGTAAATGACCAATAATATATCTGTAATATCAGTAAATGACCAATAATATATCTGTAATATCAGTAAATACCCAATAATACATCTGTAATGTTAGTAAATACCCAATAATATATCTGTAATATCAGTAAATGACCAATAATATATCTGTAATATCAGTAAATGACCAATAATATATCTTTAATATCAGTAAATACCCAATAATATATCTGTAATGTCAGTAAATGCCCAATAATATATCTGTAATATCAGTAAATACCCAATAATATATCTGTAATATCAGTAAATACCCAATAATATAGCTGTAATATCAGTAAATACCCAAAAATATATCTGTAATATCAGTAAATACCCTGTAATATATCTGTAATGTCAGTAAATACCCAATAATATAGCTGTAATATCAGTTAATACCCAAAAATATATCTGTAATATCAGTAAATGACCAATAATATATCTGTAATGTCAGTAAATACCCTGTAATATATCTGTAATGTCAGTAAATACCCAATAATATATCTGTAATGTCAGTAAATACCCAATAATATATCTGTAATGTCAGTAAATACCCAATAATATATCAGTAATGTCAGTAAATACCCAATAATATATCTGTAATATCAGTAAATACCCAATAATATATCTGTAATATCAGTAAATGACCAATAATATATCTGTAATATCAGTAAATACCCCGTAATATATCTGTAATATCAGTAAATGCCCAATAATATATCTGTAATATCAGTAAATGCCCAATAATATATCTGTAATATCAGCAAATGCCCAATAATATATCTGTAATATCAGCAAATGCCCAATAATATATCTGTAATATCAGTAAATGCCCAATAATATATCTGTAATATCAGTAAATACCCAATAATATAGCTGTAATATCAGTAAATGCCCAATAATATATCTGTAATATCAGCAAATACCCAATAATATATCTGTAATATCAGTAAATATCCAATAATATATCTGTAATGTCAGTAAATACCCAATAATATATCTGTAATGTCAGCAAATGCCCAATAATATATCTGTAATGTCAGTAAATACCCAATAATATATCTGTAATGTCAGTAAATACCCAATAATATATCTGTAATGTCAGCAAATGCCCAATAATATATCTGTAATGTCAGTAAATACCCAATAATATATCTGTAATGTCAGCAAATGCCCAATAATATATCTGTAATGTCAGTAAATGACCAATAATATATCTGTAATATCAGTAAATGACCAATAATATATCTGTAATATCAGTAAATACCCTGTAATATATCTAATGTCAGTAAATACCCAATAATATATCTGTAATATCAGTAAATGACCAATAATATATCTAGTGGATGCTTTCCTGAAACGGAAAGTGCTTGCAAGCAGCATAATACAAAGAATAGCAGGTTTACCCAGAATCCTTTGCAGTAGGCGGAGCTATGCAAATCATCTCTTTCCACCCCAGTCTAATCCACAGCGCTTGGAACCGCCAAGCGTGCAATGCTGCGGATTAGTTTCTAAATTTACACAGCCAACCAATTCCTACCTGTGGACACGTGTTTCGGGCTTTAGGCCCTCATCAGCACAGGGCTGGAATTGGTTGGCTGTATGGAGTGGGGCTCGGTGAGCAAGCGATACATACATGCTAGCCACCTTAGGGAGAGACCCAAGTTGGGCTAAATGTAGCGGGACGAAAGAGACCGAAAAGCCCTCTACTTAAAGGAAATACATAGTGGATGCTTTCCTGAAACGGAAAGTACTTGCAAGCAGTATAATACAAAGAATAGCAGGTTTACCCAGAATCCTTTGCAGTAGGCGGAGCTATGCATAATATAAGTAAATACCCAATAATATATCTGTAATATCAGTAAATACCCAATAATATATCTGTAATATCAGTAAATACCCAATACTATATCTGTAATATCAGTAAATACCCAATAATATATCTGTAGTATCAGTAAATACCCAATAATATAGCTGTAATATCAGTAAATACCCAATATATCTGTAATATCAGTAAATACCCAATAATATAGCTGTAATATCAGTAAATACCCAATAATATATCTGTAATATCAGTAAATACCCAATAATATATCTGTAATATCAGTAAATACCCAATAATATATCTGTAATATCAGTAAATACCCAATATATCTGTAATATCAGTAAATACCCAATACTATATCTGTAATATCAGTAAATACCCAATAATATATCTGTAATGTCAGTAAATACCCAATAATATATCTGTAATGTCAGTAAATACCCAATAATATATCAGTAATGTCAGTAAATACCCAATAATATATCTGTAATATCAGTAAATACCCAATAATATATCTGTAATATCAGTAAATGACCAATAATATATCTGTAATATCAGTAAATACCCCGTAATATATCTGTAATATCAGTAAATGCCCAATAATATATCTGTAATATCAGTAAATGCCCAATAATATATCTGTAATATCAGCAAATGCCCAATAATATATCTGTAATATCAGCAAATGCCCAATAATATATCTGTAATATCAGTAAATGCCCAATAATATATCTGTAATATCAGTAAATACCCAATAATATAGCTGTAATATCAGTAAATGCCCAATAATATATCTGTAATATCAGCAAATACCCAATAATATATCTGTAATATCAGTAAATATCCAATAATATATCTGTAATGTCAGTAAATACCCAATAATATATCTGTAATGTCAGCAAATGCCCAATAATATATCTGTAATGTCAGTAAATACCCAATAATATATCTGTAATGTCAGTAAATACCCAATAATATATCTGTAATGTCAGCAAATGCCCAATAATATATCTGTAATGTCAGTAAATACCCAATAATATATCTGTAATGTCAGCAAATGCCCAATAATATATCTGTAATGTCAGTAAATGACCAATAATATATCTGTAATATCAGTAAATGACCAATAATATATCTGTAATATCAGTAAATACCCTGTAATATATCTAATGTCAGTAAATACCCAATAATATATCTGTAATATCAGTAAATGACCAATAATATATCTAGTGGATGCTTTCCTGAAACGGAAAGTGCTTGCAAGCAGCATAATACAAAGAATAGCAGGTTTACCCAGAATCCTTTGCAGTAGGCGGAGCTATGCAAATCATCTCTTTCCACCCCAGTCTAATCCACAGCGCTTGGAACCGCCAAGCGTGCAATGCTGCGGATTAGTTTCTAAATTTACACAGCCAACCAATTCCTACCTGTGGACACGTGTTTCGGGCTTTAGGCCCTCATCAGCACAGGGCTGGAATTGGTTGGCTGTATGGAGTGGGGCTCGGTGAGCAAGCGATACATACATGCTAGCCACCTTAGGGAGAGACCCAAGTTGGGCTAACTGTAGCGGGACGAAAGAGACCGAAAAGCCCTCTACTTAAAGGAAATACATAGTGGATGCTTTCCTGAAACGGAAAGTACTTGCAAGCAGTATAATACAAAGAATAGCAGGTTTACCCAGAATCCTTTGCAGTAGGCGGAGCTATGCATAATATAAGTAAATACCCAATAATATATCTGTAATATCAGTAAATACCCAATAATATATCTGTAATATCAGTAAATACCCAATACTATATCTGTAATATCAGTAAATACCCAATAATATATCTGTAGTATCAGTAAATACCCAATAATATAGCTGTAATATCAGTAAATACCCAATATATCTGTAATATCAGTAAATACCCAATAATATAGCTGTAATATCAGTAAATACCCAATAATATATCTGTAATATCAGTAAATACCCAATAATATAGCTGTAATATCAGTAAATACCCAACAATATATCTGTAATATCAGTAAATACCCAATAATATATCTGTAATATAGATATTTTATTGTTTTTTTATAGATATATTTATTGTTGTTTATAGATATTTAACTCACTTTTGCATGTCCTTACTCAGAGAGATCACATAACTGTTTCAAAGTGCTTTATGATCCATGTAGACCTGGACATTTGTTTATCTGATCACTACATTTATTGTGTCCTGTTGTCTCAACTGAGTTAGATTGATTGCTAACAAGCTTTAACACCAAAAAAAAAAAAAAAAAAAAAAAAAAAAAGAGATCTAAGGGCTAGCCTTCTATAAATGTAGATGTAGCTTGGGGATGCATTCGTGCAGGGGTGCATTCGTGCACTGTTATTCGTGTATTTTTTATTCAAAGTACTTTTTTTTCTAAGTACTCGGCAGTTATAACATGGCAGTTAGACAGGGCAGGAGACAGGTAAGAAAAACTAAATCTAATCCATATTCACTTGAAACAGCACAAATACTCACCATATTTATTTGTATAATCTATATTCTGGCTGCTGCATTCACTCACATTCACTGCCCTTGCATTAACTCTCTACACTCCATCCATATCGGCCCCTCTGTCCTTGCCTCTCCTATGTATAGCACTCATGCTCTATTCACATTGCTTAACAGCACAGATCCATTCAGTCCCAACATCCAACACAAGAGACGCTCTCACAAATCACTTAACCATCTGCTCACTCTTTCGATCCTCCTTCTCCTAGTCGCTGGAGACATATCTCCAAACCCCGGCCCCCCATGTTATAGCCAGTCAAACCTCCCAATTGCTACACCCAGAAACCCCTCTAACCTTATTAATATTCCCTGCATGCCTGCTGTCTCTTTCAATTGTGCCCTTTGGAATTCTCGCTCTGTGTGTAATAAACTCTCCTTCATTCATGACTTCTTCCTTTCTAATTCTCTTAATCTCCTGGCTCTTACTGAAACCTGGATCCAGCAGTCAGACACCACCGCTGCTGCTGCTCTTTCATATGGTGGACTGCACTTTTCTCATACCCCAAGATCAGACAACAGAGCAGGTGGAGGCGTTGGTCTGCTCCTTTCACCCAAATGTACTTTCCAAGTTATCCCCCAAGTACCCTCACTTGTCTTCCCTTCCTTTGAGGTCCATGTGGTCAGACTCTACGTCCCCTTCTCCATGCGAGTGGCGGTGGTGTATCGTCCTCCCGGCCCCTCTCATCAGTTCCTGGATCACTTTGCCACCTGGCTTCCACACTTTCTCTCCTGTGACACCCCTACCCTTATCATGGGTGATTTCAACATCCCCATTGCCTCTCCCCTCTCCCCATCTGCTTCTCACCTTTTATCTCTATCCTCCTCTTTTGGCCTCTCGCAGCATACTAACTCTCCAACACATGAAGATGGAAACTCCCTTGACTTGGTCTTCTCCCGACTTTGCTCAGTGGATGACTTCACAAACTCCCCTCTCCCGCTCTCTGACCACAACCTTCTTTCATTCTCTATCAAGAACTGCCATCCCGCTCAGGTCACCCCCACTTTCCACACCTATAGAAACATACAGGCCATTAACACCCAGAAACTTATGATGAACTTGCAGTCCTCATTGGCCCCTATTTCCTCCATCTCATGTCCTGATTCTGCATTGAAGCATTACAATGAAACCCTGCAAAGTGCTCTGGATGAAGCTGCTCCTCCTATACATAAAACAACTCGGCACAGACGGCAACAACCGTGGCACACGCTGCAAACACGTTTCCTGCAGCGGTGCTCCAGGTGCGCAGAACGTCTGTGGAGAAAATTCTAATCTACCCGAAGATTTCATCCATTATAAGTTCATGCTAAAGACATACAATTCTGCCCTTCACCTCTCCAAACAAACCTACTTCAACACCCTCATCACCTCCCTGTCCAATAACCCTAAACGTCTCTTTGACACGTTCCAGTCCCTACTCAACCCAAGAGAGCAGGCCCCAACCACGGATCTCCGTGCTGACGATCTGGCCAATTACTTCAAAGAAAAAATTGACCACATTCGACAGGAAATCATCTCCCAATCTCTTCATACCATGCACTGTCCTCCCTCCCCCACTGCATCTAGTTCACTCTCTGACTTTGAAGCAGTTACAGAAGAAGAAGTAAGCAGGCTCCTTGCATCTTCGCGCCCGACCACTTGCACCAGTGACCCCATTCCGTCACATCTCCTCCAGTCCCTTTCCCCGGCTATCACCTCTCACCTAACAAAAATATTCAACCTTTCCCTCACTTCCGGTATTTTTCCCTCCTCATTTAAGCATGCCATCATACATCCATTACTTAAAAAACCATCCCTCGATCAAAACTGTGCCGCTAATTATAGACCTGTCTCTAATCTTCCCTTCATCTCTAAACTCCTCGAACGCCTGGTCCACTCCCGTCTTACCCGCTATCTCTCAGATAACTCTCTTCTCGACCCTCTTCAATCTGGCTTCCGCTCTTTACACTCTACTGAAACTGCCCTCATTAAAGTCTCTAATGACCTACTAACAGCTAAATCTAATGGTCACTACTCCATGCTAATTCTCTTGGATCTCTCTGCAGCATTTGACACTGTGGATCATCAGCTCCTCCTCACTATGCTCCGCTCCATCGGCCTCAAGGACACCGTTCTCTCCTGGTTCTCCTCCTATCTCTCTGACCGATCCTTCACTGTATGTTTTGCTGGTTCCTCCTCCTCTCACCTTCCCCTTACTGTTGGGGTTCCTCAAGGATCAGTCCTAGGCCCCCTACTCTTCTCGTTGTATACTGCCCCTATTGGACAAACAATCAGTAGATTTGGTTTCCAGTAGCATCTCTATGCTGACGACACCCAATTATACACTTCTGCTCCCGATATCACACCGACCTTTTTAGAAAACACCAGTGATTGTCTTACCGCTGTCTCTAACATCATGTCCTCCCTCTATCTGAAACTAAACCTGTCAAAAACTGAACTCCTCGTGTTCTCTCCCTCTACTAACCTACCTTTGCCTGACATTGCCATCTCCGTGTGCGGTTCCACCATTACTCCAAAGCAACATGCCCGCTGCCTTGGGGTCATCCTTGATTCTGACCTTTCATTCACCCCCTACATCCGATCACTGGCTCGCTCTTCTTACCTGCATCTCAAAAACATTTCTAGAATTCGCCCTTTTCTTAATTTCGACTCTGCAAAAACTCTGACTGTTTCACTTATTCATTCTCGTCTGGACTATTGTAACTCTCTACTAATCGGTCTCCCTCTTGCAAAACTCTCCCCGCTCCAATCTGTCCTGAATGCTGCAGCCAGGATCATATTCCTCACCAACCGTTACACCGATGCCTCTACCCTGTGCCAGTCATTACACTGGCTACCCATCCACTCCAGAATCCAGTACAAAACTACTACCCTCATCCACAAAGCACTCCATGGCTCAGCACCACCCTACATCTCCTCCCTGGTATCAGTCTACCACCCTACCCGTGCCCTCCGCTCCGCTAATGACCTCAGGTTAGCATCCTCAATAATCAGAACCTCCCACTCCCGTCTCCAAGACTTTACACGTGCTGCGCCGATTCTTTGGAATGCACTACCTAGGTTAATACGATTAATCCCCAATCCCCACAGTTTTAAGCGTGCCCTAAAAACTCATTTGTTCAGACTGGCCTACCGCCTCAATGCATTAACCTAACGATCCCTGTGTGGCCTATTTATAATAAAAAAAAAAAAAAAGGTTCCTCGCATCATGTTCTCATACACTTTATGCAGTATTAGCCCTCTGTG
The DNA here is from genome assembly GCF_032444005.1 of Ranitomeya imitator. Lineage (NCBI taxonomy): Eukaryota > Metazoa > Chordata > Amphibia > Anura > Dendrobatidae > Ranitomeya > Ranitomeya imitator. The sequence goes on along the minus strand of NC_091282.1, from coordinate 787,198,576 downwards.
TCTGTACTGCTACATACTTAGGCAGGTAACTGGTTCATGCAGCTTTACATGAACACCTGAGCCTTACACTATAGCTGGTCCGAATAACTAAAGCAATTGTTACCATCCACCTCTCGTGTCTCCCCTTTTCCCCATAGTTTGTAAGCTTGCGAGCAGGGCCCTCATTCCTCCTGGTATCTGTTTTGAACTGTATTTCTGTTATGCTGTAATGTTTATTGTCTGTACAAGTCCCCTCTATAATTTGTAAAGCGCTGCGGAATATGTTGGCGCTATATAAATAAAATTATTATTATTATTATTATTATTATTATTAAATACCCAATAATATATCTGTAATATAGTATTGGGTATTCACTGATATTACAGATATAGTATTGGGTATTCACTGATATCTGTAATATCAGTAAATGACCAATAATATATCTGTAATATCAGTAAATACCCAATACTATATCTGTAATGTCAGTAAATACCCAATACTATATCTGTAATGTCAGTAAATGCCCAACAATATATCTGTAATATCAGTAAATACCCTGTAATATATCTGTAATATCAGTAAATACCCAATAATATATCTGTAATGTCAGCAAATATCCAATGGTCAGGCCAATATGTAAGCACAGAATTACATTCTATGAGGCATCATATAATAATATCTAAATGATACATTCCCATTAGCAAATTAGACACCTGCTGTGGCGCCACGTATTTCGAATGACAGAAATTGTTATCTGATATTTGCTGCCACCATATGGTCGAAACAGAGAACTGCGCCTGAGTATGACATGCAAGTTTCTTTAAAGGGACAATATAACCATTTCTATCTGATTTTGTAATCAAACCTCAGAATTCGAGAGAGTCAGTAAATGGACAAATTACATCTGATCACTCTAATCACTTTCGCCTGTCAGCAAAGTTGTTGAATTATACCGGCCATATAACAAGGAAGTGCTGTCATCCGCTGCCCGAACTATGGCTGCATACCATCCAACTTTGAAATGAAGGAAAGAGGGACACATGATGCAGAGAGAACCATAGCAATTCCTATTTTATTCTTAGATACTTTTCTACCCGTGCCCCATCCTTTGTATGCACCCACACCACAATTTTGGCCCCCAAACACAGTATGATGCCCCCACATTACACCCAACCCCACACACACAGTATGACACATGTCACATCCTGCTCCCTTGTCCTGTGTGACTTGTCTCTGCTGCCAGTCAAGATGGAGCCTGAAAACTCACCAAGACCTCAGTTGACATGAGAACCTCCTGTACTGAGCTCCTTATATCTACCTAGATGGAATGGTGACGCAGGGACCTGATGGCTCTCTGCTCCACCATTGTGTTCAGCTGAGGTTAGGACATGCCTCTGACCTCACAAGACTGTGGGATATCTCCACAAATTCGAGACGGGCTCTCTGGACCTGGGATAGTGGGGAGGTATCTAGTTCCCATGATGGCCCATATCAGATGCATTAATAATGTTTCTTTGTATCAGTTCTACAGCTCCATGTGATTACTGCCCTGATGCTATCATCTGCATAGGTTGTAGCTTATGGCCCTCAGGCCCCTTGAATTATGTGTTACTCTGTAATGCGTTTATTGTCTGTTCAAGTCTCTCTGTAATGGAAAGTGCTGCGGAATAGGTTATTAATATTATTATTATCTGCTATGACTGCAGCTTCTCTATCACTTTCATCTGCTGGGACACGTCTGGAGCAGTAGGGGGCAGCAGAGCTCCAGCATCACTGTGTGTATCATGGCAGGGAATTAGTGTATCCTTATATTTGGATACATTTCTTGCTTCTTCCCCATTGTTTCCTGCAGTGATACAATATTAGTACAGAAGTCGCACACAATCCACTGAATGACCATTTTGCTACAGTTTTAATGACAGTTGGTTGTCAGGACTCCGCAGGTTGTCAGGACTATTGCATTCTGCGAGTCAGGATTATTGGGCTTGGTCTCCACTCTCCGTGTCTCTGATGATTTCGTCCATCTACCTGATTATGTAGAACTAGATGGCAGCCCGATTCTAAAGAATCGGGAGTCTAGAATCCATATATACTTTATTTATTCAAATGTAAAAATAATACAATTAATAAATAATAGTAAGAAAGAACAAAAAATGGCTGCACTCACCAGCTCTTGACAATTCTTGTTATTTAAGGTACAGTTACACAGGATCCATGAATATGCTTATGAGGGGAGGGATGAAAGACATCAGACGACAACTTTGCGTGTTGTGGCAAATGCCACAACAACGGTTCTTTGCTTAAGAACAATGTCAGGTAGTAGGAAAATAGCCAGTTAATAATAGGCAATAGTTCTTTGCAGGAATGCAGATATTAATAAATAGGCAGTTTATATTGCAGAGAAATTGCTGGGCAATAATGGACAATGTCCTTATGTGGCAAATAATAGAGCAATATACCCAATGTGGCAAAGAAGAGGTTAATAAACGGCAGTCTCTCAGTATAACAGTCAGTGAATAATAGGCAGTATATGGAGAAAACACCAAACAAAAGTTCAAAATTGGTGTGAAAATGTCACTGAACCACTTCACAACTAAATATATATAGTTTTGGTAAATGGTATTATCATTTTTTTGACGAAATTCGGCAGGAGCTTGAAGAGCAACGTCACTGGGCCCGCCTCCACGCAGTAGAAACTTGCTGTGAGGTAAAAATTCAAAAATCACACCAAAATGGCGGGTGGAGTGTGTCACAGTACGGCACGTTTCTGATTGGTCGCTCGCAGCAGGCGGCAACCAATCAGACACTGGACACTGTTGACGTCACTTATCTCCGGACATTAGCTCTGGACATTAGCTCCGGACATTAGCTCCGGACATTAGCTCCGGACATTAGCTCCGGACAAAGCCACGGAAGTTGGCACAAATTGCAGGAAGTAGTATTCTAGGCAATTAATCTCCGGACATTAGCTCCGGACATTAGCTCCGGACATTAGCTCCGGACAAAGCCACGGAAGTTGGCACAAATTGCAGGAAGTAGTATTCTAGGCAATTATATATTAGATAGTTTCACTTCTCCATTGGGATTTCTTATCTCTGGACTCACAAAGAACAGTTCATTTAGCAGCTCCTGCGCTGTATGGATTAGGCATAGTGTGACTGCAGCGCCACTACAGGACAAACCAGGTATTACAGGTCCAATAAGTCCAATAAGGGGGATATGGAATCTAGGAAACCATGAATAAACTGACAAACATGTGAGTGACAATGGTGATGTAAAGGTGGTCACATGCCCCGTTACATGGTGTAAGGAACAGGGGGCTCCCAGCAGCACAGAGAGCTGGGGCTACAAAGAGCTAAATAATCAGGATGCTCCAGCAGCACAAAGTATTTCAGGACAAGTGTCTATGGTTTTGTGAGAGGTTGCAGACCAGATGTACAGTCCAGACCAAAAGTTCGGACACACCTTCTCATTTAAAGATTTTTCTGTATTTTCTTTCAAGAGAATGCCAAAAGTGTGCAAAGCAGTCATCAAAGCAAAAGGTGGCTACTTTGCAGAACCTAGAATATAAGACATAATTTCTGTTGTTTCACACTTTTTTGTTATGTCTTATATTCTAGGTTCTTCAAAGTAGCCACCTTTTGCTTTGATGACTGCTTTGCACACTCTTGGCATTCTCTTGAATCAAAATACAGAAAAATCTTTAAATGAAATGGTGTGTCCAAACTTTTGGTCTGTACTGTATTTGAAAGGAGCAAAGTCCACCAGCAGCACAGAGTATTTCAGGAAGGTTTACTGATGATGTGGGAAGTCGTCACAGACCGAGAGTTATAGCTCAAAATGAGCATCCAGCATCCCCCCCCCCCCCAAGCAGTGCTGAGTATTTCAGTAGGAAAGTCTGCTGATCATGTGGGAAGTCACAGTGTTCTAACTCAAAGTGAGCAGAGGTCCCAACAGCGCAGAGTATTTCAGGAGAGAAGTGTGCTGATCTGGTGGGGGGGGGGGGGAGGGGGTTTAAATTGAGCACTGCCTAATGCCGGTTTCATACGTTCTGATATTTCCAGTACTGGAAAAACTGGTACCGGAGAGATCTGTGTCTGTGTGTCCGTGAGTGTACTACGTGTGGCAACCATGTGCCACCCGTGTGCCGCATCAGTACCACACAGACAGCTGCTGGGGAAGAAGCGCTACAGTAAGCACTGTTCCCCGGCGGCAGGTGCTGAAGCCGGCTGTCATCATTCTCCCCTGCTCTGTCAGAGAGCAGAGGAGAATGATGAGCGTTATATTAAAGTCCGAACGACAGCAGGTTGGGGCTTTTGGGCCTGTTACGCCCATCATCCTACACCTGCTGCCGCTAATAACAATGACAGCAGGAGTAGAGGATGGGCGTATTCCACAGCCGCCGGCTGCGATCGTTCAGAAATAAATGAATGAAAAACTCGACGTGGGTTCCCCCCTATTTTATTGAACCAACCAGACAAGACTCACAGCTGTCAGCTTCTGCAAGGTTGGTTATCAAGAATAGAGGGGTCCCCACGCTGTTTTTTTAAATTATTTAAATAAATAATTAAAACAAACGGCTCACAGCTGGGGCCTGCTATTCTCAGGCTGGTAAGGTGCCATTGATATAAACCCCCCAGCCCAAAAACAGCAGCCCACAGCACCTGAAAGGTGACATCAACCCCACAAATATGAACCCCACTTGCCACCGCTACAGGGCAAGTAGAAAGTGCCGGGCAAAGCACGAGAAAAGGCACATCTAATAGATGCGCCTTTTCTGGGCAGCTGCGGGCTGCTGTTTTTAGGTTGGGGGGGCCTATATCAATGGCCCCTTACCAGCCTGAGAATAGTAGCCCCCAGCTGTGAGCTTTAGCAAGGCTGGTTGTCAAAAAATGGGGGGGACCCCACGTCTTTTTTTAAATTAAATGGGGGGACACAATGACGGACAGGTATGGGTATAATGTTGGTTTGTTATTTTACTTTTATTACAGGATATCGAGGGCTTTGCAGGAATTAGGTGTGGTTGTAAGTATGGTTTAATTAAGAGTCTGTGTGTTTCTTTCAAATAAAGGACTTTTTTCTGGGTGTCTGTGTTTTCCTACAATATGACTATGGGGTTAGTAATGGAGGCGTCTTATTAACGCCTATTACTAACCTCAGGGCTTGATGTCACCTGACGGTGACAGCAATCCCCCCCAACTATTACCCCACTTGCCATCGCTACAGGGCAAGTGGGAAGAGCAAGGCTAAGAGCCAGAATTGGCGCATCTTAGAGATGCACCTTTTCTGGGGTGGCTGAGAGCTAATGTTTTTAGCCAGGGGGCCAATATCCATGGCCCCTTCCTAGGCTATTAATATCAGCCCGCAGCTGTCTGCATAGTTTTTTTAATAGCCAGTAAAGACTAATTATACAGTTGTGAGCTGAAATTAATAGCCTGGGAAGCTCCATGGGTATTACCCTCTTCCCAGGCTATAAACATCTGCCCCCAGTCACTGGCTTTCACTCTGCTGGTTTTAAAATTCCACGGGAGCCCACGCAATTTTTGGTGAAAAAAAACAACTTTTAATAATTAAATACATGTCCAGTAATTTGCACACACACTGTACTAATTGTATTTGTCACAGACATCTGTATATCTACCTATTCTATGTGTATTTAACTGTATGTAATTCATCTCTTCTATCCTGTTGGCTCCTGCAGTGATTTTACAGAACCCGGCAAATGTATTACCGGCTTTTCTTCTATATATCGCTTTATTCAATTATTCAATATAACTACGCATATATGTGTATGTCACTGACATCTATACATGTGTGTATTCTATGTGTATATATCTATTTTATTTTAACCTGTCAGTGTGATTTTTACTGTGCACCGCACATGAATTGCCGGCTTTTCAATGGACACCGATGCGTAAAAATCGGACAGCACTTGCATTGGCGAGACTCGGATGATATACGCAGAATACACACGTAGAATACACGCATGAAAAAAACCTTCATGTGAGCTGCCCCATAGATTAACACTGGTCCAAGTGCTATGCGATGTTTTCTCGCATAGCACTTGTCCGTATTCAACGCTAGTGTGACCCCGGCCTCAGACTAAGAATTGCATAGCCAAGAGAGCAGGATCCAGCAGTACAGAGTGTTTCAGTAGAGATATGTGCCGATTATGTGGAATGCTAGAGATTGAGAGCTATGTAGCATAGCGAGCAGGGTCCCACAGCAGCCCAGAGTATTTCAGGAGAGGAGTGTGCTGATCTTGTGGGAGGTTACAGACTGGGACCTACAAAGAGGTAGGAACCTGGTCCATCAGCAGAACAGAATATTTCAGGAGAGGAGTGTGTGGATATTGGAGAGGTTGCATAGAATTACCAGGGCCCCCCAGAAGCACAGAATATTTCAGAAGAGAAATGGTTTAGGTTACCATCCTGCAGTACTCTGAGTGATCGTTCCTCAGGAAATCTCCCAGGACATATGAACAGGTCATACCCCCTCCCCAGTCACCATATTTCCATTCCGTCCCCAGAGCAGACAGACCCTAGCTGACAAGAGGACGTCTCATTTAACATTCGTAAATTATATTAAGAAATCAATTAACGTAAGAATTAAACAAGCTGCTAATTCTACGAAACCACACGGGGGGGAGGGGAATTGGAACACCAAGCAAATATTAATCTAATTAATCATTGTCATCACATCAGTTGCATTAAACAATCTTCCAATTACTTATGCAAACCGTCCCAAAGTTCAGAAAACGTCAGCGAAGCAACACGAATGACAGCGAAGGTCGCGCTTTGAATTCCAGAGCCTTTTGAGGCTGCTGAGGTTCGGGCTTGTTTGATGCCTTCTTGAGGCTTTTCCGATCTGCTGTGCGGCCGTTATACTCCACAGCTGAGACGTCACTTTTACATCTCAGATCAAAACATTAAATATGACCTTTGAATAACCTACAAATAGATGCCTTTAATAACAATCACCATTAGAATGGTTGTGACAAGCGTCTTCTGCTCCGGCGCAAAGGAAGTCCCACCTGAGAGGGGGAGGAGGAAGAACGTGGACCCCTCGGCAGTCACAGGCTTTCATTTCGTTGGAATAGACAGCTCTGTAATACCGGATGAAAACCAGAAAAATATATCAAATGTTACAATTCTGGGACACAGAAATAAATGTTTCTTCACATGGAAACACCTCATATTTAAAGGGATTATCAACCATTCCTTAGGTGATAAAGATCATATAAAAGGTCTTGGACCCCCGCAGATGCCTCTCCCCAGCATTGTATGTCCTTGACTTGTCTCTCCAGAAGGAGGCGGAGGGTCATGATCTCTACAGGAAGCAGGGTCTTTGTTTCTACAGCACCTTCTGGTCCTGGTCTCTACAGAAAGCAGCGGATTGTCATGGTCACTACAGGAAGCAGGGGTGGATCTTTGTCTCTACAGAAGGCAGGGTCAGGTTGTTTTCTCTACAGGAAGCAGGGGCGGATTTTTGTCTCTATCTCTTCAGGAAATAGGGATGGGGTCACGGTCTCTACAGGAAGCAAGAGTTGGTCTTTGTCTCTACAGAAGGCAGGGTCAGGTTTGCTTCTCTACATGAAGAAAGGGTCAGTCCTTGTCTCTATAAATGGTGGGGTCAGGTCTTTGCCTCTACAGGAAGCATGAGCGGGTCTTTGTCTCTACGAGAAGCAGTGGCAGGTCTTTGTCTCTACAGAAGTCAGGGTTGTGTCCTTGTGTCTTCAGGAAGCAGGAGCAGGTCCTTGTCCCCACAGGAAGCAGGGGCAGGTTATTCTCTCTCTACAGGAAGTGGTGTGGGAGTCTATTATTAAAATGAGAGACGACTTTAGTCTCTGTACAGAAAGGCAGAGAGGTGGTCTTTCAATTTAAGGCAAGCAATGCATGCTGGGAAGTGAGGTGAAGGAAGCTCCCACACCTATAACGCTGATAGAATGCTGATGAAGACAAACTTACTCCTGAAAATAAGTAGGCAACAAGTTATAAAGCATGAGAATCAGTAAGACCGTGCTGATTGATATCAGTGAAGGTGAGGCTTCATATACAGAGATGAGACATATTTCTCCATGCACTAGAAAAACTGAACATAGAAGAAACACAATGAAGATGTAAGAATGCGGATGCTGCACCTGTCACATCCAATCAGGGCTCCATAACGTAATGTGACTGATAAGAATACACAGGGAACAGTGCAGTCACATGTGGCAGATGGAACGGCCCGAGCACAGGGCGCAGGGCAGGACAATGGATGGATAGATGGATGGATGGACATTTAAATAGATAGATACATTGACTGTATTTTTTCTCAGTCTTTTTATATTATCTTCTGGTTTTCTTATTACAATGGTCTCTGTTTTATCTTTTGTGATCTTTTCCGACAGACTCCTCTTCATCTCAAGCCTTCCTCGCGGGGACATGAGGTGATGGCCTCACATGTTGATCAAAGTTGTCGTAGAAAAGAAAAAGGTGCGCACTCGGTGCCGACTGAACGTGCAGTTATTCCACAAAATGTAATTCAAGGATAAAAAGTCGCACTCAGAGTTCCTTTAAATTACAAACAATTTAGAATTTTATTTTCAAAACACCAAAATTAAATGATTCACCGCAGTTGAGAAAATAAGGTATTCCAATGGTATAAGGTAACGTTTCTACACACCACCGCAGTCTCCAGATGCATCATACAAGTAGCCCCTAATGGGACTCCAGCACCTCTCATGAAATATTTCCCCTTCTTGACTTTCTACTATGAGTAAGGTTTGATAAAGACCCAGTGGGTCGAAACGTTACGTTATACCATTGGAATACCTTATTGTCTCAACTGCTGTGAATCTTTTAATTTTGGTGTTTTGAAAATAAAATTCTAAATTGTTTGCAGCTTAAAGGAACTCTGAGTGCGACGGTTTATCCTTGGGATCAAAGTTGTCAAACGTACAGAATTTTATGGACCATCTGTGAACTATAAGGCACTTTTTTTTACCAGTGCATAAAAAAGTATTGTCTTCATGATTTTTTTTCCAAATGTAACTGAGAATTGTGGAGGAGTTGTGATACTGTCCGACTCCCTTTGTATTGTTATTCTTCCGTAACTGTCCTCCTCCTCATATAATGATTGTGACGTGAATCCTGTCCTCACTGGTTGTATATTATGGGGCAATAGAGCAACACCAAGAGGACGATACTTTTAGCCCCAGTGTTCTCATTGTTTTACAAACAGATGATCAACCTATAAAAGTCAAAGCAGCCATTGTCACAAACCCCAGGCACACTATAAGACCCCGTCCCACTATCAGCCGTCTATGCAGCATTTCTGATGACTCATATGCCCCCTGCGGCTCTAATTGTGTAATCCCCTTTGAGACGGAGGACTGGAGCTTGGTATAACCCAATGTAGCAAAATATGAACTATGAACAGAGCAAAAAAACACAAACAACCCAATGCAGCGCATCTCTAAATGCCATCAGCTCTGACTCCACTTGGCTGTGCATCAAGAACTGGTGACAGAAATCTAATGGGAATTTCCAGATACAGAGGTGAAGCTCTCCACGACCAAAAATAGACACAAGTTATGAACGCAACAATGCAACTTCACCCTCAGGCAAAGCACTGTCACATGGTGCGTGGATGAAGACTTATCATCATCAGTAAACCTGGAGTAATCCACATCACAGAAGATTGCATCGGAAATGTATCTGTCACATAGTGATCAGGGACTGTGGACACCTTCCCGATCCCTCAAACTAGGGGCACCCTAGTCTATCCCTGTCCCCCAGATTACTCCTGAAGGTGGAGATGCCGGGCTCTCATACCTATCTATGCTCCTAACTTAACCCTTATCTGATCCCCCCAGAGGAGATGAATTGTATAAGAAAACAGTAACCAGACAGACAAGAGAAGATAGGGATGAAAAGAAACTACTATCATACGAATATACAAAAAAATAATAGAGTCCGAAACAGAGGAGGTATGGGAAGGGGAATAAGGAAAAAACACACAAACCAACTCCATGCAGCAATCTCCTGAAAAACTCTCCCACCGCCCACTCCAAACACTGAATTTCTCCTCCAACACCTAATCAGGAAGTAGAACTATCACTGGCAACCTACAGATTTACCCAGTGGTTTCCCATTCAGTGTGTAATGGTGATGTTAATTCCTTCTTCCCATGTGTATAAACTTACATTTATCTCTGTTAAACTGCATCTGCCACCTTTCGGCCAAAGTTTACAACTTATCCAGATCCATCTGTAGCAGAATACTATACAAGAGAAGATAGTATTTTTTTACACATGGATCTGGATAAGTTGGAAACTTTGGCCAAAACGTGGCAGATGCAGTTTAACAATGATAGATGTAAGGTTATACACTTGGGAAGAACAAATCAATTTCACCATTACACACTGAACGGGAAACCACTGGGTAAATCTGACATGGAGAGGGACTTGGGGATCCTAGCTAACGCTAAAGTTACCTGGAACAGCCAGTGCCAGACAGCAGCTGCCAAGGCAAACAGGATCATGGGGTGCTTTATAAGAGGTCTGGATACACATGATGAGAACATTATACTGCCTCTGTACAAATTCCTGGTTAGATCACACATGGAGTGCTGTGTACAGTTTTGGGCATCGGAGCTCAGGAAGGATATCATGGAACTAGATTGAGTACAAAAGAGGGCAACAAAATTAGTAAAGGGGATGGGGGAACTGCAATACCCAGAGAGATTAGCAAAATTAGGATTATTTAGTCTAGAAAAAAGACGACTGAGGGGCGATCTAATAACCATGTATAAGTATATAAGGGGACAATACAAATATCTCTCCGAGAATCTGTTTATACCAAAGAATGTGATGGTCATAAGGGGGCATTCTCTGCTTTTGGAGGAGAGAAGGTTTTTCCACCAACATAGAAGAGGAGTCTTTACTGTTAGGGCAGTGAGAATCTGGAATTCCTTGCCTGAGGAGGTGGTGATGGCGAACTCAGTCGAGGGGTTCAAGAGAGGCCTGGATGTCTTTCTGGAGCATAACAATATTGTATCTTACAGTTCTTAGGTTCTTTAGAAGGACGTAGATCTGGGGATTTATTCTGATGGAATATAGGGTGAACTGGATGGACAAATGTCTTTTTTCGGCCTTGCTAACTATGTTGCTATATATACCAGAAGGGAAAACACAAAAAAGCACAGTAAAACCAAAAACACTCTGTTGCAAAAAATCACAGTGGACAGCAAGTGCTGGTAAAAAGATGGAAAAAACAGGGTATTTGGTTGATACGTTTTTTGCAAAAAATGTATATTAAGCCGCTCCACCAAACGTCAAGGTATACCCGTATCAGAGCAGTCCTAGCTAATGTATGTAATCCCTATCTGATGTATTTAAAACCTGGTCATATGTACAATACCTGTATGAGCAGGATTCAGAAAAGGAATGTCCATGTGGACACGCTGGACAGAACGGCTCCTGTGCGCACAGCTCAAAAAAAGAGGGGTGGAGGCCTCCCCAGTCTTGTGGACACAAGAAAACAATAATGTAAAACCAGAACACATGAGCTGCACGCACAGTGAACAAGCCCGTAGAGACATGTTCACACCACCAAGAGACTTGAAAACACAAAAAAGCACAGTAAAACCAAAAACACTCTGTTGCAAAAAATCACAGTGGACAGCAAGTGCTGGTAAAAAGATGGAAAAAACAGGGTATTTGGTTGATACGTTTTTTGCAAAAAATGTATATTAAGCCGCTCCACCAAACGTCAAGGTATACCCGTATCAGAGCAATCCTAGCTAATGTATGTAATCCCTATCTGATGTATTTAAAACCTGGTCATATGTACAATACCTGTATGAGCAGGATTCAGAAAAGGAATGTCCATGTGGACACGCTGGACAGAACGGCTCCTGTGCGCACAGCTCAAAAAAAGAGGGGTGGAGGCCTCCCCAGTCTTGTGGACACAAGAAAACAATAATGTAAAACCAGAACACATGAGCTGCACGCACAGTGAACAAGCCCGTAGAGACATGTTCACACCACCAAGAGACTTGAAAACACAAAAAAGCACAGTAAAACCAAAAACACTCTGTTGCAAAAAATCACAGTGGACAGCAAGTGCTGGTAAAAAGATGGAAAAAACAGGGTATTTGGTTGATACGTTTTTTGCAAAAAATGTATATTAAGCCGCTCCACCAAACGTCAAGGTATACCCGTGTCAGAGCAGTCCTAGCTAATGTATGTAATCCCTATCTGATGTATTTAAAACCTGGTCATATGTACAATACCTGTATGAGCAGGATTCAGAAAAGGAATGTCCATGTGGACACGCTGGACAGAACGGCTCCTGTGCGCACAGCTCAAAAAAAGAGGGGTGGAGGCCTCCCCAGTCTTGTGGACACAAGAAAACAATAATGTAAAACCAGAACACATGAGCTGCACGCACAGTGAACAAGCCCGTAGAGACATGTTCACACCACCAAGAGACTTGAAAACACAAAAAAGCACAGTAAAACCAAAAACACTCTGTTGCAAAAAATCACAGTGGACAGCAAGTGCTGGTAAAAAGATGGAAAAAACAGGGTATTTGGTTGATACGTTTTTTGCAAAAAATGTATATTAAGCCGCTCCACCAAACGTCAAGGTATACCCGTATCAGAGCAGTCCTAGCTAATGTATGTAATCCCTATCTGATGTATTTAAAACCTGGTCATATGTACAATACCTGTATGAGCAGGATTCAGAAAAGGAATGTCCATGTGGACACACTGGACAGAACGGCTCCTGTGCGCACAGCTCAAAAAAAGAGGGGTGGAGGCCTCCCCAGTCTTGTGGACACAAGAAAACAATAATGTAAAACCAGAACACATGAGCTGCACGCACAGTGAACAAGCCCGTAGAGACATGTTCACACCACCAAGAGACTTGAAAACACAAAAAAGCACAGTAAAACCAAAAACACTCTGTTGCAAAAAATCACAGTGGACAGCAAGTGCTGGTAAAAAGATGGAAAAAACAGGGTATTTGGTTGATACGTTTTTTGCAAAAAATGTATATTAAGCCGCTCCACCAAACGTCAAGGTATACCCGTATCAGAGCAGTCCTAGCTAATGTATGTAATCCCTATCTGATGTATTTAAAACCTGGTCATATGTACAATACCTGTATGAGCAGGATTCAGAAAAGGAATGTCCATGTGGACACGCTGGACAGAACGGCTCCTGTGCGCACAGCTCAAAAAAAGAGGGGTGGAGGCCTCCCCAGTCTTGTGGACACAAGAAAACAATAATGTAAAACCAGAACACATGAGCTGCACGCACAGTGAACAAGCCCGTAGAGACATGTTCACACCACCAAGAGACTTGGAAACACAAAAAAGCACAGTAAAACCAAAAACACTCTGTTGCAAAAAATCACAGTGGACAGCAAGTGCTGGTAAAAAGATGGAAAAAACAGGGTATTTGGTTGATACGTTTTTTGCAAAAAATGTATATTAAGCCGCTCCACCAAACGTCAAGGTATACCCGTATCAGAGCAGTCCTAGCTAATGTATGTAATCCCTATCTGATGTATTTAAAACCTGGTCATATGTACAATACCTGTATGAGCAGGATTCAGAAAAGGAATGTCCATGTGGACACGCTGGACAGAACGGCTCCTGTGCGCACAGCTCAAAAAAAGAGGGGTGGAGGCCTCCCCAGTCTTGTGGACACAAGAAAACAATAATGTAAAACCAGAACACATGAGCTGCACGCACAGTGAACAAGCCCGTAGAGACATGTTCACACCACCAAGAGACTTGAAAACACAAAAAAGCACAGTAAAACCAAAAACACTCTGTTGCAAAAAATCACAGTGGACAGCAAGTGCTGGTAAAAAGATGGAAAAAACAGGGTATTTGGTTGATACGTTTTTTGCAAAAAATTTATATTAAGCCGCTCCACCAAACGTCAAGGTATACCCGTATCAGAGCAGTTTCAGAGTGTTTTTGGTTTTACTGTGCTTTTTTGTGTTTTCAAGTCTCTTGGTGGTGTGAACATGTCTCTACGGGCTTGTTCACTGTGCGTGCAGCTCATGTGTTCTGGTTTTACATTATTGTTTTCTTGTGTCCACAAGACTGGGGAGGCCTCCACCCCTCTTTTTTTGAGCTGTGCGCACAGGAGCCGTTCTGTCCAGCGTGTCCACATGGACATTCCTTTTCTGAATCCTGCTCATACAGGTATTGTACATATGACCAGGTTTTAAATACATCAGATAGGGATTACATACATTAGCTAGGACTGCTCTGATACGGGTATACCTTGACGTTTGGTGGAGCGGCTTAATATACATTTTTTGCAAAAAACGTATCAACCAAATACCCTGTTTTTTCCATCTTTTTACCAGCACTTGCTGTCCACTGTGATTTTTTGCAACAGAGTGTTTTTGGTTTTACTGTGCTTTTTTGTGTTTTCAAGTCTCTTGGTGGTGTGAACATGTCTCTACGGGCTTGTTCACTGTGCGTGCAGCTCATGTGTTCTGGTTTTACATATACCAGAAGGGAGTAGCCAACACAGAACAGCTGAGACAATTCAGGATCAGAGCTCCAGGAGATCAACTGAACCAATTAGCCTTTGCCATGACAGCAAGGAAAACCCTGCACTGTTTCATATGATGGTGAAACAGTTCAAATCAGTGCAGGAGTTCGTATAACCAGATTTTGTGATCTTCCTTCCACTCTCTGTCATGGTTCCCACCCCCCTCCTAAGAGGAAACTCCAGAATCAGGTGTGTCTGTGCAGAGCCCCAGAGTCCTGGTTCATTGCAGTAATGTTATTCTTCCACCAGGGGGAGTAATGTTACGTCTGAAGGCAATGAAGGAGATCTTCTGTCCAGGTATCACAGCCACACACACACTTCACACTCCAGTCCACCAGGGGGAGCAAAGGTTCTATCTACTTGGCCACTCCTCACACTTGGGTAAAACTGGTAGTTGGAGGGAAAGTTAGAGAGTTCCTGGCTAGGGACCGACGAGGAAAGGTCTCCAGGTCGAGCTGGCTGTAGTGATCTCCAGTCAGATCCAGACTGCGGTCTGATTAGGACAAGGGTACACGGAGCTGCGCCTGCATCCCATGCGGCAGCATCCCAGGAAAGGACACGAAGAGAATTGTGCTGTAGTGAGCGAGAAAAGAAGTCATAGCAACAGGAGTGAAACATCAGAGGGAGACCAGCTAGAAGCAGGCTGCCTCCATCTGAAGCGCAGATCCGGTAGCCAGAACACTGAGGGAGTAAAGAGCTCTATGCCGTTACTTCAGAGACTGGCAGGACAGTTAATTCCACGTTGGCTGTCTGACCCATCATACACAGGAGGCTCGGTGGCAACTTGTGGAGGCCGGGGCATCTCTAGGGTCGCTATAAAAAGCCTCAGGCCACCGGTCATACGTGTTTTGTTCTATCCGACCACGGGGAACAGTGAGAGGAGTAACAACAGTGAGGACCTTATTGGAGCTTATGCAAGTAGGGACCTACTGTATTACTGTGCGCTAGGGGAAGGCTATTGATTTCCACCTGGATAAAGGGACTCTGGCTTTGCCTTCAGACCGGCCGGACCCTGCCTACCCTGTGGTCCCTACCCTGGACTGTGGATGCTGAAGCCTTCAGTAAAGGTAAAGAGACTGCAACCTTGTGTCCTCGTTATTCACTGCGCCTCACACCATCCATCATCTACTCACTGGGAAGCCCTGGGGACACACTTCACCTGTGGGAAGGTATACCATCTAGCCGCCATAACATCACCCCAGCGGACCCCTAAGCAGCGTCGGTCACCCTGACCGAATACCACAGGTGGCGTCACGAACACTATCCTATAAACTGTTGCCCTTTTATTGGACGCCCCTCAAAGGGCCACGGACGGGGTCTAGCCACCATGACATCCCCATTGACTACAGAAGGGCCCGGATCCGAGTACCCCATTGCCCTAACGTGGGGGGCGCTCCATCTGGATGCGAAGCATGAAAATACCAGACAAACTTGATTGCATGAACATTAGATGTTGGTACCCACATTCTCTCCTTAGGATCATAACCTTTCCAATGAACCAAATACTGAGGAGACCAGCATACAAAGCAAGAATCTATAATCTTTGCTATCTGGAATTTCAGATTCCCATCAACAATGACTGGCGATGGTAATGGGGGAGATTGTTCAGATGAAGCAATGTAGTTTTTGTGAAGTGATCAGTGAGACACATTATGAATCTTAAAAGTGGGTGGCAATGCAAGTGAAATACTACATGATTCATGATGGCAACTATCTTATAGGGGCGGATGAAGCTGGGTCTCAGTCTCCAAGAAGGATCCTTTAACTTAATGTTCTTCGAGGACAACCAAATCAGATCAACAGCACACAGGTCCAGACCCACCAAACATCTCCTATCAGCCACACTCTTATATTTGGAGTCCATCTTTCTCAAATTATTAAGAACCTCTTCACACACTGATGTAATGGAAGAAGAAAACCGTTTCTTCTCAGGTACCCCTAAAGAATGATTGTTATTGAAGGAGCAGATTTGAGGATGAAAACCATATGCCCCGAAGAACAGGGACTTGCCACAGCTAACTCAGTAACAAATAAGAAGCACAATCCTCCTGATTCTGGCACATTAAGCACCTAAGCTCAAAATTTTGGTTCACTCTTTCAGTTTGCCAAATGGCTGTGGATGAAAGGCGGATGAAAATGAAATATGAATCCCTAAGTGAGTACAAAACGCTTTCCAAAATATGGCAATAAATTGAACCCCCATGGTTGGAAATAATATCAGAAGTAATCTCATGTAGTTTCACGATTTCTTTAATAAACATTTTCTCCAAAGTTTTGGACTTTTTTAAAAATAGTTAGCGCAAAGAAATAAGTCATCTTGCTGATTATGTCCACCCGTACCAATATTACAGTGTTACTTGCTGATACAGGCAGATCAGTGATTAAATCGTCAGATGAGTCCATGGTCTACAGGGAATTGCCAAAAGGTTGAAGAGCCCCAGACAGACAAGTCTGAGGGGTCTTAGAATGTGCAGAAACCCTGTAGGCGGCTACATACTCCCAAACATGCTGGTGCATGCTAGACCACCAAAAACGATGAGTAAGACATGGCTTTACTACCAGGATGTCCGGCCAAGACCGAATCATGATGTTCACTCAAAACTTTAAGATGGAGGTTCACAGGGATGAACAGTTTACCTGAAGGACAGGCAGAAGTGGCATCCCCTGAGCCTCTAGAATATCTAGCCTCTAGGATATCCTCGTCTAGATCAGAACATATACAGCTCTGGCAAACATTAAGGCTATGTTCACACGTTCCTGATTTCCCTCCTTTTTTTTCAGGACTAAAAACCGCAGCTCTTGGCAGAAAACGCAGGTCCTTTTTTTGGTGCTTTTTTGGTGCGTTTTTTGATGCGTTTTTTGATGCGTTTTTTTATGCAGTTTTCTATGCAGAGTCTGTGTGTTTTCTAGGAAGTTTTTTAGGGTTAAAATGGCTGAAAATACCCTAACCCTACCCCTAACCCTACCCCTACCCCTACCCCTAACCCTACCCCTATTCTAACCTTAGTGGGGAAAAAAAATTCTTAATTTTTTTATTGTCCCTACCTATGGGGGTGACAAGGGGGGGGTCATTTACTATTTTTTTTATTTTGATCACTTTGCAAGATGGCGGCGCCCAGGGAGAAGACGGCCGGACGGACACCGGGAGGCCGGGTAAGTATAAGGGGGGGAGATGAGGGCATGGGGGGGGGCGTCGGAGCACGGGGGGTCGCATCGGAGCATGGGGGGTGGGATTGGGGCACGGGGGGGCAGCCACACTGCAGCGGTTCTGCACCACAAACCGCAGAAAACCCGCAGATATTTTTTTCATCTGCGGGTTTTACTGCGGGTTTGACCTCACAATGGAGGTCTATGGGTGCAGAACCGCTGCAGTTCCGCAAAAAGAAGTGACATGGTACTTCTTTTTTACCGCGGCTATTCAGCGCGGCTTTTTTCGCGATTTTCCGCAATGTGGGCACAGCAGTTCCTGTTTTCCATAGGGTACATTGTAATGAAATGTTGAGTCCTCTTCCGTCCCTGGCTTCCTGGATTGAGGAATCCAAGTAAATGACACGCAGCACAAAGGTTGTGTGTTCATAAACAGGGGTAGCCCCGGAGCACGCCTGCCTCACTGGGCGCTGCCCCTTCTTTATATAGTAAGAAGTTAGGCATTTACAGACATGCGCACAAGCGCTCATATTTCATAATCACTTACAAAGCAAATCTATACTAGTGAAAAGTTACAATATCTGGTATGTGGGTGAAAGGCTACAATATCAAGGAGAAATGCGCGCGTGATTACTTCTATAAAAGGAAATGTCAAGTTTGCTGTGCAGAAGCAGATTTCATCTGGGAGACAAAATGGATCCTTTGGTTCAGTCTGGTCTCCACAATTCCCCCCTTTGACATATTCTTTTATTATTTGTCATAAATTTTTGCATGAAGCTTGTGCATTTTCTTCTTTATGCGGCAGTATACTAAAATATAAAAGAAAATTAGTACGGCAATAATAAACTTTATACTCTTGCATCTATTACACAAAATTTATTTGTGCATACTGAGATACCCTTGAGTACAATCTTGAATAACACATATATGATTACAATAATCATAACTATATGTATTATGCTCTGCATAATCCCGGCAACCCACCCACCGATCCCTCTGAACCAGTTGGCTGGGTTAAGAAAAGAAAAGGTATCTGACCACCAGCTATCCTTATTCTGGTCATTGTCTTTGTCATACTGATCTCTGAGTCGTTGTACGTCCTTTAATTTAAATGTCATACTCATAGTACTATTCGGGTCTATATAATGACAGCAGGTGGGTCCAATGATTTGACACATACCCCCTTGTGAGGCAGTTAGGTAATCCAATACCAGGGTATGTTGGTTGACGACTATTATAAGCTGATTCTGTACAGCTACACTAGTGTTTAGTATATCCAATATATCCCAGATCTGATCATCTAGATAATCCGTGGCTCTAACTAATTTATCCCACATTTGTGTTAACATAGGATAAATAAAAATGGTACTAGCAATTTTGTTGGGAATTCCCATTTGTACTATATGTGGCCTCCCCGAGGGACGTGGTGAGTTATCTGCAGCTCTTTTATATAGTGTGTGCTTGGGCACGGCTTGCATATTCACTTGTTTATTTGAAATTATGAAAGTAGCTGGGGTTAGGCGTCCTAATGTACAAGTACCCTTTATACCTACGGGAAGCCATTTATATGCTCCTTCTCCGCATATCCAAAATGTACCCTCAGGCAGATCCTATAGAGCTGAGTGCTGCAATACCAATCTGTGAGCCAAATCCACAAAACTAGATACATTTTGAAGCATACACCAAGAGGGTTTTTGTCCCAAGGGGCTACAGTACCCGGCTGCGGGATTACCACATACATGCATTCCGTTGACATACTCATTGGATTCATTACAAACCAGGTTCCCCGGCTTACTTGTACAACTGTTATCATCACCTTGGGGGAACAACTCA
The DNA here is from genome assembly GCF_032444005.1 of Ranitomeya imitator. NCBI lineage: Eukaryota > Metazoa > Chordata > Amphibia > Anura > Dendrobatidae > Ranitomeya > Ranitomeya imitator. The sequence goes on along the minus strand of NC_091282.1, from coordinate 787,179,048 downwards.
GAATGTTCCCATTTTCTATTATGTATGTATCTTTCCAATACTACAGGTTTGAAAGCATCAGAGGGAGGGGCGGTTGTACTGAAACTGAGCTGTAGATTTTCTGTGGGGACCTGTCCTAAATTAGTTAATCCAGTCTTATTCCTAGGGACCCAGGCTCCACCCTTATAGGCCAAATATTGTAGATGTGTACTACTCCCTGAGAGATTACCCTGCCACCAAGGAAATTCTACCCATCCCACAATTGGTATGGCGATTGTAGTATTCCATAGCCTAGTATTACCAGTTTGGTTGTTGGCCAGGTTGTCTGAACAATTAGGCCAAGCGAATATTTCTTCTGCTGATACGGGAACTGCTAGAAAAGGTATACTTGTGGCTGATACCGGTGAATGGGTACAGATCCAACAATCTGTCAGGGTTTGTGTATTGTTTAACAAGTCGTGCACTAATTTTCTATGATGTTGGACGAATCTATTGTTCAAAGGGGCTAAAGAATTTAGTCTTTCCCATGCCTTCGTTGTGGTTAACATTATTAACATCAATATCATGAGTTTTATACTGCTTTTTTGCAATGGCTTGCATGTATCCATGATGCCTTTCCTTCAATCTTGACTGATGTAGGTGTTGTCAACAGGACTTGGAAGGGTCCGTCAAATCTTGGTTCAAGAGCCTTTCTGGTGTGTCTTTTTATATAGACTTGATCACCTGGTTCCAACTTGTGACTTCCTTCAGTGTTATCAGGATCTGGAAGGGAAGCAAAAACTTGTGCATGCACCTTAGTTAATTGTTTCTGAAGATTTTGCACATAGGAAGTCAGTGATTCAATATTTAACACAAGTTGCTGTGGAAAGTAACATCCTAAATTGGCAGTCCTGCCAAACAAAATTTCATATGGAGACAGTTTAGTCTTACCCCTTGGGGTATTGCGTATTGAGTAAAGGGCCAGTGAAAGGCATTCTGTCCAAGGCTTTCCTGTTTCAGCCATGGCTTTCTGTATTTTTAATTTTAAAGTTCCATTCATGCGTTCTACCTTACCAGAACTTTGAGGATGATACGGAGTGTGTAACTGACTTTCAACACCCAACATTTTTAGTACATTTTGAAATATTTCTCCAGTGAAATGAGTACCCCTATCTGACTCGATCACTTCAGGGAGACCATAACGGGGCACCAGTTCGGTAACTAGCTTTACAGCAGTGTTTTTAGCTGAAGCCTTCCGAACTGGATAGGCCTCTGGCCACCCCGAGAACATGTCCACACACACCAACACATACTCATACCCATTACTCTTTGGCAGCTGGATAAAGTCTATCTGCAACCGTTGAAACGGGTAGAGAGGTCGGACGTGGTGCTTCATAGGGGTCTTTGCTGTCTGTCCGGGATTATGTGTCAGGCATATAGCGCATGCAGCACAATAGTCTCTTGCGTAGTTGCCAAAACCTGGAGCCAACCAGACTTGCTTTGCCAGTAGTGTCATTGCATTTGCAGACACATGCGTAGGGTGATGTAATCCACCAACTACTATCGGGTACCAGGCTCTAGGTAGACATATTAGTCCATTTTTCTTCCAAATTCCCTCTTGTTCTTCTGCCCCTTCCTTTTTCCACCTGTCCCTCTCCTCTTCTCCTGCATCTTCCTGTGCTTGTCTCAGTCTATCTTCAGTATTTTCTGTGAGGTTTACAGTATGGACCTGTTGTAAGGGTTTGACTGCTGCTGCTTTGGCTGCTTTATCAGCCCTATCATTTCCCCTAGATTCCCTAGTGTCGAGTCTCACATGTGCAGCTACCTTGATTACTGCTACTTCTTTTGTTTCTTGTGCAGCCTCTAAGATCTGTTTGATCAGAGAAGCATGTTTTACAGGTTGTCCTGACGCTGTCATGTAACCTCTAGCTCTCCAGATTACTCCAAAATCAAACACAATACCATGTGCATACCTAGAATCAGTGTATATATTTGCTGTCTGATTCTCAGCTATTTTTAGAGCTTCAATCAATGCTGTTAGTTCTGCTTCTTGTGCAGATTGTTTCGGTGGAAGCGGTTCTGCTTTGAGAGTTTCAGATCCTGACACAACTGCATACCCTGTATGGAAGTTACCTGTGTCATCTGCAAACCTACTACCATCTATAAACAGCTCTAAATCTGGATTTTGAAGTGGTGTTTCGGATACATTGGGTAAGCCTACCGTTTCTTGTAAAATGAGCTCTGTACAATCATGTGTGTCTGTAGGGAAAAAATTTGTGTGTGTATCAGTGTCCTTATTCCCCCCTTCAGACTCGAGAGGTAGCAGTGTAGCTAAATTGAGAGTCTGAAGCCTTGCAAATGTGATAGTGGAGGGTAGCAGCAAAGAACACTGAAGCCGCAAATGTCTGGCCATGGAGATGTGTTTTGGTTGGACCTGGTTTAATATCCCATAAACATCATGTGTAGTTTGAACTGTGAGTGGATGCTCTAGGACAATTTCTGATGCTTTGTCCAACAATAGTGAGACAGCAACAACTACACGTACACAGGTTGGCGCTGCTCTAGCTACGCGATCTAACCTTGCTGAAAGATATGCAATTGGTCTTTGTTTCCCTGCATGCTTCTGGGTAAGAACTCCTGTAGCATGGGAATCAACTTCTGCAGCCATAAGCTGAAATGGTTTGGTGTAGTCTGGTAGCCCTAACGCTGGAGCTGAAACAAGGGCATCTTTTAATTGTTGGAACGAAATCTGACCTTCTTTTGTCAACAAATAAGGTTCACTTTTTACACAGTCATACAGTGGTTGCATTAGTTGACTGGCATGTATAATCCATTGTCTACAATGAGACACTATTCCTAAAAATGCTCGTAGCTGTTTATGATTTCTAGGCTCATTCATCTGTCTTATTGCTTCAGTTCTTTGAGGTGTAAGATGCTTTTTACCTTGAGAAATGCAATGACCTAGAAAGACCACTTTGGTCTGACAAACTTGTAGCTTTTGTCTATTCACTTTACACCCTTCTTTTTCTAGAAAACATAGTAAACTCACAGTGGACCTTTCTGCAGTTTCTAGATCTGGGCAGCAAAGTAGTAGGTCATCCACATACTGCAAAATTACTACTTGTGGTTCGGGTTCAAACCTCTGAAGGACTGTTTGTAGGGCATTTGAATAAAGAGTAGGGGAGTGTATCATTCCCTGTGGAAGGCGTGTCCACGCCAACTGTTTGCCCTTAAATGTAAATGCAAACAAATGCCAACTGTCTTGGTGTAAAGGAACCGAGAAAAAATGCATTTGAAAGATCTATTACAGTAAACACTTGAGAACTGGCTGGTATCTGTGATAGTAACGTATGAGGATTGGGTACAACTGGGGTGATTGGATGTAGAACTTTGTTTATTTCTCTTAGATCATGTACCATACGATATTTGGGCATAGAACCCTTATCAAGAGTTCTCTTCTTGACTGGATACAGAGGAGTGTTAGCAGGTGATTGTATCTCTACCAAAACCCCTTTCTCTCTATATCCCTCTATCTGTTTTGTAATCGCTAGTTCCTGCTGGGCACTCACGGGGTATTGTCTGAGCTGTGGGAGAACAGTTCCTGGTTGCACAGATAGTTTTACAGGAGAGATATGCAATAATCCCACATCAGTGTCACCCTGTGCCCACAGTGTTTCTGGGACTGTTGAGAGGTCTAGATCTGTGGTGTACTCTTTTTCTTCAGTATAATCCTCAAAAGCCTGAATTCTGACATATTGTTCTAATGTTTCCGCATCATCAGGGATAGTCAGCATGACTGTGCCATCTTCCCTAAAATTGATGTTAGCTTCTAATTTCTTCAAGACATCAGTTCCCAACAAACATGTTGGGGCACCTCTGGCATACAAAAATCTGGATGCAAAACATTTAGGTCCTAAGGAGACCTCTAGGGGCACAGTGTATGGTAGTGTTTGAATTACCCCATCATAACCCTCAGCAAAAGTTGTTTGTTGTGAAATATCTTCCGGGTTTGGAAGAAAATCTTGATTCAAAATTGAGGAAGTTGCACCTGTATCTATTAAAAATGGAATCTCTCTTCCCCCCACATTCACCTGTATTATAGGTCTTCTAGCTGGTAGGGAAGTTTGTAACACATTGAGTCAATCTGAGTCTGGTATGGGACCATCCACTATGGATGTCTGTTGGATGTCTGAGGGCTTATTCTTTGGTACAAATTTTCCTGATTTTATGTCTGCCTGCTTCTTTCTACATTCTTTCTGGAAATGTCCTGGTTTCTTGCAGTAATGACAGGGAAAATTATGTCTTGCCCTTCCACCTGTTGTGTTTGCTTGCGCTATTCTGACAGGCTTATGATTTTCTCTTAAATCCAACTCTATCCCTACGGCTTTTTGCCTGGCCAAGTGTGGGTCTTCCAAGGTTCTCCAATCAGGAGTTGCAGTCTTAAGTTTTTCCTTTACTTTTGGAGACAATCCATCTATAAAGGTTTTTGTAATTAACCTCATCATTCCTGGAGCGGTTAGATCTATTCCTTCATCTCTAAAATTATTCTCTACCCCTAGATAATATTCATCTACCGATTGTCCAGGTCTCTGAGCCACCACTCCCGTTGTTCCTCTCTGCCTCTGTTTCTGCCTCATGAAAACTATTAAATGGTCTACAAATTGTGTTCCTGATTCTATCGTTTGTAAGGCACCTTGTCCCGCTTGTCCCTCTTGTAGCTCCTGTCCCACCTGTGGCCTGTGTCCCTGTAGATGTGTTAGCAGTTCCTGGAAGAGACCAGGAGTCATTTTCATTCTACATAATTCCTCTCCATCTGCCCAGACTCCTGCATGAGTCTGCATAATTTGCTGTATATACTGTGCGAATCTAACTGGGTACTGGGTAGGATCTGGTGCATTATGTAGAAGAGACATTCCTTCAGCGGGGGACCAAGGGAAGTATTGTCGGGTTTGGTGATATCTAGTTGCCATTGCTCCATCTACACCAGTTTCTCTGAAGGGTTTCGGTACTATCCTAACAGGAGCTAACAATTGATGACCTCTGGGGGCCCCACAGGCAGAACATTCAGTTCTCCAGTCTGGATTCTGCTGGCCACAATTTTTGCACACCCATCCTTCCACCCCATTTAACCCAGGATATAAATTTGGTTTGGTTTGTCCTCCTTCAGAAGGTACAAATGGTTGAACATTCGGATCTAGGTAAGGAGGAGGAACTGAATGAGTCGTGGCACAACATTTTCCCGTACCCATACTCCATTTGGAAGTGTCTGGATCATACTTCCAATTCTCCTCTTTAGCTGTTTTTGAGACCTTTATCATACAGTGTATGATTTCTTCCCACCCATTGTCTTTGATAATTCCACCTCGTTCTTTACTCAGTCTTTCCCATTCAGTGATAAACATAAGTGCTTCTGAAATTCCCAATTTTTCTCTTACCCTTCTGATCTGCCTTCTGACTGTCTTTCCACATCTTTCCTGTATGATATCTTTTGCTTCTACTTGTCCTAAGACGGATTTTGTCTGTTTATTTCCCATTTTTCTTTTCAATAATAGCTACACTTATCCTAGGTGACGTTTGGACAATCACCTCACTAGAGTGATGTCTCGTTGTCTTCTTTCCTAGGGAGCTAAGATATTGAAGGGCTGATCTGCTCCGTTCTTTCTAATGTGCAGAATAAACTTGATTCCTACAATGCACGCAAACAGGATCAGCAACACCAAACAGATCACCAAACTCTCCGTCTCTGTTATCATACTTGTCCCAGGCTCATGGACTCGTGTCCTGGGCTCATTCTATCAAACTCTTATCCAAAAATGAAGGAACAAGTTTCTCAAAGAGAGTCAAGCATGGGCGGAGGTCTCCCCGAAAGGACGCAACCACATGACCCAGTTAGGCTGACTTCACTAATAAGACTTGTCCTAACAATTTCGGCTTATTGTTCTACGTACTTTTATCCTTCTTTCATAACATGCCACAACCTTCACACTTGTTCACACACTGCCAGGGACAGGACTCATAAATCTATACAATATGGTAACCCGAGTTTTATAGGTATCTACTCACTACTAGACTAACCCAGCGTGACACGGCTCGTAGAGATCTTTCGGATAATACAGGGCAGATAAAAGAGAACTAATAATGTCTCTTACCTGGCCAGGTTTTTCAATTCATTTGCCGTCCATTATCCCAGATCTCCGTTGTCCGTATCCGTAGGTGAATCTCGAGTAGACACTCTCGCCTCGGGTCCCTGTTTCGGGCGCCAAGAAATGTTGAGTCCTCTTCCGTCCCTGGCTTCCTGGATTGAGGAATCCAAGTAAATGACACGCAGCACAAAGGTTGTGTGTTCATAAACAGGGGTAGCCCCGGAGCACGCCTGCCTCACTGGGCGCTGCCCCTTCTTTATATAGTAAGAAGTTAGGCATTTACAGACATGCGCACAAGCGCTCATATTTCATAATCACTTACAAAGCAAATCTATACTAGTGAAAAGTTACAATATCTGGTATGTGGGTGAAAGGCTACAATATCAAGGAGAAATGCGCGCGTGATTACTTCTATAAAAGGAAATGTCAAGTTTGCTGTGCAGAAGCAGATTTCATCTGGGAGACAAAATGGATCCTTTGGTTCAGTCTGGTCTCCACAGTACCCTGCATGGAAAACAGCTGCGGACCCGCAGCGGGAAAATCGCGGCGGTTCCGCATTAAAAAAAGGATGGTGTGAACATGGCCATTAAGAGACCATCACATCAAAACCTTGTTATGGGTAGCCCAATCTCCAGACCTGAACCCCATTGAAAACTTCTGAAGCCATCAAACAAAGAAGAACTGCTTAAATTTTTGCGCCAGAAGCAGTGTGAAAGACTGGTGGAAAGCATGCCAACACGCATGAAAGCTGTGATTAAAAATCATGGTTATTCCACAAAATATTAATTTCTGAACTCTTCCTGAGTTAAAACATTATTATTGTTGTCTCTAAATGATTATTAACTCGTTTTCTTTGCATTATTTGAGGTCTGAAAGCACTGTTTTGTTTTTTTTAATTGTGACCATTTTTCTTTTTCAGAAAAAAATACAAAATTTATTGCTTGGAAATTCGCAGACATGTTGTCAGACGTTTATAGAATAAACGAACAATTTTCATTTTACTCAAAAATATACCAATAAAGAGAAAAATCAGACAAATTGAACATTTTGCAGTGGTCTCTTAATTTTTGCCAGAGCTGTAGTTGCAATAACCACACCTTTCTGTAATCTGTAATATAGCAACTGGTTCACAATTATCTCCTCCCCCTGGAAAACAAAAAAATAAGGCATCCGCCTTAATATTCTTATTCCCCTGCCAATAAGTCACAAAAAAGTTGAATCTGGTAAAGAACAATGCCCATCTTGCCTGTCTAGTTGTCAGATGTTTGGCAGATTCCAAATTCAAAAGATTTTTGTGATCAGTGATTACCATAACTGGATGTAATGCCACCTCACAAAAATGACTCCACTCTTCAAAAGCCCACTTTATTGCCAAGAGTTCCCTATTCGTTTCTCTGGGCTGACAACAGTTTCTAGGAGTACACACACAGACACCATTTACCAGGAGATGCACCCTGTGACAATATAGCCCTCACCCCCACTTGAGATGCGTCAACCTCTACAATGAATGGCTGAGTGACATCAGGCTGTATGCAAATCAGCGCAGAAGCAAAACATCAGTTTAAAGCAAGTGCCTGAAAGGACCTGGACCATTTGGAAAAATCTGTCCCTTTCCTGATCATATTCGTCAAGGGTTTGCCCGCTACCAAAAAGTTCTTGATGAACTTACAGTAGAAATTGCAGAACCTTAAAAACCTTTGTAAAGCTTTTAAGTCTTCAGGATGATCTCAATCCAGCACCGCCCAGACTTTCGCAGGATCAATGTGAAAACCAATGGACAATAAGAAATATACCAGAAAAGGGATCTCCTGAACCGAGAACATATATTTCTCTGGTTTGACATACTAATTATTGTCCCCGAGTATCAGTAGGACCTGCCAGACATGTACCTGATGTGACTCTGGAGCGCCCCCAAGGGCAGCGGGGTACTTGGTACCAGGTCCTTCGGTTCACAGGGGGATGTCACGGTGGCTGACCTGGTCCGTGGCCCTTGGGACGTCCGTGTAAAAGGGAAAGGTCTTTAAAAGGGAAATGTTCATGACGCCACCTGTGGTATTCGGTCAGGGTGACCGACGCTGCTTTAAGGGGTTCGCTGGGGTGATGTTATGGCAGCTAGATGGTATACCTTTCCACAGGTGAAGTATGTCCCCAGGGCTTCCCAATGTGTAGATGGTGGATGGTGAGAGGCGCAGTGAAGAACGAGGACACAAGGTTGCAGTCTCTTTACCTTTAGTGAAGGCTTCAGCATCCACAGTCCAGAGCACCAGACCACAGGGCAGACAGGGTCTGGCCGGTTTGGAGGCAAATCCAGAGTCCCCTTATCCAGGTAGAAATTAGTAGCCTTCCTCTAGCGCTGCGGTGTTGTAGTCCTTTACTGCTTAGCTTCTCGTAAGGTCCTCACAGATGTTGTAGATGTTATGTCTCTCTCTCTGTCCCCCAGATGGATAGGACAAACCTGTATGACTGGTGGCTTGAGGCATTTTACAGGGACTCTATCATGCCCCAGCCTCTAAGGGGTGCCACCTTGCCTCTGGGGTATAGGGCGGGCAGGTAACATGAAATTAGCTGTCCTGCCGGTCTCTGGAGCAAGCATAAAGGATCGTTGCTCCCTCGGTGTTCCAGCTACCGGGATCCTGCGCCTCTGAAGGAGGCAGCCTGTATAGGGCAGAACGCCTCCTGGTATCCACTCCTTTGCTACGACTTCTTCACCCTCTCTACAATACAGTTCTCCTTCAGTGTCTCTTTCTGGAAGCTGCAGCTCTCAGGGAATGCACAGCTCTGTGTCCTTCTGTCTCGATCTCTGACAGGATCCCACCCCTGTCAGGGACCAACTACCTGAGCGAAGCTCAGGCAGCAACTAACTTACTCCCCAGGCAACCAGTTTTACCTACGTGTGAAGAGTGCCCTAATAAATAGGAGCAGAGCTCCCCCTGGTGGCCTGGAGTGCGAAATGTGTTGCATGTTTGTGATACCTGGATTCAGTTGTCCTTCTTTGCCTCCAAACGTAATATCACCCTCCCCTAGAGGAAAATGACATTACTGCAACGACCAGGACCCTGGGGCCCTGCAACTCAAGGTCTGATGAAAAAAGTCAATATGTCATCCAGATAGATCACAACAAATCTACATGCCAGCTGACGGAAAATGTCATTTACAAAGTGCTGAAAAACGTTGTGAGCATTAGTCAACCTAAATGGAATAATGAGGATTTCATATTGTCCCTCAGGTGTATTAAAGGCTGTCTTCCACTCATCCCCCTCCTTTATAAGGATGAGATTATCTGCTACCCCGAGGAACAGTTTGAAAAACCACTTAGCTCTGATGATCTGGTTAAAGAGATCCCGAATGAGAGGGAGAGGATAAGGATCTCGAACCGTGATCCACTTTAGTTCACAGATATCTAGGCAGGAAAGTAACCCATATTTTTTCTTAAGAAAAACCGTGCTGCAACGGGAGACGAGGAAGGTCTGATATGACTCTTAGCCAGAATTTCTGAGATATAGTCCTTCATGGCTTGCCTTTCTGGACATGAAATATTGTACAACCTGCTCTGAGGCAATTTGGCGCCAGAAATTAAATTAATGTTGCAATCATAAGGATGATGAGGGGGAAGTTCTTCACACAACTTTTTTGAGAACGCATCCTCAAAAGCAAACAGGTATTCCGGCAGGGACCAGGTGTCAACCCTGGTTAAACCTGTGACCAAGCAGTGACTTTGAAAGTACTCGTTTCACCTTACTACCCCCTGACTCTGCCAGTCTACCATGGGATTGTGCAACAGCAAGCCCATTAGCAAATAAACATTAATTGATTCCAAGTGCATGGCCCCTACCTGCAGATGTATCCCTTGAATCACCTGAGTAAAAATAACCCTGGAACAAAGGTGCAGAATCAATAGAGATTAAAAGGTATAGTTCTACATAATTTGTGAGGATTGTCACGCTGGTCCTGTTTGAGCCAAGCATCGATCAGAATAAACCCCGCCCCATTGTCCAAAAAGGCGGAAATAACCTTGTTACTCTTGCCAAAATGGATCTCGGACAGTAAAAAGAATCATGACCTACCTACAGAGGAAATATGAACACCCGGGTTGCGATCTTCTCCGCTATTTGGGCTCCTCAGTTTTCCGGCAATTGTTTATGGTTATGTATAAATGGACAAGTACCAACAAAATTACCCTTCTTACCACAGAAAAACACTCTGAACAAAATGAAATGCTAGGTGAAATCCCAAGAAACAATGAAAACCCTATATTAAGGGTCACCAATCTAACCCAAGAAGAGGTGCGAAACCGGCTAAATAAGATTAAAATAGATAAATCTCCGGGTCCGGATGGCATACACCCACGAGTACTAAGAGAACTAAGTAATGTAATAGATAAACCATTATTTCTTATTTTTAGGGACTCTATAGCGACAGGGTCTGTTCCGCAGGACTGGCGCATAGCAAATGTGGTGCCAATATTCAAAAAGGGCTCTAAAAGTGAACCTGGAAATTATAGGCCAGTAAGTCTAACCTCTATTGTTGGTAAAATATTTGAAGGGTTTCTGAGGGATGTTATTCTGGATTATCTCAATGAGAATAACTATTTAACTCCATATCAGCATGGGTTTATGAGAAATCGCTCCTGTCAAACCAATCTAATCAGTTTTTATGAAGAGGTAAGCTATAGGCTGGACCACGGTGAGTCATTGGACGTGGTATATCTCGATTTTTCCAAAGCGTTTGATACCGTGCCGCACAAGAGGTTGGTACACAAAATGAGAATGCTTGGTCTGGGGGAAAATGTGTGTAAATGGGTTAGTAACTGGCTTAGTGATAGAAAGCAGAGGGTGGTTATAAATGGTATAGCCTCTAACTGGGTCGCTGTGACCAGTGGGGTACCGCAGGGGTCAGTATTGGGACCTGTTCTCTTCAACATATTCATTAATGATCTGGTAGAAGGTTTACACAGTAAAATATCGATATTTGCAGATGATACAAAACTATGTAAAGCAGTTAATACAAGAGAAGATAGTATTCTGCTACAGATGGATCTGGATAAGTTGGAAACTTGGGCTGAAAGGTGGCAGATGAGGTTTAACAATGATAAATGTAAGGTTATACACATGGGAAGAGGGAATCAATATCACCATTACACACTGAACGGGAAACCACTGGGTAAATCTGACAGGGAGAAGGACTTGGGGATCCTAGTTAATGATAAACTTACCTGGAGCAGCCAGTGCCAGGCAGCAGCTGCCAAGGCAAACAGGATCATGGGGTGCATTAAAAGAGGTCTGGATACACATGATGAGAGCATTATACTGCCTCTGTACAAATCCCTAGTTAGACCGCACATGGAGTACTGTGTCCAGTTTTGGCCACCGGTGCTCAGGAAGGATATAATGGAACTAGAGAGAGTACAAAGGAGGGCAACAAAATTAATAAAGGGGATGGGAGAACTACAATACCCAGATAGATTAGCGAAATTAGGATTATTTAGTCTAGAAAAAAGACGACTGAGGGGCGATCTAATAACCATGTATAAGTATATAAGGGGACAATACAAATATCTCGCTGAGGATCTGTTTATACCAAGGAAGGTGACGGGCACAAGGGGGCATTCTTTGCGTCTGGAGGAGAGAAGGTTTTTCCACCAACATAGAAGAGGATTCTTTACTGTTAGGGCAGTGAGAATCTGGAATTGCTTGCCTGAGGAGGTGGTGATGGCGAACTCAGTCGAGGGGTTCAAGAGAGGCCTGGATGTCTTCCTGGAGCAGAACAATATTGTATCATACAATTATTAGGTTCTGTAGAAGGACGTAGATCTGGGTATTTATTATAATGGAATATAGGCTGAACTGGATGGACAAATGTCTTTTTTCGGCCTTACTAACTATGTTACTATGTTACTATGTTACTCGTTCTTTGCATCGAACTGCAGGAGGACTGGAAAAACGAGTCGTCTCCCCCAACTGCATGGGTTCCTCAGTAGACTCAGCCATAAGTTTCATTGACCTCTTACCCCCCAAAATAGAGGTGTCTCTTTATGTCTCTGATATAGACGGCGGTCCACTGGAATAGTCATTGTTCTGGAAGGAGTCCCCGGATCCAAGATGGCCGCGGGGCTCCTTCCGGGTCCTTCATTGAGGTGGCTTGCCGGCGCCTGCTCAGGCGCCGGAAAGCCTCCTGCACTGCCTTTCAGATCGCTGATCTGACATGGTGCTATGCAAAGTGTCAGATCAGCGATCTGATGAAATATTGTTATAAAGTGTAAAAAAAAATAGAATGTATAAAAAAAAATCCCCAAATAACGAAAAAAAAAAAATTTTTTTCCAATAAATCCATTTATTTATGTAAATAAAAAAAATAAAAAAAGTTCACATATTTGGTATCGTCCGTAACGACCCGCTCTATAAAACTATCCTACTAGTTAACCCTTTCAGTGAACACCGCAAAAAAATAAATAAATCAAAGCAAAAAACAACGCTTTATTATCATACCGCCGAACAAAAAGTGCAATAAAATGTGATCAAAAAGACGGCTATAAATAAGCATGGCACCGCTGAAAATGTCATCTTGTCCTGCAAAAAAAAGCCGCCATACAACATCATCAGCAGAAAATTAAAAAAGTTATAGCTCTCAGAATAAAGCGATGCAAAAACAATTAATTTTTATATAAAATAGTTTTTATTGTGTAAAAGCGCCAAAACATAAAAAAAGATATAAATGAGGTATCGCTGTAATTGTACTAGCCTGAAGAATAAAGCTGCTTTATCAATTTTACCACACGTGGAACAGTATAAGCGCCCCCCCCTAAAAGAAATTCAGGAATTGCTGTTTTTTGTTCATTGTGCCTCCCAAAAATTGGAATAAAAAGCGATCAAAAAATGTCATGAGCCCGAAAATGGTACCAACAAAAACGTCAACTCGTCCCACAAAAAACAAGACCTCACATGACTCTGTGCGCCAAAATATGGATAAATTCTAGCTCTCAAAATGTGGTGATGCAAAAACTATTTTTTGCAATAAAAATCTTTTAGTGTGTGAAGGCTGCCAATCATAAAAATCCGCAAAAAACGCTATAAAAGTAAATCAAACCCCCGTCATCACCCCCTTAGTTAGGGAAAAATAATAAAATTTAAAAAAATGTATTTATTTCCATTTTCCCTTTAGGGTTAGGGTTGGGGCTAAAGTTAGGGTTAGGGTTGGGGCTAAAATTAGGGTTAGGGTTGGGGCTAAAGTTAGGGTTAGGGTTGTGGGTAAAGTTAGTGTTGGGGCTAAAGTTAGGGTTAAGGTTGGGGTTAAAGTTAGGGTTAGGGTTGGGGCTAAAGTTAGGGTTTGGATTACATTTATGGTTGGGGTTATGGTTGGGATTAGGGTTAGGGGTGTGTTTGGGTTAGGGTTTCAGTTAGAATTGGGGGGTTCCACTGTTTAGGCACATCAGGGGCTCTCCAAAGCTAAATGGGTTTTGATCTTAATTCCAGCCAATTTTGCCTTGAAAAGTCAAATGGCGTTCCTTCCCTTCCGAGCTCTGTCACGCGCCCAAATTGTGGTTTACCCCTATATATGGGGTATCAGCGTACTCAGGACAAATTGCACAACAACTTCTGTGGTCCAATTTGTCCTGTTACCCTTGGGAAAATAAAAAATTTAGGGTGAAAAGGTCATTTTGTGTGAAAAAATATGATTTTTTTTACTGCTCAACATTATAAACTTCTGTGAAGCACTTGGGGGTTCAAAGTGCTCACCACACATCTAGATTAGTTTCTTAGGGGGTCTACTTTCCAAAATGGTGTTACTTGTGGGGGGTTTCCACTGTTTAGGCATATTAGTGGCTCTCCAAACGCGACATTGTGTCCGATCTCAATTCCAGTAAATTTTGCATTGAAAAGTCAAATGGCGCTCCTTCTCTTCCGAGCTCTGCCATGTGCCCAAACAGTGGTTTACCCCCACATATGGGGTATCGACGTACTCAGGACAAATTGTACAACGACTTTTGGGGTCCAATTTCTCCTGTTACCCTTGGTAAAATAAAACAAATTGGATCTGAAGTAAAAATTTTGTGAAAAAAAAAATTAAATGTTCAATTTTCTTTAAACATTCCAAAAATTCCTGTGAAGCACCTGAAGGGTTAATAAACGTTTTGAATGTTGTTTTGAGTATCTTGAGGGGTGCAGTTTTTAGACTGGTGTCACTTTTGGGCATTTTCTGTCATATAGACCCCTTAAAGTGACTTCAAGTGTGAGGTGGTCCCTAAAAAAATGGATTTGCAAATTTTGTTGAAAAAATGAGAAATCGCTGGTCAACTTTTCACCCTTATAACTTCCTAACAAAAAAAATTATGTTTCCAAAATTGTGCTAATGTAAAGCAGACATGTGGGTAATGCTATTGATTAACTATTTTGTATGACTCTCTAATTTAAGGGCATAAAAACTGAAAGTTTAAAAATTGCAAAATTTGCAAACTTTTTAGCCAAATTTCTGTTTTTTTCACAAATAAACGCAAGTCAAATCGACAAAATGTTACCACTATCATAAAGCATAATATGTCATGAGAAAACATTTTCAGAATCACCAGGATCCGTTGAAGCGTTTCAGAGTTATGACCTCATAAAGTGACAGTGGTCAGAATTGAAAAAAATGGCCTGGTCAGGAAGTTGAAAACAGGCTTCGAGGTGAAGGGGTTAAGTCTGGATCTGGAGATCCTCCTCGCCTGAGTATTTTGTTGCTGTTGGCTCCTGAGCTTCTGCCTGTTTGCTGGTGGACTTCCTGCTGCTGCTCTTTACTTGGTGTTCTACCTCTCCTTGTTCAGCTTCCTTCAGTCCTTTGTGTGCTCCTTGATCCTAACCTCGGTTACCTATTGTCTGGACTATTAGTGTGGAGCTACCCGCCTCTAGATCTGCTGTGGTCAGTTGTGCAGTTCTTTTCAGCCCGAAAAGGTACTTTTAGAGACCTTTTCCTGTTATCGCTCCACCTGTGTATTCCTGGACTTCCTCATATAAGTGCCGTGCGCACTGTTGATCAAATTATTGCTGTACTTCCCGTTTTCAGTGCTGTGTGCATTCTCACAAATATTATTGCTGGACTTCCACATTGTTTGTTTGGGTTTACACTTCTACTTTGTTAATGCACTTGTTTTCCCCAGCTTTGGTCTCAGCTTGGTTTTATTTCACGGAATTAGATTCCACATAGTACCCACATAATTGTTACAGCCAGAAACATGGCCGCCTCCATGGAAACAGGGGTCTCATACTGAGCAAAGGCATCCTTTATCCTCAAAAAAGGCCCCTGACAGAACTGGCAACAGAGTCATTCCATTTAGTATCCGTAGACCATCTTTGCAAATCGGAGCAATACTCCTCCTCTGGCTGGTCTCATTGCTGTAGCTGATGTAGATTGGACTCAGCCAGAGAAACACGATCAGGGTTGTCATAGATAGGACCCAGAGCAAGAAACAGTTCCTCCACTAACTGAAGCAACTGGGAATCAGACGGGAGGGAAAATGCCCAGGTTTGAGGGTCACCCTGGAGAAGAGAGATTACGAACCCCACCCATTGCCCCTCGGTACACGAGGAGTTATTATTTATTATTAGTTAAGCCGTAATTTAAAATAAAGTTTGCAGGTGTCGGGATCACACTCAGTCGGAGCAGCCTTTGGAAATGGGGAATCACCAGAAATAATACACAAGACACGTCTTGTATAGTGTATCACTGGGAAGTCTCTGAAGCACGCCTGCCTTCAAGGTGCTATCCCTTCTTTATATAGTTGTTTCAGTAGGTTTAGTGGTTATACAAGTTTTGCATGTTTAAACAAAGAGACAAAACAGGAAAGAAAGAAAAGAAAAGAAAACAGTTTCGTGGGCGGCAGTTTCACAACAAACAGTACAAAGGCAATTCCACAGACAAGAAAAACAGGATTTCATACTATAGCTAAAATGTCCTTGAATGGACAGGTCAATATTTATCACAAATTCTTTTTTTTTTTTTTTTTTTTGTTCATTGAGGTAATCATTTTTGTTCTGCTCTTCACACAGGCATCCCTGAAAAATCACAAACTTATCCCGACCCCGGAGAACCTTTCTGGGAAAGCAAGCTTGGGCCCCAACAGAAGCTGCGTGTCCTGAGGCTGGAATCGATGGATGCTGTAAAGCCACAGAGCCACAGAGCGCAAGTCTGCCACCTCCAGGCAGAGATGTAGTAGCTGCCCTGTCAGAGCAGCCACAAGATCCATAATAGAACCAAAAAGGTTGAGCCAGTGATAATGTTATGTAGTAACTAGGGACTGGGCTCCTACCCAGTTCCTATAACTAGGAGCTCCCTAGTCTACTCTTGTCCCCCGGATTACTCCTGAAGGTGGAGACACCGGGCTCTCAAACCTATCTATGCTCCTTACTTAACCCTTGTCTGTTCGCTCCCACACCCAGGGAGGCGAGGAGCGGAGGTATATAGGAAAACACTAACCAGACAGACAGAAAGAAAAGAAAAGAAAACAGTTTCGTGGGCGGCAGTTTCACAACAACAGTACAAAGGCAATTCCACAGACAAGAAAAACAGGATTTCATACTATAGCTAAAATGTCCTTGAATGGACAGGTCAATATTTATCACAAATTCTTTTTTTTTTTTTTTTTTTGTTCATTGAGGTAATCATTTTTGTTCTGCTCTTCACAATCCCCCCTTTGACATATTCCATTCAAAACCTTGTCGATCATTTTAGTCATTCTTTTTGTGATATTACAAAAAAAAACTTTATATTCTCGCATCCATTACACAAAATTTATTTGTGCATACCGAGATACCCTTGAGTACAACCTTGAATAATTCATATATAATTACAATAACCATAACTGTATGTATTAGGCTTTGCATAATCCCGGTAACCCACCCACCGATCCCTCTGAACCAATTGGCCGGGTTAAGAAAAGAAAAGGTATCTGACCACCAGCTATCCTTATTTTGGTCATTGTCTTTGTCATACTGATCCCTGAGTCGTTGTACGTCTTTTAATTTAAATCTCATACTCATAGTACTATTCGGGTCTATATAATGACAGCAGGTGGGTCCGATGATTTGACACATACCCCCTTGTGAGGCAGTTAGGTAATCCAATACCAGGGTATGTTGGTTAGTGACTATTATAAGCTGATTCTGTACAGCTATACTAGTATTTAATATGTCCAATATATCCCAAATCTGATCATCTAGATAATCCGTGGCTCTAACTAATTTATCCCACATTTGTGTTAACATAGGATAAATAAAAATGGTACTAGCAATTTTGTTGGGAATTCCCATTTGTACTATATGCGGCCTCCCCGAGGGACGTGGTGAGTTATCTGCAGCTCTTTTATACAGTGTGTGCTTGGGCACGGCTTGCATATTCACTTGTTTATTTGAAATTATGAAAGTAGCCGGGGTTAGGCGTCCTAATGTACAAGTACCCTTTATACCTACGGGAAGCCATTTATATGCTCCTTCTCCGCATATCCAAAATGTACCCTCAGGCAGATCCCACAAAGCTGAGTGCTGCAATACCAATCTGTGAGCCAAATCCACAAAACTAGATACATTCTGAAGCATACACCAAGAGGGTTTTTGTCCCAAGGGGCTACAGTACCCGGCTGCGGGATTCCCACATACATGCATTCCGTTGACATACTCATTGGATTCATTACAAACCAGGTTCCCCGGCTTACTTGTACAACTGTTTGCATCACCTTGGGGGAACAACTCAGAATGTTCCCATTTTCTATTATGTATGTATCTTTCCAATACTGTAGGTTTGAAAGCATCAGAGGAAGGGGTGGTTGTACTGAAACTGAGCTGTAGATTTTCAGTGGGGACCTGTCCTAAATCAGTTAATCCAGTCTTATTCCTAGGTACCCATTTTCCTCCCTTGAATGCTAAATATTGTAAGTTGTCTATTTTTCCTGTAAGATTGCCCTGCCACCAAGGAAATTCTACCCATCCCACAATTGGTATGGCGATTGTAGTATTCCATAGTCTAGTATTGCCAGGTTGGTTGTTGGCCAGGTTGTCTGAACAATTAGGCCAAGCGAATATTTCTTCAGCTGACACGGGAACTGCTAGAAAAGGTATACTTGTGGCTGATACTGGTGAATGGGTACAGATCCAACAATCTGCCAGGGGTTGCGTATTATTTAACAAGTCATGCACTAATTTTCTATGATGTTGTACGAATCTATTGTTCAAAGGGGCTAGAGAATTCAGTCTTTCCCATGCCTCCGTTGAGGTTAACATTATTAACATCAATATCATGAGTCTTATACTGCTTTTTTGCAATGGCTTGCATGTATCCATGATGCCTTTCCTTCAAGCTTGACTGCTGTTGGAGTTGTTAACAGGACTTGGAAAGGTCCGTCAAATCTCGGTTCCAGAGTCTTTCTGGTGTGTCTTTTCACGTAGACTTGATCACCAGGTTCCAACTTGTGGCCTCCTTCGAGATTTTCTGGATCTGGAAGGGAAGCAAAAACTTGCGAATGCACTTTAGTTAAACGTTTTTGTAATTCTTGTACATAAGCAGTTAAAGTCTCAGTATTCAACATCAGTTGTTGTGGAAAATAACAACCCAAATTTGCTGCTCTACCAAAAAGAATCTCATGTGGTGACAGCTTAGCCTTCCCCCTTGGGGTGTTTCGGATGGAATACAGGGCAAGTGGTAGACACTCGGTCCAAGGCTTTCCTGTTTCTGCCATGGCCTTCTGGATTTTTAATTTTATTGTCCCATTTAATCTTTCCACTTTACCTGAACTCTGTGGATGATATGGAGTGTGAAACTGGTTTTCTACTCCCAACATTTTCATAACATTCTGGAATATTTCCCCAGTAAAATGGGTACCCCTATCTGACTCGATCACCTCAGGCATGCCGTAACGGGGTATCAGTTCATGTGCTATTTTAATGGCAGTAGTTTTTGCTGAGGCTTTACGAACTGGATAAGCCTCTGGCCACCCTGAGAACATGTCCACACACACAAGCACATATTCGTATCCATTGTACCTAGGAAGTTGGATGTAGTCGATCTGGAGTCTTTGAAAGGGATACAGTGGTCTTACATGATGCTTGGTTGGGGTTTTAATGGCCTGACCTGGATTGTGTGCCAGGCATATAGCGCATGCAGCACACATGTTCCGAGCAAAATTACCAAAGCCTGGAGCCAACCACCTTTCTTTTACCTTGAGCGTCATACCATTTGCCGACACATGCGTGGGTAGGTGGAGGTCACTTGCCACTGCGGGGTACCAAGCTCTGGGTAAACACAACAAAGTTCCTTTTTTCCATAATCCTTGCTGATCTTCTGCCCCTTTTTTCTGCCACTGCCCTCGTTCTTCGTCGTCTACCTTTTTCTGAGCTTCCTTCAATCTTTCCTCATCACTAGAGCTATCTAGTGTGTGGGCATGATGTAAGGGTTTACGTGCTGCCTGTTTTGCTGCCTTATCGGCTTTATCGTTACCCCTGGCTTCCTCGGTGTCGAGTCTCACATGTGCAGCTACCTTTATCACCGCTATTTCTTTAGTTTCTTGTGCTGCCTCCAGAATCTGTCTAATGAGGGAGGCATGTTTAACAGGTTGGCCTGAAGCAGTCATATAACCTCTGGCTCTCCATATTACGCCAAAATCGAAAATAATGCCATGTGCATATCTAGAATCAGTGTATATGTTTGCTGTCTGATCTTTGGCTATTTTTAGAGCTTCAACTAATGCCGTAAGTTCTGCTTCTTGTGCAGACTGATTAGCAGGGAGAGGTTCTGCTTTCAGCACTTCATGCTGAGTTACTACCGCATAACCTGTATGAAATTGTCCATTCATATCTGCATATCTACTGCCATCTATGAAAAGTTCAAATGTAGCATTACAGAGTGGCTTGTCACGTACATTACATAAGCCCTGAGTCTCTTGTTCCATTAATTGTACACAATCATGCATTGACTTTGATGGGTCAAAGGAGTTGGAGAGTGCAGTTGCAGTTTCCTCAGGTATGGTACCCCCCTCAGACTCTAAAGGGAGCAAAGACGCGAGATTAAGAGTCTGAATCCTGGCAAAGGAAATGTTGGGCGGCAGTAGTAGGGAACATTGGAGACGGAGGTGTCTGGCCATTGAAATATGTTTAGGTTGGACCTGGTTAAGAATGCCATGTACATCATGAGTGGTCTGAACTAGAAGTGGGTGATCAAGAACAATCTCAGAAGCTTTATCTAATAACAGTGAAATTGCGGCTACTACTCTTACACAAGAAGGTGCGGCTCTAGCTACAGGGTCCAGATGAGCTGATATGTATGCCACAGGTCTCTGTTTGTTTCCATGTTTTTGTGTGAGCACCCCTGTAGCATGTGAGGATATCTCAGCTGCCATCAATTGAAAAGGTTTAGTGTAGTCTGGGAGTCCCAAAGCCGGAGCTGATACCAGTGCTGTTTTCAAAGAGGAAAATGACTGTTTAGCCTCTTCACTGAGTGAATATGGTGTGTTGGCAATACAGTCATATAAAGGCTGCATGAGTTGACTTGCATGTATGATCCACTGTCTACAGTGTGAAACAATACCTAGGAAAGCACGCAGCTGTTTGTGATTCCTGGGTTCAAGCATGTTACGTATGGCTTCCGTACGTTGAGGTGTGAGGTGTCTGATGCCATGTGATATGCAGTGACCTAAAAACACGACTTTTTGTTGACAAGCCTGGAGTTTCTGTCTATTTACTTTACAGCCTTCTTGCGCTAGGAAAATTAAGAAATTAACAGTTGAGGTAACTGCCGTCTGTTCATCAGGGCAACAAATAAGTAAGTCATCTACATACTGTAGAATGACTACTCCTGGTTCTGGGATGAAATTTTTTTAGCACGGTCTGCATTGCTTCAGAGTACAAAGTTGGTGAGTGTACCATACCTTGTGGCAATCTTGTCCATGCTAATTGTTTACCCTTGAATGTAAAGGCAAACAAATGCCAACAGTTCTTATGTAGTGGCACAGAAAAAAATGCGTTTGATAAGTCAATTACCGTAAAATATGCAGCAGTGCTGGGAATTTGAGACAGTAAGGTATGAGGATTCGGTACCACAGGGGTGACCGGTGCCAAAACCTTATTGATTTCCCGTAAGTCGTGCACCATGCGATATTTCACCATAGTTTCTTTGGAGGACACTTTCTTTTTAACAGGATATAAGGGTGTATTGGCGGGTGACCTGATTTCTACCAAAACACCTTGTAACACATAATCCTGAATTTGTTGAGAAATCGCCTGTTCTTGCTGGGCGCTGATGGGGTATTGCCTAAGCTGAGGTAATATGGTTCCCGGGGCAGTTTCTAACAGTATAGGAGCTACTGATAAAAATCCTACATCAGTGTCTCCTTTTGCCCATAGGCTGTCAGGAACCCGAGACAAGTCAATTTTTGCTTGTTGAGTGTAAATTTCGGGAAAATCCTCCATTGCCTGTATTCTAACATATGGTTCCAGAGTTTCTGCATCTTCAGGGATGGTCAGCATAACTGTGTCATCTTCTCTAAAATGGATGTTTGCATGCATTTTACTTAAGACATCAGTACCCAACAAGCAGGTAGGTGCACCTTTAGCAAATAAAAATTTGGATACAAAAGTTTTAGGGCCAAAGCTCACATTTAAAGGTTTTGTAAAGGGCAACGCCTGAATTTTACCATCATACCCTTCTGCATATGTAACCTTTGAGGATATATTGTCAGGATATGGTAAAAAGTCCTGATTTAAAATGGAGGATGTTGCTCCCGTATCTATCAGAAAAGGTACATTTTTACCCTCAACTTCAACTTGTATTATTGGTCTTCTAGAAGGAAGAGAGACCTGCATAACTTTCAGTCATTCTGAGCTGTCTGTTTGATCAGGCACTGGGTTATTTATCCTATTTTTGGGTACAAAGGTTCCTGAATCTATATCTGCTTTTCTCTTCCTACATTCCCTTTGGAAATGTCCTGGCTTCTTACAGTAATGACAAGTAAACTTTTGATTAGCAGAGCCAGTATTAGCCTGTGCAATTCTTACTGGCTTAGAATTTTCTCTTAAGTCCATTTCTATCCCTACAGCTTTCTGTCTAGCCAGGTGTGGGTCTTCCAAGGTTCTCCAATCAGGGGTTGCGGCCTTAAGCTTTTCCTTCACTTTTGGAGACAATCCATCTATAAAGGTTTTTGTAACTAACCTCATCATTCCTGGAGCGGTTAGATCCATGCCTTCATCTCTGAAATTATTTTCTACACTTAGATAATATTCGTCTACTGATTGTCCAGATTTCTGAGCCACCACTCCCGTTGTTCCTCTCTGCCTCTGTCTCTCCCTCATGAAAACCATTAAGTGATCTACAAATTGTGTACCTGATTCTATCGTTTGTAAGGCACCATCTCCTGCTTGGGGCCTATGTACCTGTAGATTCGCTAATAGCTCCTGGAAGAGTCCAGGAGTCATTTTCATTCTACATAATTCTTCTCCATCTGCCCAAACTCCAGCGTGAGTCTGCATAATTTGCTGTATATATTGTGCAAATCTAACTGGACACTGGGTGGGATCTGGTGCGTTATGCAAGAGAGACAAGCCTTCAGCGGGGGACCAAGGGAAATATTATCGAGTTTGGTGATATCTAGTTCCCATTACTCCGTCAGCACCAGGTTCCCTAAAGGGTCTTGGTACTACCCTAACAGGGGCAAGTACAGCGCCATGTCTAGGTGTACCACAGGCTAGGCAATCATTTCTCCAGTCTGGATTTTGTTGTCCACAGTGCGGACATACCCATCCTCCTGGTCCGGCTAAACTTTGAGGTGGTGTTTGGAGAAAAGATGGGGCATGTGGGTTAAGGTATGGGGGTGGGGTATTTTTAGATTCCACATTTTGTTTTTCTCCACAGCCTGTGGGTCTAATACACCACTTTTTACTCTGTTGATTATATGTCCATCCCTCATTTTCTGCTACCCTAGAGACATCAATCAATGTTTGGATCTGATCTATCCATTTCTTGTCTCTGATTATGCCTTTTTTCCTTTCCTGAATTCCTTCCCATAGTTTTCTACTAAAAGCTTCTGCCCTAGTAACTCCAAACTTACTAAAAATCTTTTTCAGCCCCTTAGTGGCATCTTCACCACTTCTCTCCTTTATGATAGTATAGATATCTAATTCTTCTGGTTCCGACTTTGTTTGCTTATTCCCCATTTTCTTATCCTGAGCTTTCTTGCCCTAGGTGGCGTTTGGGTATGAGAATACCTCGTTACCTTCTTCCTAAGGAGCTAGGATGTCTTTTTCTTGCCCTAGGTGGCGTTTGGGTATGAGAATACCTCGTTACCTTCTTCCTAAGGAGCTAGGATGTTTAAACTGTGTTGATGTAAGAAAATCCTGATTCCTACACCTATAGCAAACAACACAAATGCATCCAGACAGAAAAAGAAAAAGAACATACAACGTATCTTGTCCCAGGCTAATTTATCTGTCCTGGGCTTATACTATCACATACAACGTATTCTTGTCCCAGGCTAATTTATCTGTCCTGGGCTCATACTATCATACACTTATCCGTCACCAGGTTTTTGTCAAAGACAGGATCAGAGATTGAACATAGGCGCGGAGGTCTCCCCGAAAGGACGCAACCACGTTGCCCAGTCGGACAGTCACTTCTTCTGTTTCAACCCCCTGGGCGGCTTATAGGGCTATTCCCAACTTCCACACACCTTCTATTCACATTCACTCTCATTCAATGCCGTACTCCGTGAGGTGATCAATTCCTAAATAGTTCAAGAACCCGAGCTATAGGTATCCTCCTCTACTAGAACTACCCGCTAAAGAACACGACACAGAAAATCTTACGGACAGTGCAGGGCAGATATAAGAGATCTAACAGTGTCTCTTACCTGGCCAGGTTTTTGTTCATCTGCCGTCCATTATCCCAGATTCTCTTTTCGTTCGTATTCTGCCGGTGTTCTTGAAGGAATACACAGACCTCGGGTCCCTGTTCAGGCGCCAGGAAATGTCGGGATCACACTCAGTCGGAGCAGCCTTTGGAAATGGGGAATCACCAGAAATAATACACAAGACACGTCTTGTATAGTGTATCACTGGGAAGTCTCTGAAGCACGCCTGCCTTCAAGGTGCTATCCCTTCTTTATATAGTTGTTTCAGTAGGTTTAGTGGTTATACAAGTTTTGCATGTTTAAACAAAGAGACAAAACAGGAAAGAAAGAAAAGAAAAGAAAACAGTTTCGTGGGCGGCAGTTTCACAACAAACAGTACAAAGGCAATTCCACAGACAAGAAAAACAGGATTTCATACTATAGCTAAAATGTCCTTGAATGGACAGGTCAATATTTATCACAAATTCTTTTTTTTTTTTTTTTTTTGTTCATTGAGGTAATCATTTTTGTTCTGCTCTTCACACAGGCATCCCTGAAAAATCACAAACTTATCCCGACCCCGGAGAACCTTTCTGGGAAAGCAAGCTTGGGCCCCAACAGAAGCTGCGTGTCCTGAGGCTGGAATCGATGGATGCTGTAAAGCCACAGAGCCACAGAGCGCAAGTCTGCCACCTCCAGGCAGAGATGTAGTAGCTGCCCTGTCAGAGCAGCCACAAGATCCATAATAGAACCAAAAAGGTTGAGCCAGTGATAATGTTATGTAGTAACTAGGGACTGGGCTCCTACCCAGTTCCTATAACTAGGAGCTCCCTAGTCTACTCTTGTCCCCCGGATTACTCCTGAAGGTGGAGACACCGGGCTCTCAAACCTATCTATGCTCCTTACTTAACCCTTGTCTGTTCCCTCCCACACCCAGGGAGGCGAGGAGCGGAGGTATATAGGAAAACACTAACCAGACAGACAGAAAGAAAAGAAAAGAAAACAGTTTCGTGGGCGGCAGTTTCACAACAACAGTACAAAGGCAATTCCACAGACAAGAAAAACAGGATTTCATACTATAGCTAAAATGTCCTTGAATGGACAGGTCAATATTTATCACAAATTCTTTTTTTTTTTTTTTTTTTGTTCATTGAGGTAATCATTTTTGTTCTGCTCTTCACAATCCCCCCTTTGACATATTCCATTCAAAACCTTGTCGATCATTTTAGTCATTCTTTTTGTGATATTACAAAAAAAAACTTTATATTCTCGCATCCATTACACAAAATTTATTTGTGCATACCGAGATACCCTTGAGTACAACCTTGAATAATTCATATATAATTACAATAACCATAACTGTATGTATTAGGCTTTGCATAATCCCGGTAACCCACCCACCGATCCCTCTGAACCAATTGGCCGGGTTAAGAAAAGAAAAGGTATCTGACCACCAGCTATCCTTATTTTGGTCATTGTCTTTGTCATACTGATCCCTGAGTCGTTGTACGTCTTTTAATTTAAATCTCATACTCATAGTACTATTCGGGTCTATATAATGACAGCAGGTGGGTCCGATGATTTGACACATACCCCCTTGTGAGGCAGTTAGGTAATCCAATACCAGGGTATGTTGGTTAGTGACTATTATAAGCTGATTCTGTACAGCTATACTAGTATTTAATATGTCCAATATATCCCAAATCTGATCATCTAGATAATCCGTGGCTCTAACTAATTTATCCCACATTTGTGTTAACATAGGATAAATAAAAATGGTACTAGCAATTTTGTTGGGAATTCCCATTTGTACTATATGCGGCCTCCCCGAGGGACGTGGTGAGTTATCTGCAGCTCTTTTATACAGTGTGTGCTTGGGCACGGCTTGCATATTCACTTGTTTATTTGAAATTATGAAAGTAGCCGGGGTTAGGCGTCCTAATGTACAAGTACCCTTTATACCTACGGGAAGCCATTTATATGCTCCTTCTCCGCATATCCAAAATGTACCCTCAGGCAGATCCCACAAAGCTGAGTGCTGCAATACCAATCTGTGAGCCAAATCCACAAAACTAGATACATTCTGAAGCATACACCAAGAGGGTTTTTGTCCCAAGGGGCTACAGTACCCGGCTGCGGGATTCCCACATACATGCATTCCGTTGACATACTCATTGGATTCATTACAAACCAGGTTCCCCGGCTTACTTGTACAACTGTTTGCATCACCTTGGGGGAACAACTCAGAATGTTCCCATTTTCTATTATGTATGTATCTTTCCAATACTGTAGGTTTGAAAGCATCAGAGGAAGGGGTGGTTGTACTGAAACTGAGCTGTAGATTTTCAGTGGGGACCTGTCCTAAATCAGTTAATCCAGTCTTATTCCTAGGTACCCATTTTCCTCCCTTGAATGCTAAATATTGTAAGTTGTCTATTTTTCCTGTAAGATTGCCCTGCCACCAAGGAAATTCTACCCATCCCACAATTGGTATGGCGATTGTAGTATTCCATAGTCTAGTATTGCCAGGTTGGTTGTTGGCCAGGTTGTCTGAACAATTAGGCCAAGCGAATATTTCTTCAGCTGACACGGGAACTGCTAGAAAAGGTATACTTGTGGCTGATACTGGTGAATGGGTACAGATCCAACAATCTGCCAGGGGTTGCGTATTATTTAACAAGTCATGCACTAATTTTCTATGATGTTGTACGAATCTATTGTTCAAAGGGGCTAGAGAATTCAGTCTTTCCCATGCCTCCGTTGAGGTTAACATTATTAACATCAATATCATGAGTCTTATACTGCTTTTTTGCAATGGCTTGCATGTATCCATGATGCCTTTCCTTCAAGCTTGACTGCTGTTGGAGTTGTTAACAGGACTTGGAAAGGTCCGTCAAATCTCGGTTCCAGAGTCTTTCTGGTGTGTCTTTTCACGTAGACTTGATCACCAGGTTCCAACTTGTGGCCTCCTTCGAGATTTTCTGGATCTGGAAGGGAAGCAAAAACTTGCGAATGCACTTTAGTTAAACGTTTTTGTAATTCTTGTACATAAGCAGTTAAAGTCTCAGTATTCAACATCAGTTGTTGTGGAAAATAACAACCCAAATTTGCTGCTCTACCAAAAAGAATCTCATGTGGTGACAGCTTAGCCTTCCCCCTTGGGGTGTTTCGGATGGAATACAGGGCAAGTGGTAGACACTCGGTCCAAGGCTTTCCTGTTTCTGCCATGGCCTTCTGGATTTTTAATTTTATTGTCCCATTTAATCTTTCCACTTTACCTGAACTCTGTGGATGATATGGAGTGTGAAACTGGTTTTCTACTCCCAACATTTTCATAACATTCTGGAATATTTCCCCAGTAAAATGGGTACCCCTATCTGACTCGATCACCTCAGGCATGCCGTAACGGGGTATCAGTTCATGTGCTATTTTAATGGCAGTAGTTTTTGCTGAGGCTTTACGAACTGGATAAGCCTCTGGCCACCCTGAGAACATGTCCACACACACAAGCACATATTCGTATCCATTGTACCTAGGAAGTTGGATGTAGTCGATCTGGAGTCTTTGAAAGGGATACAGTGGTCTTACATGATGCTTGGTTGGGGTTTTAATGGCCTGACCTGGATTGTGTGCCAGGCATATAGCGCATGCAGCACACATGTTCCGAGCAAAATTACCAAAGCCTGGAGCCAACCACCTTTCTTTTACCTTGAGCGTCATACCATTTGCCGACACATGCGTGGGTAGGTGGAGGTCACTTGCCACTGCGGGGTACCAAGCTCTGGGTAAACACAACAAAGTTCCTTTTTTCCATAATCCTTGCTGATCTTCTGCCCCTTTTTTCTGCCACTGCCCTCGTTCTTCGTCGTCTACCTTTTTCTGAGCTTCCTTCAATCTTTCCTCATCACTAGAGCTATCTAGTGTGTGGGCATGATGTAAGGGTTTACGTGCTGCCTGTTTTGCTGCCTTATCGGCTTTATCGTTACCCCTGGCTTCCTCGGTGTCGAGTCTCACATGTGCAGCTACCTTTATCACCGCTATTTCTTTAGTTTCTTGTGCTGCCTCCAGAATCTGTCTAATGAGGGAGGCATGTTTAACAGGTTGGCCTGAAGCAGTCATATAACCTCTGGCTCTCCATATTACGCCAAAATCGAAAATAATGCCATGTGCATATCTAGAATCAGTGTATATGTTTGCTGTCTGATCTTTGGCTATTTTTAGAGCTTCAACTAATGCCGTAAGTTCTGCTTCTTGTGCAGACTGATTAGCAGGGAGAGGTTCTGCTTTCAGCACTTCATGCTGAGTTACTACCGCATAACCTGTATGAAATTGTCCATTCATATCTGCATATCTACTGCCATCTATGAAAAGTTCAAATGTAGCATTACAGAGTGGCTTGTCACGTACATTACATAAGCCCTGAGTCTCTTGTTCCATTAATTGTACACAATCATGCATTGACTTTGATGGGTCAAAGGAGTTGGAGAGTGCAGTTGCAGTTTCCTCAGGTATGGTACCCCCCTCAGACTCTAAAGGGAGCAAAGACGCGAGATTAAGAGTCTGAATCCTGGCAAAGGAAATGTTGGGCGGCAGTAGTAGGGAACATTGGAGACGGAGGTGTCTGGCCATTGAAATATGTTTAGGTTGGACCTGGTTAAGAATGCCATGTACATCATGAGTGGTCTGAACTAGAAGTGGGTGATCAAGAACAATCTCAGAAGCTTTATCTAATAACAGTGAAATTGCGGCTACTACTCTTACACAAGAAGGTGCGGCTCTAGCTACAGGGTCCAGATGAGCTGATATGTATGCCACAGGTCTCTGTTTGTTTCCATGTTTTTGTGTGAGCACCCCTGTAGCATGTGAGGATATCTCAGCTGCCATCAATTGAAAAGGTTTAGTGTAGTCTGGGAGTCCCAAAGCCGGAGCTGATACCAGTGCTGTTTTCAAAGAGGAAAATGACTGTTTAGCCTCTTCACTGAGTGAATATGGTGTGTTGGCAATACAGTCATATAAAGGCTGCATGAGTTGACTTGCATGTATGATCCACTGTCTACAGTGTGAAACAATACCTAGGAAAGCACGCAGCTGTTTGTGATTCCTGGGTTCAAGCATGTTACGTATGGCTTCCGTACGTTGAGGTGTGAGGTGTCTGATGCCATGTGATATGCAGTGACCTAAAAACACGACTTTTTGTTGACAAGCCTGGAGTTTCTGTCTATTTACTTTACAGCCTTCTTGCGCTAGGAAAATTAAGAAATTAACAGTTGAGGTAACTGCCGTCTGTTCATCAGGGCAACAAATAAGTAAGTCATCTACATACTGTAGAATGACTACTCCTGGTTCTGGGATGAAATTTTTTTAGCACGGTCTGCATTGCTTCAGAGTACAAAGTTGGTGAGTGTACCATACCTTGTGGCAATCTTGTCCATGCTAATTGTTTACCCTTGAATGTAAAGGCAAACAAATGCCAACAGTTCTTATGTAGTGGCACAGAAAAAAATGCGTTTGATAAGTCAATTACCGTAAAATATGCAGCAGTGCTGGGAATTTGAGACAGTAAGGTATGAGGATTCGGTACCACAGGGGTGACCGGTGCCAAAACCTTATTGATTTCCCGTAAGTCGTGCACCATGCGATATTTCACCATAGTTTCTTTGGAGGACACTTTCTTTTTAACAGGATATAAGGGTGTATTGGCGGGTGACCTGATTTCTACCAAAACACCTTGTAACACATAATCCTGAATTTGTTGAGAAATCGCCTGTTCTTGCTGGGCGCTGATGGGGTATTGCCTAAGCTGAGGTAATATGGTTCCCGGGGCAGTTTCTAACAGTATAGGAGCTACTGATAAAAATCCTACATCAGTGTCTCCTTTTGCCCATAGGCTGTCAGGAACCCGAGACAAGTCAATTTTTGCTTGTTGAGTGTAAATTTCGGGAAAATCCTCCATTGCCTGTATTCTAACATATGGTTCCAGAGTTTCTGCATCTTCAGGGATGGTCAGCATAACTGTGCCATCTTCTCTAAAATGGATGTTTGCATGCATTTTACTTAAGACATCAGTACCCAACAAGCAGGTAGGTGCACCTTTAGCAAATAAAAATTTGGATACAAAAGTTTTAGGGCCAAAGCTCACATTTAAAGGTTTTGTAAAGGGCAACGCCTGAATTTTACCATCATACCCTTCTGCATATGTAACCTTTGAGGATATATTGTCAGGATATGGTAAAAAGTCCTGATTTAAAATGGAGGATGTTGCTCCCGTATCTATCAGAAAAGGTACATTTTTACCCTCAACTTCAACTTGTATTATTGGTCTTCTAGAAGGAAGAGAGACCTGCATAACTTTCAGTCATTCTGAGCTGTCTGTTTGATCAGGCACTGGGTTATTTATCCTATTTTTGGGTACAAAGGTTCCTGAATCTATATCTGCTTTTCTCTTCCTACATTCCCTTTGGAAATGTCCTGGCTTCTTACAGTAATGACAAGTAAACTTTTGATTAGCAGAGCCAGTATTAGCCTGTGCAATTCTTACTGGCTTAGAATTTTCTCTTAAGTCCATTTCTATCCCTACAGCTTTCTGTCTAGCCAGGTGTGGGTCTTCCAAGGTTCTCCAATCAGGGGTTGCGGCCTTAAGCTTTTCCTTCACTTTTGGAGACAATCCATCTATAAAGGTTTTTGTAACTAACCTCATCATTCCTGGAGCGGTTAGATCCATGCCTTCATCTCTGAAATTATTTTCTACACTTAGATAATATTCGTCTACTGATTGTCCAGATTTCTGAGCCACCACTCCCGTTGTTCCTCTCTGCCTCTGTCTCTCCCTCATGAAAACCATTAAGTGATCTACAAATTGTGTACCTGATTCTATCGTTTGTAAGGCACCATCTCCTGCTTGGGGCCTATGTACCTGTAGATTCGCTAATAGCTCCTGGAAGAGTCCAGGAGTCATTTTCATTCTACATAATTCTTCTCCATCTGCCCAAACTCCAGCGTGAGTCTGCATAATTTGCTGTATATATTGTGCAAATCTAACTGGACACTGGGTGGGATCTGGTGCGTTATGCAAGAGAGACAAGCCTTCAGCGGGGGACCAAGGGAAATATTATCGAGTTTGGTGATATCTAGTTCCCATTACTCCGTCAGCACCAGGTTCCCTAAAGGGTCTTGGTACTACCCTAACAGGGGCAAGTACAGCGCCATGTCTAGGTGTACCACAGGCTAGGCAATCATTTCTCCAGTCTGGATTTTGTTGTCCACAGTGCGGACATACCCATCCTCCTGGTCCGGCTAAACTTTGAGGTGGTGTTTGGAGAAAAGATGGGGCATGTGGGTTAAGGTATGGGGGTGGGGTATTTTTAGATTCCACATTTTGTTTTTCTCCACAGCCTGTGGGTCTAATACACCACTTTTTACTCTGTTGATTATATGTCCATCCCTCATTTTCTGCTACCCTAGAGACATCAATCAATGTTTGGATCTGATCTATCCATTTCTTGTCTCTGATTATGCCTTTTTTCCTTTCCTGAATTCCTTCCCATAGTTTTCTACTAAAAGCTTCTGCCCTAGTAACTCCAAACTTACTAAAAATCTTTTTCAGCCCCTTAGTGGCATCTTCACCACTTCTCTCCTTTATGATAGTATAGATATCTAATTCTTCTGGTTCCGACTTTGTTTGCTTATTCCCCATTTTCTTATCCTGAGCTTTCTTGCCCTAGGTGGCGTTTGGGTATGAGAATACCTCGTTACCTTCTTCCTAAGGAGCTAGGATGTCTTTTTCTTGCCCTAGGTGGCGTTTGGGTATGAGAATACCTCGTTACCTTCTTCCTAAGGAGCTAGGATGTTTAAACTGTGTTGATGTAAGAAAATCCTGATTCCTACACCTATAGCAAACAACACAAATGCATCCAGACAGAAAAAGAAAAAGAACATACAACGTATCTTGTCCCAGGCTAATTTATCTGTCCTGGGCTTATACTATCACATACAACGTATTCTTGTCCCAGGCTAATTTATCTGTCCTGGGCTCATACTATCATACACTTATCCGTCACCAGGTTTTTGTCAAAGACAGGATCAGAGATTGAACATAGGCGCGGAGGTCTCCCCGAAAGGACGCAACCACGTTGCCCAGTCGGACAGTCACTTCTTCTGTTTCAACCCCCTGGGCGGCTTATAGGGCTATTCCCAACTTCCACACACCTTCTATTCACATTCACTCTCATTCAATGCCGTACTCCGTGAGGTGATCAATTCCTAAATAGTTCAAGAACCCGAGCTATAGGTATCCTCCTCTACTAGAACTACCCGCTAAAGAACACGACACAGAAAATCTTACGGACAGTGCAGGGCAGATATAAGAGATCTAACAGTGTCTCTTACCTGGCCAGGTTTTTGTTCATCTGCCGTCCATTATCCCAGATTCTCTTTTCGTTCGTATTCTGCCGGTGTTCTTGAAGGAATACACAGACCTCGGGTCCCTGTTCAGGCGCCAGGAAATGTCGGGATCACACTCAGTCGGAGCAGCCTTTGGAAATGGGGAATCACCAGAAATAATACACAAGACACGTCTTGTATAGTGTATCACTGGGAAGTCTCTGAAGCACGCCTGCCTTCAAGGTGCTATCCCTTCTTTATATAGTTGTTTCAGTAGGTTTAGTGGTTATACAAGTTTTGCATGTTTAAACAAAGAGACAAAACAGGAAAGAAAGAAAAGAAAAGAAAACAGTTTCGTGGGCGGCAGTTTCACAACAAACAGTACAAAGGCAATTCCACAGACAAGAAAAACAGGATTTCATACTATAGCTAAAATGTCCTTGAATGGACAGGTCAATATTTATCACAAATTCTTTTTTTTTTTTTTTTTTTGTTCATTGAGGTAATCATTTTTGTTCTGCTCTTCACACAGGCATCCCTGAAAAATCACAAACTTATCCCGACCCCGGAGAACCTTTCTGGGAAAGCAAGCTTGGGCCCCAACAGAAGCTGCGTGTCCTGAGGCTGGAATCGATGGATGCTGTAAAGCCACAGAGCCACAGAGCGCAAGTCTGCCACCTCCAGGCAGAGATGTAGTAGCTGCCCTGTCAGAGGAGCCACAAGATCCATAATAGAACCAAAAAGGTTGAGCCAGTGATAATGTTATGTAGTAACTAGGGACTGGGCTCCTACCCAGTTCCTATAACTAGGAGCTCCCTAGTCTACTCTTGTCCCCCGGATTACTCCTGAAGGTGGAGACACCGGGCTCTCAAACCTATCTATGCTCCTTACTTAACCCTTGTCTGTTCCCTCCCACACCCAGGGAGGCGAGGAGCGGAGGTATATAGGAAAACACTAACCAGACAGACAGAAAGAAAAGAAAAGAAAACAGTTTCGTGGGCGGCAGTTTCACAACAACAGTACAAAGGCAATTCCACAGACAAGAAAAACAGGATTTCATACTATAGCTAAAATGTCCTTGAATGGACAGGTCAATATTTATCACAAATTCTTTTTTTTTTTTTTTTTTTGTTCATTGAGGTAATCATTTTTGTTCTGCTCTTCACAATCCCCCCTTTGACATATTCCATTCAAAACCTTGTCGATCATTTTAGTCATTCTTTTTGTGATATTACAAAAAAAAACTTTATATTCTCGCATCCATTACACAAAATTTATTTGTGCATACCGAGATACCCTTGAGTACAACCTTGAATAATTCATATATAATTACAATAACCATAACTGTATGTATTAGGCTTTGCATAATCCCGGTAACCCACCCACCGATCCCTCTGAACCAATTGGCCGGGTTAAGAAAAGAAAAGGTATCTGACCACCAGCTATCCTTATTTTGGTCATTGTCTTTGTCATACTGATCCCTGAGTCGTTGTACGTCTTTTAATTTAAATCTCATACTCATAGTACTATTCGGGTCTATATAATGACAGCAGGTGGGTCCGATGATTTGACACATACCCCCTTGTGAGGCAGTTAGGTAATCCAATACCAGGGTATGTTGGTTAGTGACTATTATAAGCTGATTCTGTACAGCTATACTAGTATTTAATATGTCCAATATATCCCAAATCTGATCATCTAGATAATCCGTGGCTCTAACTAATTTATCCCACATTTGTGTTAACATAGGATAAATAAAAATGGTACTAGCAATTTTGTTGGGAATTCCCATTTGTACTATATGCGGCCTCCCCGAGGGACGTGGTGAGTTATCTGCAGCTCTTTTATACAGTGTGTGCTTGGGCACGGCTTGCATATTCACTTGTTTATTTGAAATTATGAAAGTAGCCGGGGTTAGGCGTCCTAATGTACAAGTACCCTTTATACCTACGGGAAGCCATTTATATGCTCCTTCTCCGCATATCCAAAATGTACCCTCAGGCAGATCCCACAAAGCTGAGTGCTGCAATACCAATCTGTGAGCCAAATCCACAAAACTAGATACATTCTGAAGCATACACCAAGAGGGTTTTTGTCCCAAGGGGCTACAGTACCCGGCTGCGGGATTCCCACATACATGCATTCCGTTGACATACTCATTGGATTCATTACAAACCAGGTTCCCCGGCTTACTTGTACAACTGTTTGCATCACCTTGGGGGAACAACTCAGAATGTTCCCATTTTCTATTATGTATGTATCTTTCCAATACTGTAGGTTTGAAAGCATCAGAGGAAGGGGTGGTTGTACTGAAACTGAGCTGTAGATTTTCAGTGGGGACCTGTCCTAAATCAGTTAATCCAGTCTTATTCCTAGGTACCCATTTTCCTCCCTTGAATGCTAAATATTGTAAGTTGTCTATTTTTCCTGTAAGATTGCCCTGCCACCAAGGAAATTCTACCCATCCCACAATTGGTATGGCGATTGTAGTATTCCATAGTCTAGTATTGCCAGGTTGGTTGTTGGCCAGGTTGTCTGAACAATTAGGCCAAGCGAATATTTCTTCAGCTGACACGGGAACTGCTAGAAAAGGTATACTTGTGGCTGATACTGGTGAATGGGTACAGATCCAACAATCTGCCAGGGGTTGCGTATTATTTAACAAGTCATGCACTAATTTTCTATGATGTTGTACGAATCTATTGTTCAAAGGGGCTAGAGAATTCAGTCTTTCCCATGCCTCCGTTGAGGTTAACATTATTAACATCAATATCATGAGTCTTATACTGCTTTTTTGCAATGGCTTGCATGTATCCATGATGCCTTTCCTTCAAGCTTGACTGCTGTTGGAGTTGTTAACAGGACTTGGAAAGGTCCGTCAAATCTCGGTTCCAGAGTCTTTCTGGTGTGTCTTTTCACG
This sequence comes from Ranitomeya imitator, assembly GCF_032444005.1. Classification (NCBI taxonomy): domain Eukaryota; kingdom Metazoa; phylum Chordata; class Amphibia; order Anura; family Dendrobatidae; genus Ranitomeya; species Ranitomeya imitator. The sequence goes on along the minus strand of NC_091282.1, from coordinate 787,143,812 downwards.
TAGACTTGATCACCAGGTTCCAACTTGTGGCCTCCTTCGAGATTTTCTGGATCTGGAAGGGAAGCAAAAACTTGCGAATGCACTTTAGTTAAACGTTTTTGTAATTCTTGTACATAAGCAGTTAAAGTCTCAGTATTCAACATCAGTTGTTGTGGAAAATAACAACCCAAATTTGCTGCTCTACCAAAAAGAATCTCATGTGGTGACAGCTTAGCCTTCCCCCTTGGGGTGTTTCGGATGGAATACAGGGCAAGTGGTAGACACTCGGTCCAAGGCTTTCCTGTTTCTGCCATGGCCTTCTGGATTTTTAATTTTATTGTCCCATTTAATCTTTCCACTTTACCTGAACTCTGTGGATGATATGGAGTGTGAAACTGGTTTTCTACTCCCAACATTTTCATAACATTCTGGAATATTTCCCCAGTAAAATGGGTACCCCTATCTGACTCGATCACCTCAGGCATGCCGTAACGGGGTATCAGTTCATGTGCTATTTTAATGGCAGTAGTTTTTGCTGAGGCTTTACGAACTGGATAAGCCTCTGGCCACCCTGAGAACATGTCCACACACACAAGCACATATTCGTATCCATTGTACCTAGGAAGTTGGATGTAGTCGATCTGGAGTCTTTGAAAGGGATACAGTGGTCTTACATGATGCTTGGTTGGGGTTTTAATGGCCTGACCTGGATTGTGTGCCAGGCATATAGCGCATGCAGCACACATGTTCCGAGCAAAATTACCAAAGCCTGGAGCCAACCACCTTTCTTTTACCTTGAGCGTCATACCATTTGCCGACACATGCGTGGGTAGGTGGAGGTCACTTGCCACTGCGGGGTACCAAGCTCTGGGTAAACACAACAAAGTTCCTTTTTTCCATAATCCTTGCTGATCTTCTGCCCCTTTTTTCTGCCACTGCCCTCGTTCTTCGTCGTCTACCTGTTTCTGAGCTTCCTTCAATCTTTCCTCATCACTAGAGCTATCTAGTGTGTGGGCATGATGTAAGGGTTTACGTGCTGCCTGTTTTGCTGCCTTATCGGCTTTATCGTTACCCCTGGCTTCCTCGGTGTCGAGTCTCACATGTGCAGCTACCTTTATCACCGCTATTTCTTTAGTTTCTTGTGCTGCCTCCAGAATCTGTCTAATGAGGGAGGCATGTTTAACAGGTTGGCCTGAAGCAGTCATATAACCTCTGGCTCTCCATATTACGCCAAAATCGAAAATAATGCCATGTGCATATCTAGAATCAGTGTATATGTTTGCTGTCTGATCTTTGGCTATTTTTAGAGCTTCAACTAATGCCGTAAGTTCTGCTTCTTGTGCAGACTGATTAGCAGGGAGAGGTTCTGCTTTCAGCACTTCATGCTGAGTTACTACCGCATAACCTGTATGAAATTGTCCATTCATATCTGCATATCTACTGCCATCTATGAAAAGTTCAAATGTAGCATTACAGAGTGGCTTGTCACGTACATTACATAAGCCCTGAGTCTCTTGTTCCATTAATTGTACACAATCATGCATTGACTTTGATGGGTCAAAGGAGTTGGAGAGTGCAGTTGCAGTTTCCTCAGGTATGGTACCCCCCTCAGACTCTAAAGGGAGCAAAGACGCGAGATTAAGAGTCTGAATCCTGGCAAAGGAAATGTTGGGCGGCAGTAGTAGGGAACATTGGAGACGGAGGTGTCTGGCCATTGAAATATGTTTAGGTTGGACCTGGTTAAGAATGCCATGTACATCATGAGTGGTCTGAACTAGAAGTGGGTGATCAAGAACAATCTCAGAAGCTTTATCTAATAACAGTGAAATTGCGGCTACTACTCTTACACAAGAAGGTGCGGCTCTAGCTACAGGGTCCAGATGAGCTGATATGTATGCCACAAGTCTCTGTTTGTTTCCATGTTTTTGTGTGAGCACCCCTGTAGCATGTGAGGATATCTCAGCTGCCATCAATTGAAAAGGTTTAGTGTAGTCTGGGAGTCCCAAAGCCGGAGCTGATACCAGTGCTGTTTTCAAAGAGGAAAATGACTGTTTAGCCTCTTCACTGAGTGAATATGGTGTGTTGGCAATACAGTCATATAAAGGCTGCATGAGTTGACTTGCATGTATGATCCACTGTCTACAGTGTGAAACAATACCTAGGAAAGCACGCAGCTGTTTGTGATTCCTGGGTTCAAGCATGTTACGTATGGCTTCCGTACGTTGAGGTGTGAGGTGTCTGATGCCATGTGATATGCAGTGACCTAAAAACACGACTTTTTGTTGACAAGCCTGGAGTTTCTGTCTATTTACTTTACAGCCTTCTTGCGCTAGGAAAATTAAGAAATTAACAGTTGAGGTAACTGCCGTCTGTTCATCAGGGCAACAAATAAGTAAGTCATCTACATACTGTAGAATGACTACTCCTGGTTCTGGGATGAAATTTTTTTAGCACGGTCTGCATTGCTTCAGAGTACAAAGTTGGTGAGTGTACCATACCTTGTGGCAATCTTGTCCATGCTAATTGTTTACCCTTGAATGTAAAGGCAAACAAATGCCAACAGTTCTTATGTAGTGGCACAGAAAAAAATGCGTTTGATAAGTCAATTACCGTAAAATATGCAGCAGTGCTGGGAATTTGAGACAGTAAGGTATGAGGATTCGGTACCACAGGGGTGACCGGTGCCAAAACCTTATTGATTTCCCGTAAGTCGTGCACCATGCGATATTTCACCATAGTTTCTTTGGAGGACACTTTCTTTTTAACAGGATATAAGGGTGTATTGGCGGGTGACCTGATTTCTACCAAAACACCTTGTAACACATAATCCTGAATTTGTTGAGAAATCGCCTGTTCTTGCTGGGCGCTGATGGGGTATTGCCTAAGCTGAGGTAATATGGTTCCCGGGGCAGTTTCTAACAGTATAGGAGCTACTGATAAAAATCCTACATCAGTGTCTCCTTTTGCCCATAGGCTGTCAGGAACCCGAGACAAGTCAATTTTTGCTTGTTGAGTGTAAATTTCGGGAAAATCCTCCATTGCCTGTATTCTAACATATGGTTCCAGAGTTTCTGCATCTTCAGGGATGGTCAGCATAACTGTGCCATCTTCTCTAAAATGGATGTTTGCATGCATTTTACTTAAGACATCAGTACCCAACAAGCAGGTAGGTGCACCTTTAGCAAATAAAAATTTGGATACAAAAGTTTTAGGGCCAAAGCTCACATTTAAAGGTTTTGTAAAGGGCAACGCCTGAATTTTACCATCATACCCTTCTGCATATGTAACCTTTGAGGATATATTGTCAGGATATGGTAAAAAGTCCTGATTTAAAATGGAGGATGTTGCTCCCGTATCTATCAGAAAAGGTACATTTTTACCCTCAACTTCAACTTGTATTATTGGTCTTCTAGAAGGAAGAGAGACCTGCATAACTTTCAGTCATTCTGAGCTGTCTGTTTGATCAGGCACTGGGTTATTTATCCTATTTTTGGGTACAAAGGTTCCTGAATCTATATCTGCTTTTCTCTTCCTACATTCCCTTTGGAAATGTCCTGGCTTCTTACAGTAATGACAAGTAAACTTTTGATTAGCAGAGCCAGTATTAGCCTGTGCAATTCTTACTGGCTTAGAATTTTCTCTTAAGTCCATTTCTATCCCTACAGCTTTCTGTCTAGCCAGGTGTGGGTCTTCCAAGGTTCTCCAATCAGGGGTTGCGGCCTTAAGCTTTTCCTTCACTTTTGGAGACAATCCATCTATAAAGGTTTTTGTAACTAACCTCATCATTCCTGGAGCGGTTAGATCCATGCCTTCATCTCTGAAATTATTTTCTACACTTAGATAATATTCGTCTACTGATTGTCCAGATTTCTGAGCCACCACTCCCGTTGTTCCTCTCTGCCTCTGTCTCTCCCTCATGAAAACCATTAAGTGATCTACAAATTGTGTACCTGATTCTATCGTTTGTAAGGCACCATCTCCTGCTTGGGGCCTATGTACCTGTAGATTCGCTAATAGCTCCTGGAAGAGTCCAGGAGTCATTTTCATTCTACATAATTCTTCTCCATCTGCCCAAACTCCAGCGTGAGTCTGCATAATTTGCTGTATATATTGTGCAAATCTAACTGGACACTGGGTGGGATCTGGTGCGTTATGCAAGAGAGACAAGCCTTCAGCGGGGGACCAAGGGAAATATTATCGAGTTTGGTGATATCTAGTTCCCATTACTCCGTCAGCACCAGGTTCCCTAAAGGGTCTTGGTACTACCCTAACAGGGGCAAGTACAGCGCCATGTCTAGGTGTACCACAGGCTAGGCAATCATTTCTCCAGTCTGGATTTTGTTGTCCACAGTGCGGACATACCCATCCTCCTGGTCCGGCTAAACTTTGAGGTGGTGTTTGGAGAAAAGATGGGGCATGTGGGTTAAGGTATGGGGGTGGGGTATTTTTAGATTCCACATTTTGTTTTTCTCCACAGCCTGTGGGTCTAATACACCACTTTTTACTCTGTTGATTATATGTCCATCCCTCATTTTCTGCTACCCTAGAGACATCAATCAATGCTTGGATCTGATCTATCCATTTCTTGTCTCTGATTATGCCTTTTTTCCTTTCCTGAATTCCTTCCCATAGTTTTCTACTAAAAGCTTCTGCCCTAGTAACTCCAAACTTACTAAAAATCTTTTTCAGCCCCTTAGTGGCATCTTCACCACTTCTCTCCTTTATGATAGTATAGATATCTAATTCTTCTGGTTCCGACTTTGTTTGCTTATTCCCCATTTTCTTATCCTGAGCTTTCTTGCCCTAGGTGGCGTTTGGGTATGAGAATACCTCGTTACCTTCTTCCTAAGGAGCTAGGATGTCTTTTTCTTGCCCTAGGTGGCGTTTGGGTATGAGAATACCTCGTTACCTTCTTCCTAAGGAGCTAGGATGTTTAAACTGTGTTG